>NC_088099.1:317500-635000 GCF_036370855.1 Dromaius novaehollandiae | reverse complement strand
CCCCCCCCACCCCCCCGGCACCGTGCCGGCCCCAGCAAGCAGCACTGAGGCGCGGGGCGTCCGCAGGGACAACTCCCCGGCGCACGTGCAGCGGCTGCGGGACGTGGAGGCTGCCATCGAGGCCACCGGCACCTACCAGCTCCTGGAGCCGGAGCTGATCTTCGGGGCCAAGCAAGCCTGGCGCAACGCTGCCCGCTGCGTGGGCCGCATCCAGTGGAACAAGCTGCAGGTGAGGGCAGGGGGCATGGCACGGGGCCAGCCCCACGGCGTGCAGAGGTGCCCACGGCCGGGACGCCCTGGGGACAGGGCGGTCTGCGGGGCGGCCCCGAAGCTCCCCGGCTCCGGGCGAGGTGGGCTGGAGCGGTGCCGCGGCCCGCCGGCGCGGGACCCGCGGGGCACTGACCGCCCTCCGCAGGTGTTCGACGCCCGGGACTGCGCCAGCGTCGGGGAGATGTTCAGCTTCCTCTGCACCCACATCCAGTACGCCACCAACCGCGGCAACATACGGTGAGAGCCGAGCCCGCGGCCCCGGCCCGCGCTGCCCGGGGGCCCGGCTGGCGGCAGAGCCCCCCTGGGCCGTGCCGGGGGCCCCGGCGTCCGGGGCAGGACGTGCCGCGGGAGCGGGGTCGGGGCGCACGGCACCGCCTCCTCCGGGCGTTAGCGAGACCCCGGGTGGCCCAGCAGGTCCGTGGTGCCGCGGCGGCGTCCCCGGGCGCCTGCACACCCGCGTGCGACGTCCTCTCCCGCCTGCTCCCCCAGGTCGGCCATCACCATCTTCCCGCAGCGGGTGCCGGGCCGGGGCGACTTCCGCATCTGGAACACGCAGCTGATCCGCTACGCCGGGTACCGCCAGCCCGACGGCTCCGTGGTGGGGGACCCGGCCAACGTGGACATCACCGAGGTGGGGACACCCCCCCGACACCCCAGCCGGGACCTCTGGGACCCCCCGACACGGCCCCCGGGGGGCAGCTGCCCCCCGAGCCCCGACGGGACGCTGCCCGTCCCCGTCCCGTGCCCTGACGCCGTCTCGCCCCCAGCTCTGCATCCAGCACGGCTGGACCCCGGGCAACGGCCGCTTCGACGTGCTGCCGCTGCTGCTGCAGGTGCCCGACGAGCCCCCCGAGCTCTTTCCCCTGCCGCCGGAGCTGGTGCTGGAGGTGCCCCTGCAGCACCCCACGTGAGTAGGGCCGTGCCCGCCGCCCCCCCGGCGTGGGGCAGCCGTGCCGTGGGATGGGGCGGGGGGCCGGGGCCGGCGCGGCGGGGCGGTGGGCTGCAGCGCGGGCTCCCCGCAGGCTGGAGTGGTTCGGCGAGCTGGGGCTGCGCTGGTACGCGCTGCCCGCCGTCTCCAACATGCTGCTGGAGATCGGGGGGCTGGAGTTCCCGGCGGCCCCCTTCAACGGCTGGTACATGAGCAGCGAGATCGGCATGAGGAACCTGTGCGACAGCCAGCGCTACAACCTGCTGCAGGTCCGCAGCCCGGCCCCGCCGGCCCCCCGCGTGCCCTGTGCCCGGGGTCCCTCCCCGGGCGGAGCGGGGCCGGGCGGGGGGCTGAGCCTGCCCCGCGCTGCCCCCCCGCAGGAGGTGGCCCTGCGCATGGGGCTGGACACGCGGAAGACCTCCTCGCTCTGGAAGGACAAGGCCGCCGTGGAGATCAACGTCGCCGTGCTGCACAGCTACCAGGTGCGCGGCACCGCCGGGGCGCCCGCGGGACGGCGCGGGGACGCTCCCGGGCAGGGGCGCTCGCTGGGTGACACCTGGGGTGACAGCTGGGGGTGACACCCTAAGGATGACACCTGGGGTGACAGCTGGGGTGAGACCTGGGAGTGACACCCTGGGGGGGTGACACCTGGGGGTGATACCTGGGGTGACACCCTGGGGGGGTGACAGCTGGGGGTGACACCCTAAGGATGACACCTGGGGTGACAGCTGGGGTGAGACCTGGGAGTGACACCCTGGGGGGATGACACCTGGGGTGAGACCCTAAGGATGACATCCAGGGTGACAGCTGGGGCAACACTGGGGGTGACAGCTGGGGGTGACAGCTGGGGTGACACCTGGGGTCACAGCTGGGGGTGACATCCTAAGGATGGGGTGAGACCTGGGAGTGACATCCTGGGGGGGTGACACCTGGGGTGACAGCCTGGGGGTGACATCCTAAGGGTGACAGCCTGGGGATGACACTAGGGGTGACATCCTAAGGGTGACACCCTGAGGGTGACATCTTGGGGGTGACACCCTGGGGATGACAGCCTGGGGTGACATCCCGGGGGGCTCCTGGCCAGGACACGCCCCTTGGGGCTGCGCACTCGGCCGGGCCGGGACCCCCGGCTGCACCGGTGGCCGGGGACGGGGAGGGGCGCTCGGCGGGTGGCAGCCTGTCCCAGGGCAGGGTGCGGGACGGGCCGAGCCCCGGCGTCCCCGCAGGTTGCCAAAGTGACCATCGTGGACCACCACGCCGCCACGGAGTCCTTCGTGAAGCACATGGAGAACGAGATGCGGACGCGGGGCGGGTGCCCGGCCGACTGGGTCTGGATCGTGCCCCCCATCTCGGGCAGCCTCACGCCCGTCTTCCACCAGGAGATGGTCAACTACCAGCTCTGCCCCACCTTCCGGTACCAGGTGTGCCCCACACCCCCCCCCGGCCCCCCCGCCCCGGCCCCGCCTGACCCGGCCCTGCCTTGCAGCCCGACGCCTGGAAGGTCTACGTCTCCAAGGGCACCACCGTCACCAGGAGGAAAACCTTCAAGGAGGTGGCAAAGTAGGTGTCCGCCTCGCCGGGACGGGAGCCGGCGTCCGAGGCGCATCCGGGGGCGGCGGGGACCGTCCCGGCCGGGTGGCCTCGGGCAGGCTGGGTGGCCCTGGTAGCGACGTACTTGGGTCCCCAGCGCCGTGAAGATCTCAGCCAAGCTGATGGGACACATGATGGCCCGGCGCGTGAAGGCCACCATCCTCTACGCCACCGAGACGGGCAAGTCCCGCACCTACGCCTGGAGCCTCTGCCAGCTCTTCCGCCGCGCCTTCGACCCCAAGGTGGGCAGCGCGGGGCAACGCTCCCCGGCCCGAACCCGCCGTGGGGCACGTCCCGGCGCGGCAGGCCGGCCCTGCCCGTCCCCACGCCGCCGTGTCGCCCAGGTGCTCTGCATGGACGAGTACGACATCGTCTCCCTGGAGCACGAGACCCTGGTGCTGGTGGTGACCAGCACCTTCGGCAACGGGGACCCGCCGGAGTGCGGGGAGGTGAGGGGCTGCGTGGGGCCGGAGGGGACGTCTGGGGGGGAGAGGGGACACAGGGCCCTGTGGACCAGACCCACGGGGTCCTGCCGGACTGGGGACAGGGACATCCGTGGGGACGGGGAGGCACCACGGCCGCTCTGATGTCCTGCCCCCAACAGAGCTTCTCCAAGGCGCTGATGGAGATGTCCTCGCCCTACACCGGCGCCGCGCAGGCCGAGCCCCCCAAGTGAGTGCCCCGGCGCCGTGGGGAGCCCCCCACCATCAGCCCGGCCGGGCACGGCCCCCCGGCCGCCCCACGGCGCCCTCACGCCTGTCCCCCGCCCAGGAGCTACAAGCTGCGGTTCAACAGCGTCTCGCAGTCGGACCAGCTCGTGGCCTCCTGGAAGAAGAAGCGGCGGCAGCTGAGCAACACGGACAGCGCGGGCACGCTGGGGGCGCTCCGGTGGGTGGGGGGGCCCGAGCTGGGGCCTGGGGGGCCCCGGCGGGACCCGGCACCGTCCACCCCACGGATGGGGAGCTGCCCCGGGGACCCCGACCCACCGCTGTGCGCGGAGCAGCCTTGGAGACCTGCTGCTCTTGCACACCCTGACCCACAGCCCGGGCACCCCAGAGCATCCCTGACCCACAGCGCGGGCACCCCAACCCCAGGGCATCCCTGACCCACAGCCTGGGCACCCTAAAGCATCCCTGACCCACAGCCCAGGCACCCCAACCCCAGAGCATCCCTGACCCACAGCCCAGGCACCCCAACCCCAGAGCATCCCTGACCCACAGCCTGGGCACCCCAACCCCTGAGCATCCCTGACCCACAGCCTGGGCACCCTAAAGCATCCCTGACCCACAGCCCAGGCACCCCAACCCCAGGGCATCCCTGACCCACAGCCCGGGCAAACACCAGAGCATCCCTGACCCACAGCCTGGGTACCAACCCCAGAGCATCCCTGACCCACAGCCCGGGCACCCCAACCCCAGAGCATCCCTGACCCACAGCCCAGGCATTGCTGACCCACAGCCCCACGCATCCCTCAACCCACAGTCCCTGGGCTTCCCCAGCCAATAGGCCCGGTATCCCTGACCCACAGCCCCAGGATCCTTGACCCCCAGCCCTGGGCACCCCCAGCGCACAGTCCAGGCACCCCAGCCCCGGGACATCTCTGCAACCCCAGCCTTGAGGACCCCCACCCGCAGCCCCGGTATCCCAGACCCACAGCCCCAGGCACCCCTGACCCACACCCCTGGGCACCCCCATGCTGCCGTTCGGGGTCAGGCACCCCCGGACCCAGAGGGGGCCGGGGCCGCGGGCTCAGCACATCCCCGGGGTGCCGGCAGGTTCTCGGTGTTCGGGCTGGGCTCCCGGGCGTACCCCCACTTCTGCGCCTTCGCCCACGCCGTGGACACGCGGCTGGAGGAGCTGGGCGGCGAGCGCATCCTGCCCATGGGCGAGGGCGATGAGCTCTGCGCGCAGGAGGACTCCTTCCGCACCTGGGCCAAGCTGGTCTTCCAGGTGAGCCGGGCCCCGGCACGCGGGGGGGGGGGGGCCGCCCCCCATCCCAGCCCCACCGATGGCCCCGCTGCCCCCAGGCCGCCTGCGAGACCTTCTGCGTGGGGGATGACGCGGAGGCGGCGGCCGAGGAGATCTTCGCCACCCAGCAGGGCTGGAAGCGCCAGAAGCACCGGCTGGTGCTGCAGGAGGAGCCCACCGAGACCCTCGCCGGTACCGCCCCAGCGGCCGCAGCGCCCATGGGTGGCCCGGGGCAGGACCCCCGCTGGGGACCCCACCCCGACCCACTGCCACCGCTCTGGGGACCCCCGTCCCACCTCACTGCCACCACGATGGGGACCCCTGTCCCACCTCACTGCCATCGCCCCGGGGACCCCCATCCCTGCCCTACTGCCACCGCTCTGGGGACCCCCGTCCCACCTCACTGCCACCACGATGGGGACCCCTGTCCCACCTCACTGCCATCGCCCCGGGGACCCCTATCCCTGCCCTACTGCCACTGCCTTGGGGACCCCCGTCCCACCTCACTGCCACCACGATGGGGACCCCTGTCCCACCTCACTGCCATCGCCCCGGGGACCCCCATCCCTGCCCTACTGCCACTGCCTCAGGGACCCCCGTCCCACCCCACTGTCACCACCATGGGGACTCCTGTCCCACCCCACTGCCAATGCCCCGGGGACCCCCATCCCTGCCCTACTGCCACCATGCCGGGGACCCCTGTCCCACCTCACTGCCACCATGATGGGGACCCCCGTCCTAGCCCCACTGCCACCACCCTGCGGACCCCCATCCCGCCCCACTGCCACCATCCTGGGGACCCTGGTCCCAGCTGCACTGCCACCGCCCCAGGGAACCCCATCCCAGCCCCACTGGCACTGCTCTGGGGACCCCATCTTGCCCCACTGCCACCACCCCAGGGACCCCCATCCCACCCCACTGCCACCACTCTGGGGACACCCATATCTCCCCACTCTGGAGACCCCCATCCTAGCCCCACTGACACCACTTCGGGGACCCCTGTCCCAGCCCTGCTGCCACCACCCCAGGGACCTCCATCCCACCCCACTGCTACCACCCCAGAGACCCCTATCCCACCCCACTGCCACTGCCCTGGGGACCCCATCCTAGCCCCACTGCCACCACCCTGGGGACCCCTGTCCTGGCCCCACTGCCCCCACCCTGGGGACCCCCGTCCCAGCCCCCTGACCCGCGTCCCCCAGGTCTGTCCCACGTGCACAAGCGCAAGGTGTTCCCGTGCTCGGCGCTCTCCGTGGAGAACCTGCAGAGCGAGGAGTCCAGGTGAGCCGGGCGCGGGGGCGGCGGGGGCAGCCGGCCCCCCACCGCCGTGGGGCTGACCCCGTGCCCCGCAGCCGCTCCACCGTGCTGGTGCGCCTCGACACGGCGGGCCAGGCCGAGCTGCAGTACCTGCCCGGCGACCACGTGGGCATCTTCCCCGCCAACCGCCCCGAGCTGGTGCGGGCGCTGCTGGAGCGCGTGGAGGACCCGCCGCCCGCCGACGAGCCCGTGCTGGTGGAGAGCCTGGAGAAGGACACCGGCGGTAGGGCACCCCGCGCCGCAGCCTCCCGCGGCCGGACCCTCGTCAGGGGCGATGGGGAAGGGGCGATGCCCGATGCCCTCCCTGGGGGGGACGTCCCCCGTTTCCCGCGCCCCGGCTGCAGCTCGCTCTCCCCGCAGGCAAGTTCCCGGGCCCCAAGGCGAGCTGGGTGCCGCAGAGGCGCCTGCCGCCCTGCACCCTGCGCCAGGCGCTCACCTTCTTCCTGGACATCACGGCCCCCCCGAGCCCCCAGTTCCTGCAGCTCCTGGCCGCGCTGGCGCAGGAGGCCGCCGACCGCCAGCGGCTGCAGCAGCTCAGCCAGGTGAGCCGGGCGCAGGAGCTGCGGGGCTGAGTGCCGGGGGCCTGCCGGGCTGGGATGCTGGGATACTGGGTGCCTGCCGGGCTGGGATACGGGGTGCTAGGGGCATGCCAGGCTGGGTGCTGGGTGCTGGGTCCCTGCCATTCTGGGATGCTGGATGCTGGGTGCCTGCCGTGCTGGGATACTGGGTGCCTGCTGTGCTGGGATGGTGGGTGCTAGGGGCATGCCAGGCTGAGGTGCTGGGTGCCTGCTGTGCTGGGATATAGGGTGTTGGGTGCCTGCCAGGCTGGGATACAGGGTGCTGGGTGCCTGCTGGGCTGAGATACGGGGTACTGGGTGCCTGCTGTGCTGGGATACTGGGTGCTAGGGGCATACCATACTGCGATGCTGGGTGCCAGGTCCCTGCCATGCTGGGGTACTGGGTGCTGGGTGCCTGCTGTGCTGGGATACAGGATGCTAGGTCCCTGCCATGCTGGGATGCTGGGTGCTGGTTCCCTGCCATGCTGGGATGCAGGGTGCTGGGTGGCTGCTGGCAGCGGCGCTGGGCGCTGTGATCCCAGCGCAGCTCCGCGTGCTGCAGGACGCCCGCCTGTACGAGGACTGGAAGTGGTTCCGGTGCCCCACGCTGCTGGAGGTGCTGGAGGAGTTCCCCTCGGTGGGGCTGCCCGCCTCGCTGCTGCTCACCCAGCTGCCCCTGCTCCAGCCGCGCTACTACTCCGTCAGCTCGGCGCCCGGCCGCAGCCCCGGCGAGATCCACCTCACCGTGGCCGTCGTCACCTACCACAGCGAGAGTGAGCCCGGCCGGCGCCATGGGTGGGGGGGCGCCTGGGGCTGGGGCGGGAGGGGGCCGGGGTGCCCGGGGTCCCCAGCGCCCCTGCCCCATGCCCGCGTCCTGCACGGGCGCCGGGACAGCTCGGCCGCAGCCGAAAGCAGCAAAGGCGCCCGGCCGCCCCGCGCCCCCGCCACGGCCCCCCTCCTCGAGGGCCCCCCGGGGTGCAGCGCCGGCCTCCATGCCCGCTCTCGCCCCCGCAGATGGCCAGGGCCCCCTGCACTATGGCGTCTGCTCCACCTGGCTGGCCCGGCTGCAGCCCGGGGACACGGTGCCGGCCTTCATCCGGGGGTAAGCGGGGGCGCCCGCCGCCCCACATCGCCCCACACCGCCCCGCACCGCCCCGCGCTCCCCAGCAGCCCCACGCACCCGCCCTCCCCAGCACGCCCTGCTGCAGAAGTGCCCTGCCCCCCCCGGATTGCACCTCCCGGCATGCACCTGCACCCTGCCCCCCCCGGGACTACATCTCCCGGCATGCGCCTGCACCTTGCCCCTCCCCCGGACTGCACCTCCCGGCATGCACCTGCACCCTGCCCCCCCCGGGACTACATCTCCCGGCATGCACCTGCACCCTGCCCCTCCCCCGGACTGCACCTCCCAGCATGCCTCTGCACCCTGCCCCTCCCTGACTACAACTCCCAGTATGCATCTGCACCCTGCCCCCCATTGCATCTCCCGGCATGCATCTGCACCCTGCTACTCCCCAGGACTGCATCTCCCAGCATGCACCTGCACCCTGCCCCTCCCCCGGACTGCACCTCCTGGCATGCACCTGCACCCTGCCCCTCCCTGACTACAACTCCCAGTATGCATCTGCCCCCTGCCCCCAGACTACATCTCCCAGCATGCCTCTGCACCCTGCCCCCCATTGCATCTCCCAGCATGCATCTGCACCCTGCTACTCCCCAGGACTGCATCTCCCAGCATGCATCTGCACTGTGCCCCCCCGGATTGCACCTCGCAGCATGCATCTGCACCCTGCCCCCGACTACATCTCCCAGCATGCATCTGCACCCTGTTCCCCCCCCCGCATTGCCCCTCCCAGCATGCATCTGCACCCTGCCCCTCCCCCGGACTGCATCTCCCAGCATGCATCTGCACCCTGCCCCTCCCCGGGACTACATCTCCCAGCATGCACCTGCACCCTGTCTCCCCCCCCCCGCATTGCCCCTCCCAGCATGCATCTGCACCCTGTCTCCCCCCCCCCGCATTGCCCCTCCCAGCATGCATCTGCACCCTGTCTCCCCCCCCCCGCATTGCCCCTCCCAGCATGCATCTGCACCCTGTCTCCCCCCCCCGCATTGCCCCTCCCAGCATGCATCTGCACCCTGCCCCTCCCCCGGACTGCATCTCCCAGCATGCATCTGCACCCTGCCCCCCGGGACTACATTTCCCAGCATGCATCTGCACCCTGCCCCCGGGACTACATTTCCCAGCATGCCTCAGTGCCCCCCCAGCACTGCCTATCCTAGAAGCACCCCCCCACTCCCCCCCCCCCGGCCCGGTGCTCGGCGCTGCCGGCGCCCGCGTCGCTGTCGGTCCCCGGTCCGACCCCGCCCCGGTCCCGGCGCTCGGTGCTGTCGGTGCCGGCGGTGCGGCGGGGTCCCCGGTCCGTCCCGGTGCTCGGCGCTGCCGGTTGCCGCGGCACAGCGGGAGTCCCCGCTCCGTCCTCCCCCGTCCTCCCCCGCGCCGGTGCTCGGCGCTGCCGGTGCTCGCGGCGCTGCCGGTCCCCGCTCCGTCCCCCCGTGCCGGTGCTCGGCGCTGCCGGGGCGCAGCCCCTGACGGCGGGCGCGCAGGGCCCCCTCGTTCCGGCTGCCGCAGGCCCCGGAGGCGCCCTGCATCCTCGTGGGCCCCGGCACCGGCGTCGCGCCCTTCCGCAGCTTCTGGCAGCAGCGGCTGCACCAGCTGGACACCGGAGGTGGGGCGGGCGCGGGGGGCGCGGGGATGTGGGGTGCAGGGACACGGGGACATGGGGATTGGGGACACGGGGACACGGGGATGTGGGACACGGGGACATGGGACACGGGCACGGGGATGCGAGGACACAGAGGGATGGGGGGACATGGGGGGATATGGGGCACGGGGAGGCGGGCGCAGGCACACGGGGCGGGGGGACGCGGGGATGCGGGGATGGGGGACATGGGAACACAGGGATTGGGGACATGGGGATGTGGGACATGGGAACACAGGGACATGGGACATGGGGACACGGGGATGTGGGACATGGGAACACAGGGATTGGGGACATGGGGATGTGGGACATGGGAACACAGGGACATGGGACATGGGGACATGGGGATGTGGGACATGGGAACACAGGGATTGGGGACATGGGGATGTGGGACATGGGGACATGGGACACGGGCACAGGGATGCGAGGTGCAGAGACCTGGGGGGCACAGGGACGTGAGGACACAGAGGGATGTGGGGACACGGGGACACGGGGATGTGGGACATGGGAACACAGGGATTGGGGACATGGGGATGTGGGACATGGGAACACAGGGACATGGGACATGGGGACACGGGGATGTGGGACATGGGAACACAGGGATTGGGGACATGGGGACATGGGGATGTGGGACATGGGAACACAGGGATTGGGGACATGGGGATGTGGGACATGGGGACATGGGACAGGGGCACAGGGATGCGAGGTGCAGAGACCTGGGGGGCACAGGGACGTGAGGACACAGAGGGATGTGGGGACACGGGGGACATGGGGCACAGGGAGGTGGGGTGCGGGGACACGGGGCATGGGGATGGGGGACATGGGACATGGGGACATGGGAACACAGGGATTGGGGACATGGGAGATACAGGGATGTGAGGACACAGAGGGATGCGGGGACACGGGGGGACGTGGGACACAGGAATGTGGGGACACGAGGGGACACGGGGCACAGGGATGTGGGACACAGGGACACGGCGCATGGGAACACAGGGGATGCAGGGACACGGACGTGGGACAGAGGGACACGGACACACCGGGGACGGTGGGGACACGGGATGCGGGGAGCGGGGTGACGCGGGCAGCGGGGTGACGCGGGCACCGCGGGCGGCCCCCCCCCGCCGCAGGCGGCCCCCTGGGCAGCATGGTGCTGGTGTTCGGGTGCCGCTCGTCGGCGCTGGACCACATCTACCGGCGGGAGATGGAGGAGGCGCAGGAGCGCGGGGCCCTCAGCCGGGTGCTCACCGCCTTCTCCCGCGAGCCGGACACCCCCAAGGTGCGACCGCCCCCGCCGCGGGGTGGGACGGGGACGGCGGTGGGGGTGGGCCGGGGACAGGGGTGGGGTGGGGACCGTGGCAGGACAGGGATGAGGACAGGGATGGGGACAGCGGTGGGGTGGGGTGGGGACAGGACGGGATGAGGACAGGGATGGGGACAGGATGGGATGGGGGCTGTGGCGGGACAAGGATAGGGATAAGGATGGGGATGGGATGGGATGGGATGGGGACAGGATGGGATGAGGACTGTGGCAGGAAGGAATGGGGACAGGGACCAGAAGCAGCATAGGAATGGAGATGGTGACAGGGACAGAGAAGGGACGAGGACAGGGATAGAGCTGGGCATGCAAAGACAAGGATGGGGACAAGGATGGGATGGGGACAGGGATAGATGGGGACACGGACAAGGACAGAGACTAGTGTGGGGAAGGAGACAAAGAGAGGACAGGAACGGGATGGGGACAACGAGACGGAGATGGGACCACAGACAGAGACAGGCACGGGACAGAGACAGGGCTGGGGATGGGCTGGAGATGGGGACGAGGATGCGGGCAAGGGCAGAGACAGGGATGGGGACAGGGGCCGAGCGGGGGAGAGGGCAGGGGCAGCCGCCCAACGCCGAGCCGCCGCCCTCCGCAGACCTACGTGCAGGACGTGCTGCGGACGCAGCTGGCGGCGGAGGTGCACCGGGTGCTGTGCCAGTGCGCGGGACACATGTACGTGTGCGGGGACGTCACCATGGCCACGGGCGTGCTGCAGACCGTGCAGCACATCCTGGTGCAGCAGGCCGACATGACGCTGGGGGAGGCGGGCGACTTCATCAGCGAGCTGCGGGTAAGGGGGCCGGGGCCGGGGGGGGCCGGGGGGGGCCTGCGCCCCGTCCCGCCGGCGCCCTGACGCCTCTCTGCCCAGGACAAGAACCGGTACCACGAGGACATCTTCGGCCTCACCTTCCGGACGCAGGAGGTGGCCTTCCGCATCCGCAGCCAGTCCTTCTCCATGCAGGAGCGCCGGCAGCCCGGCCCCGCGCCCTGAGGCCGGGGGGGCCGCCCCGGCCCCGGCGCCCTGGGGCGGGAGGGGGCCCCTTCGCCCCGCGCCGCTGCTCCCCCGGCCCCGCTGCAGGCAGCTCCCGCCGCCCCCCAGTAAAGGTTTAGTTTTGATAACCCCCGGCCTCCCGTCTCGCGCCGCCGCACAGCTCCCCGGGGAGGCACCGGCACGGCCCCGGCAGCCCCAACCCGCCCGGCTGCGGCTGCAGGGCTGCGCTGGCGGCATCGCCCCGGCACCGCCACGGCATCTCCCCGCACTGCCCCGGTGCCACCTGAACCACCACGGTGCACGCACAGCATTGCCCCACACTGCCCCAGTGTCACCCGAACCACCATGACACAGACCCGGCATCACCCTGGTGTCACCGAACCACCGCGGCGCAGCCCCAGCATCCCCCCGGTGTCACCCGAACCACCGTGGTGCCACTCAGCGTCACCCCAGCACCCCGTGGCATCGTCCCCGCGCTGCCGCAGCATCGCAGCTGCACAACCCCCCACCCCATCCTCACGGATGCGGCGCCGGCACCGCCGCGGACAGCCAGTCTGTAAACCTTTATTACCCCGCGGCGTGGGGCAGGGCCCCCCTCGGCCATGGTGGCAGGGTGGCCGATGGCACTGTCCCCCCGCGCGGGTCCGGGCCCGAGGCGCCGTGTCCCCAGTATAAACATAGCACCTGGTGGCCCCCGGCCCCCACCGGCCGGGCAGGGCGGGAGCACGGCGGCGCCGAAGCGGGGGCCTCCGCGGGGCCGGGGGTGGCTGAGCCCCGCTGCGCCCGGCTCCTGGGCCCCCCCGGGACGCGACACACCACCCCCGGTGCCACCGCAGCCGCCACCTCCCTGCAGCGGCTCTGCCTGCGCCCCGCCACGGAGGCACCGCGCTCTCGGCACGCCGGGGACCCTGCGGAGGGAAGGGGAGAGGTCAGCGGGGCCCCGCGGTGCAGCACGGCACGGTGCAGCACGGCACGGTGCAACACATGGTGCAGCACAGCGCAGCACGGCACGGTGCAGCACGGCACGATGCAGGGTGGCATGGTGCAACATGGCACGGTGCAACACATGGTGCAGCAAGGCACGGCGCAGCATGGCATGGTGCAGCACAGCACGGTGCAGAGTGGCACGGTGCAGCACAGCACAGTGCAGCACGGCGCGGTGCAGCATGGCATGGTGCAGCATGGCACAGTGCATTGCGGCATGGCGCAGCACGGCACGGTGCAGCGTGGCACGGCACAACACAGCACGGTGCAGCATGGCACGGTGCAGCACAGCACAGCGCAGCACGGCACGGCGTGGCACGGTGCAGCACGGCATGGTGCAGCACGGCACGGCGCAGCACGGCACAGCACAGGCGCCGTGGCACAGTCCCCACCGCCGGTGCATGCAGGGCGCGTGCCCAAACCCAGCGGGATGGCACCCCCCCACCCAGCACCCGCCGCGGGACAGCAGGGACGTGGCAGCCGCGCTCACCCGTCGCCCAGGCCAGCTAGCCCGTCGGCTCCTCCTCGTCCTCGTCCTCGTCCTCGTCCTCCTCGGCCCAGCCGCCCAGCGGCATCTCCCGCTGCTGAGCCTGCGAGGCCCTGGCCGCCGAGCCTGGGGGGGGAGCGGGGTCAGGGCGGCACCGGGATGGTGGTGGCCCCCCCCGGCACTAAGCCACCCCCAGCCCCACGGGCGGCACTCACCGGTGGTCACGGCGGGCGGCTTGGGGGCCCCGGCGGCCACCCACACCGCGGCAGCGTGGGGCCCAGCGCCCTGCTGCTGCTGCTGCTGCTGCTGCTGCTGCTGGTGGAGCTGCGGGGGGGCAGAGGTGCTCAGAGCCCCCCCGGCTCACGGTCCCACGCGGTCTGGGGACAGGAGGGGACGGGAGGGGACGTGGCCGCGGGGAGCCCAGCCCCGGGCAGAGCAGGTGGCTGGGGGGAGCGGGATGGAGCACCCGATGGCACGGGGATGGGCACGGGGACGGGGATGGGGATGGGGACGGGGATGAGGGTGGGGATGAGGAGAGGGATGGGGATGGGGTTGGGAATGGGGACAGGGTTGGGGATGGGGACAGGGACCAGGATGGGGATAGGGATGGAGATGGGGACGGGGACCAGGATGCAGATGGGGATGGGGATGGGGGACAGGGATGGGGTCGGGGGCGCGGGCGGGAGCTGGGGGGCTCGGCAGGCCGGGTAGGCGTGCCGCGGGCAGGGACGCGGTGGCGGTGGCGGTGGCAGCGGCGGCGGTGGCAGCTTGCCTCGTGCATGTAGATGGCGTGCAGGCTCATCTCGGCGGAGGCCACCTCGGCGAGCAGCGCGGAGCGGCTCAGGCTGAGCAGGCGCGACTCGCTCAGGAGCAGGCTGCGGGCAGAGGCGCCGTGGGGGCGGGCGCGGGGACGGGGACGGGGACGGGGACGAGTGCGGGGACGGGGACGGGGCACTGCTGTGCAGCCGCCCACGCCCGTGTCCGTGCCGCCTCCCCCCGCACGGCACCCTGGTGCAACGCCCAGGGCTGGGAGGGTGCACGGCCCCGCAGACGCCCCACGGACACCCCACAGATGCCCCATGGCCCCACAGACACCGCATGGACACCCCACAGCCCCACAGATGCCCTGCAGATGCCCCACAGATGCCCCATGGCCCCCTTGACACTCCACAAATGCCCCGTGGCCCCATGGACACCCCATAGCCCCACAGACACCCTAAGGACACCCCAAAGACACCCCACGGATGCCCCACAGACACCCCACAGATGCCCCACAGCCCTGCACACACCCCACGGATGCCCCACGGCCCCACAGACACCCTACAGATGCCCCACAGCCCCACATACACCCCATGGACACCCCAAAGGCCCATGGATGCCCTGCGGATGCCCCACGGACACCCCACGGCCCCACAGACATCCCACAGATGCCCCACAGATCCCCAGGGCCCCGCAGACACCCTACAGATGCCCCACAGCCCCACGGACGCCCCATGCACACCCCACAGCCCCGTGGACACCCCATGGACACCCCACGGATGCCCCACAGACATCCTACAGATGCCCCACAGCCCCACAGATGCCCCACAGCCCTGTGGACACCCCACAGACACCCCATGGCCCCGCAGACACCCTATGGATGCCCCACAGCCCCGCAGACACCCCACAGCCCTGCGGAAACCCCATGGACGCCCCATGGATGCCCCGTGGCCCCATGGACACCCCATAGCCCTGTAGACACTCCGCAGATGCCCTATGGCCCCGTGGACACCCTACAGATGCCCCACAGCCCCAGAGATGCCCCATGGACACCCCACGGCCCCATGGACACCCCACAGTCACCCCATAGCCCCGCAGAAACCCCGCAGCCACCCCACGGCCCCACAGCCGCCCCACAGCCACCCCGCAGCCCCAGCGCTCCCCGCGCCGCGCAGGCAGGACCTCTCCTCCGGGAGCAGGCGGTCGCTGCGGCCGCCGGGGCTGTGGTCATCGGCGGCGGGGAGCCGCGGCCGCCCGGGCAGCGGGGAGGACAGGGACGCCAGGACGCTGGCGGCGGCACCGGCCGTGCCGCAGGGCTGCCCCCAGCGCCGCTCCCGCGCCAGCAGCCCGCTGGCAGAGAGCAGGGGCCGGGCCAGCACGCTGGCCAGCAGCCCGTCCGGCTGCGGGGACACGGCCGTCAGGGTCCCGGCCCCGCGGCGTCCCCGTCCCGCAGCCCCCCGGCCCCCGCTCACCGCCGCGGCCGACTCGTCGGAGAGCAGCGAGGCGCCCGGCAGCCCCTCGGCCGGGACGCGCGGGGCGGCCGCGTCCTGCTGCACCTTCTCCTTGAGGAGGCTGAGGAAGAGCTCGCTGCGCGGCGGCGGCTGCCAGCGCGGGTTGCTGAGGGCGAAGCGCATCAGCGACAGCTCCGTCTTGCCGTTCTCGGCCTGCCGGGACGCCGAGGCCTCCGTGTGCCCCGCCGAGAGCCACTGCGGGTGGCCGTGGTGGCGGACGTCCAGCTGGGCGAAGGAGCAGATGTCGCCCACCCCCACCACCTCCACCGTGAAGTTGCGGAAGAAGTCGACGATGTCCAGGGCGCGGGCGGGCAGGGCGAAGATGAGGATGAGGGGCGTCAGGATGGGGCTCAGCAGCTCCTCCAGGATGAAGACCTGCAGCGGGCGGGCGTCAGCGGCGCCGGGCACAGCCCGGTCCCCGAGCCCCGGGGCCGCCGCCGCGCTCACCGCCTTGTACTGGAAGAGCTGGGCCATCTCGCCGCGCGTCGCCGCCTTGCCGGCGTTGCCCTGCCAGTGGTCGGGCATGTAGTGGATGTGGGCCAGGACGCCCTGCAGCAGCTGCTCGGGGCACCACACCGTGTGCTCGTCCGGGATGAAGGACCTGCGGGACGTCCACCCGTGGTACCCGGGGCCGCGCCAACGCCGCGTGCCCCCCCCCGGCCCGCCCGCCCGCCCGCCGCCCACCTGGCCGCCGTGACCGCCAGCCCCAGCACGGTGACGGCGGTGAGGATGTGCTGCACCGTGAGCACGTCCTCGTCGTAGACGGTGAGGACGATGAGCACGGCCAGGATGGAGCCGGCGAAGAAGGCCACGTTCTTGGCCAGCACGGCGAGCAGCGGGCTGGCGAAGGAGTTCATGTACTTGGTGGCCGGCTTGTAGCCGCGGCTCAGGCGCGCCTGCAGCTCGTGGTTGAGCTCGTTGAAGTGGCGCAGGTAGTGGCGGCCGTAGAGCGACCAGCGCCGGGCGCCCAGGCTGCCCGGCTCCCGCTTGATGACCTCGGCGTAGCTGAAGAAGGCGTAGAGCACCTGCCACACCAGCACCAAGGGGCACAGCAGCAGGTTGGCCAGCCCCAGCAGCACCATGGTGCGCGCCAGGCGCTGCGCCAGCTCCAGCCGCGGGCCGGCCCGCTTGTACTGCGGCTGCAGGTTCCACTTGTTCTGGAAGAGCGAGCCGGGGCCCCAGAAGAGGAGCAGCTCCAGGTTGTACTTGAGGCCCTGCGTGAGGAAGACGACGGGGCCCAGCAGGGGCAGCTGGAAGCGGACGGGCAGCAGCGACTTGTTGACCATGGCCACGGTGTAGTTCTTGAAGCGCAGGATGCGGTGGTAGATGTCCAGCTCCGTCAGCTCCTTCTTGTGCACGCACATCTGCTGCTCGCGCTGCAGCGAGATCAGCCGCGCCTGCACCTCCTGCCAGCTGTAGTTGCACAGCCCGTCCTGCGCCGACGACAAGCGGTCGCCACGGGCACGCCGGCGCGGTGCCCGTGGGGTGAACGGCCCTGCCCCACGGCCGCCCCGCTCACCGAGGGGATGCGCAGCGCCTTGACGTAGAAGGTGCGGATCTCCCAGTAGCTGAGCAGGCCGCAGAGCACCTTGACCAGGCGGTACAGCCAGAACACGGCCGCCATCGCCAGCAGGAAGATGATCCAGCCGCTGGCGCGGATGCTGCGGAGGGCGGGCGCCGTGGGGCGGGATCCGGCCGTGGGGCGGGATCCGGCGCCAGGCCCCGCTCCCGGGCGCCCCTCACCTGCGGGCGCACTGCGGCGCGGGCAGGATGGCGTCGGGCAGCGTCACCTTGCCGCGGTCGGGCGTCCCGGCGCGGCTGCGGTTGAGCGGCCGGTTGGCGAAGAGCACGTCGTACTCCACGCAGCACAGCAGGAAGGTGGTGAAGGTGACCACGAACAGGAACTGCCTGGGGGGCGGCGGGGGCTCAGCGCGGCCCTGCGACCCCCCCCCCCCGTGCCGCCCCCCGCCCCGGCCCCGGCGCTCACACCAGCTCGAAGAGGTCGGAGAGCATCATGCAGGCGAAGCCGTTCTTCTGGTGGAAGTGGTAGATGTGCGGGGCGCGTTAAGGAGGGTGCCCGCAGCGCCGGCCCCCCCAGCCCGGCCCCCCCCCGATGCCGCAGAGGGCCGGGGCAGGGCGCCCCACGGCGCCCCACGGCGCCCCACGGCACCCCGCGCGGGGCCGGCCGCGGCGGCCGCGGGCCTGCAAGGATATCTTGGTGAAGAAATTATCCAGGTTCTTGATGTGGTGCCAGGAGTCTGGCGGGGAGAGAGGAAAACAGCCCGGGCTGAGCCGGGGCCGGCGCCAGCCCCCGCCTGCGCCCCCACCCTGCGCGTGGGCCGGCCCCGGCTCCCGGCCCCACGGCTGTGACCAACCGCTGAGCTATGGGGCAAAGCAGGTCCTGCAAGCCTGCTCCAAGGCCGTATCCCGGCCACAGAGCTGTGGGGCAGGCTGGGCCCCCAGTCCCTCTCCCAGGCCATGTCCCAGCTGGAGAGCTATGGGGCAGGCAGGGCCCCAGGCCCCCCAGAAGTGCCCCAAGCAGAGAGCTATGGGGCAGGCTGGGCCCTGAGCCCCACAGCTGTGACCAAACGGAGACCTATGGGGCAGGCCCAGCCCCAAACCCCCTAGATGTGCCCCAACCAGGGAGCTATGGGGCAGGCTGGGCCCCAAACCCCCTCCAAGGCTGTACCGCAACCAGGGAGCTATGGGGCAGGCTGGGTCCCCCCATTCCCCTTCCAGGCCGTGTCCCAGCCGGAGAGCTGTGGGGCAGGCGGACCCCATCCCGCACGCCGTGGGGCAGGGCCTGCCCTCCAGCCGTGGGGCAGGCGGCGGCCCCACGGTGCGGGGCGCGATGTGGGGCGCCCCACGGCCCGCTACCTCGCAGCCCCTCGGTGACGTGCACCAGCAGCTCCTCCTCGCCGGGCGGCGAGTCCTCCTCGTCCTCCAGCCGCTGGTACTCGCCCTGCGCGGCCATCGCTCCGCCGCCGCCGCCGCCTGCGCCCCGCAGCGCCTTGGCACCGCCACCGGCACCGGCACCGGCACCGGCACTGGCACCGGCACCGGCACCGGGGGCCGCAGCCGCGGGGCGGCGGCGGCAGGACCCTCCCGCTCGGTCCCGGTCCCGCCGCAATGGGGCCCTGCCGCCGCCGCCGGGCCGCGAGCAGCTCCGCGGCTCCGCGCCTTCACCCCCCGGCACCCCCGGCACCCCCAACCCCCCGCCCTCTGGCACCCTGGGACCCCCAACGCCGGTGCCCTGCGGAATCCCAGTACCCCCGGGCCCCCCCGCCCCGGCACCCCCGGGACCCCCAACCCCGGCACCCCGACGCCCCCCGGCACCCCCGGGAACCCCCACCCCGGCACTTCGGGGCCCCCCGGCACCCCAACCGCGGACTCCCGGCACCCCCGGGACCCCCAACCCCGGCGCCCCCGGAAACCCCCACCCCGGCACCTCGGGGCCCCCCGGCACCCCAACCGCGGACTTCCGGCACCCCCGAGACCCCCAACCGCGGACTCCCGGCACCCCCGGGACCCCCAACCCCGGCGCCCCGACGCCCCCCGGCACCCCTGGGAACCCCCACCCCGGCACCCCGGGACCCGACGGCACCCCAACCGCGGACTTCCGGCACCCCCGAGACCCCCAACCGCGGCTCCCCGGGGCCCCCCGGCACCCCCGGGACCCCCAACCCCGACGCCCCCGGCACCCCCGACCGCGGACTCCCGGCACCCCCGGGACCCCCCACCGCGGCGCCCCGCGGACTCCCGGGACCCCTCACCGCCGCCGCCGCTCCGCACCCGGCGCTGCCGGCGCCCTGACTCACGGCGGCGGGCGGGGAGCGGCCGGGGCCGGGGCCGGGGCCGGGGCCGGGGCCGGCCCGGGGCGAGCAGCCGTGATTCAGCGCGCGGCTGCCCGCGGCTCGAGTGCGGCGCGGCCCGACGGCGCGGCCCGGGGCGGAGGGGGGGGTTGGGGGGGGGAGGCGCTGCCCCGCGGCCCCCCCGGCCTCCCCGCGCCGGGCCGACAAAAATACCCGGGGCCGCCGGGGCTATAAATAGCGCCGGGAGCGTAAACAGCCGGCGGTGCCCACGGGCCCCCCCCCCCGCGCCGCCCCCCCGGCCCGCGGCACCCACGCTGCCCCACGGGACCGCGACCCCACGGGGACACAGGCACCCCTGTGCCCCCACATCCCCACGGGGCACGCGCATCCCACGGGGACACACACACACACCCCCATGGGGACACACACACCCCCACGGGGACACGCGTGCCCCGATGTCCCCACAGGGACACGCACACCCCCACGGGGACACAGGCACCCCCTGTGCCCCCACGTGTGCCCCCACATCCCCACGGGGCACGCACATCCCACGGGGACACACACGCACACCCCCATGGGGACACACACACCCCCACGGGGACATGCGTGCCCCAATGTCCCCACAGGGACACACAGACGCACACGGGGACATGCACATCCCAATGTCCCCACAGGGACACATGCACCCCCACGGGGACACGTGTGCCCCAATGTCCCCATGGGGACACGAGAATCCAGCAAGGGTGCAGGTGCCCCGTGACACCATGGGGGCCCGTGCACCTCGATGGCCCTGTGGGGACGCACATACTGTTGTGGGGACGCACATACCCCCATGGGGACACACGGACCCCCAGGAGGACACATGGACCCCCACGGGGACACATGGACCCCTGCAAGGACACGTGCACCCCAGTGACCCCATGGTGACACAAACACCCCCACAGGGACATGTGCACTGCAATTTCCTCACGGTGACACACGCGCCCCGGCATCCCTGTGGTGACACGTGCCACAATAGCCATGCGGTGACACAAACACCCCGCAGGGACACGGGCACCTGCAGGAGGACACATGCACCCCCCGCCCCATGGGACACACGCCCCGGCACGGAGCCACACACGTCCTCATGGGGCCACAGCCCGACGGCCGCAGGGGACACCAGCACCCTGACAGCCCCGTGGGGACACACAGAGCCCCGTGGGGACATGAGCACCTGGAGCTCCCATGGGGACACACATGGGGACACACACACCTTGATGGCCCCATGGGGACACACGCAGCCCCGTGGGGACATGAGCACCTGGAGGTCCCAGGGGGACACACGTGGGGACACACACACCTTGATGGCCCCATGGGGACACACGCAGCCCCATGGGGACATGAGCACCTGGAGGTCCCATGGGGACACACATGGGGACACACACAGCCCCAAGGGGACACATGCACCGAGACAGCCCCATGGGGACACCCACCCCCAATGGCTCTGTGGGGACATGTGGGGACACACATGGGAACATATCCCCGTGCAGACACAAGCAGCCCGACAGTCCCATGGGAACATGCACGGGGACACGTTCACCCCCGTGGGGACACACACATAGGGACGCGTTCACCCCTGTGGGGACACACAAGTGTGGGGACACGTTCACCCCCGTGGGGACACACCTGGGGACACGCTCACCCCCGTGGGGACACACTTGGGGACACGTTCACCCTCGCAGGACACGCCTGGGGACACGTTCACCCCCGTGGGGACACACAAGTGTGGGGACACGTTCACCCCCGTGGGGACATGCTTGGGGACACGTTCACCCCTGTGGGGACACACCTGGGGACACGCTCACCCCTGTGGGGACATGCTTGGGGACACGCTCACCCCCGTGGGGACACACAAGTGTGGGGACACATTCACCCCCGTGGGGACACACCGGTGCCGACGCCTCCCGCGGGGCTCGCGCGGTCCCCGGTGCCGATCCCGGCGCTGCCCCGAGCGGCCACGACGGGTCCCTGCGCCCCGCCCGGGCCCGGCCCGGACACCGGTGCCGCCGCGGACCCCCCCCCCCCCGGTGCCCCGTGCCCGTGCCGGGCTCACCTGGCTGCGGGCGGCGCCGCGGGGCCGGTGTCCCCCCGCCGGGCGCTCACACGGCCCCGCGCCCGCCCCGGGCCCGGGCCTGCGCCCCGCCGCCGCCGCCGCCGCCGCCGGGCATGGCCGCGCCGCACCGGCACCGGCACCGGCAGCGGAACCGGCAGCGGAACCGGCAGCGGGCGGGGGGACCGGGGCGGGGCCGGAGGGGGCCCGGGGTCCCGGAGGAGGGAGGGGGTCCCGGTGCGGGGCTCGGGGAGAAGGTGCGGGGTCCCGGTGCGGGCAGCGGGGCCGGGGAGGGGGCCGGGGGTCCCGGTGCGGGGAACGGGGCCGGGGCCGGGGCCGGGGGTCCCGGTGCGGGGCCGGGGAGGGGGGCGGGAATGGGCCGGGAGTGGCGGTGCGGGGCCCGGCGCAGGCCCCGGGCCGCCGTGCTGGGGCTCCGCCCACCGCGCCCGTGCAGCCCCGGGACCGCCCCGGTCCTCCCCCGCCCCGGCCACGCCCCCTTCCCGCCCCGGCCACGCCCCCGGCATGGCCTCGCCCAATCACCGCCCGACCACGCCCCCCGGCATGGCCACGCCTCTCCCTCCCCGCCCCTTCCACCGCCCCGCCCCTCTGCCCCGCCCAGTCCCCGCCCCTCCTCGCCGCGCCCCGCCCCCCACGCGGCCAGGCCCCGCCCCCCACGCGGCCAGGCCCCGCCCCCCGCCGGCGGCGCGGTGCCGCCATGCTGCTGCGGGCGCTGGGCGCGCGGGCCGGGGCGCCCTCGGTGCGCGCCGCGCTGCGGGGGGGCGGGGCCCCGGCGCGCAGGTACCGGGGGGGCGGGGGGAGCGGGGGGGCCGGGACTGCTGGGTCCCCTGGGGGGGGGGGGAGCCGGGGGGAGGGCTGGGCCTGCTGGGTCCCCGGGGGGCGGGGGGGACCGGGACTGCTGCGGAGGGGAGTGGGGGGGCCGGGACCGCTGGGGGGGGGAGCAGGGGGGCCAGGGCTGCTAGGCGCCCGGCGGGGGGAGCGGGGGGGGCCTGGACTCCTGGGCCCTGGGGGGGCCGGGACTGCTGGGGGGGGGGGAGCAGGGGGTGCCGGAACTGCTGGGTCCCCTCGGGGGGGAGCATGGGAGGCCAGGACTGCTGGGGGGGGAGCGGGGGGGCTGGGACTGCTAGGTCCCCTGGGGGGGGAGCGGGGGGGGGCCGGGACTGCTGGGTCCCCTGGGGGGGGGCGTGGGGGGCCGGGACTGCTGGGTCCCCTGGGGGGGGAGTGTGGGGGGCCAGGACTGCTAGGTGCCTGGGGGGGGTAGAAGGGGGGGGCTGGGACTCCTGGGTCCCGGGGGGGGCCGGGACTGCTGGGGGGGGCCAGAGGGTCCTGACCCCTGGTGTCCCAAGGGGCTCCGTGGGGCAGAGCAGAGGGTGCTGGACACCCGCCTTCCCCCGGGGGGGCAGGCAGGGCCGGCGGGGGGCCATGGGGGCAGGCGGGGCTGGGGGGGGGCTGGGGGGGCACCGTGGGCCCACGGTGGGTCTGGAGCCCGGGGCTCAGGGGGGCACGTGTGGGGCAGGCGGGGGCTCGGGGACGCAGGCTCCCGGGGGGGCCGTCATCCGCGCTTCGTGCTCACCCCCTCGCCCAGCGCCGGCTGCGGGGGGGGACGCCCGCCGCTCCTCGGCCCCCCCCGCCCCCCCGGGGGCCCGGGGCTGCCCGCCCTGCGCTGCCGGCCCGGCCCAATGCTCGCCGGCCTGGGCCTGGGCCTGGGCCTGCTGGGCGCCGCCGCACGCTGCCGGGAGGCCACCGTCCCCGTCCCCATCCCCGTCCCCGCGGCGGTGCCCGTCCCCGCGGCGTCCGTCCCCGCGCCGCCGCCGGAGCCCGCCTTCGCCTGGGCCGAGCTCTGGACCTTCGTGCGCCCGCAGCTCCCGGCGCTGTCGGCGGCCGTGGCGGTGAGCGGGGGGGGGGGGGGGGGGGGGGCGGCGGGGCCGGTGCTGGGGGCCCCGCGGGGGGCTGACGGCCCCGCGCCCCGCAGCTGGCCCTGGGCGCCGCCCTGCTCGCCGTGCGCGTCCCGGTGCTGCTGGGCGCGCTGGTGGACGTGGTGGCCCGCTGCGCCCGCGGCCGCCTGGCCGGCTACCTGCACGAGGCGCGGCGGCCCGCCCTGCGCCTGCTGGCGCTCTACGCCCTCCAGGTGAGCCCCCCCCCCCGCCCCGCCGCCGCCCCCCCGGCCCCCCCCGCGCCCGGCGTCGCCGCCAGCCCTCCGCCGTCCCCCGTCCCCGCAGGGGCTGCTGACCTTCGGGTACATCGCGCTGCTGTCGCGGGCCGGCGAGCGGGTGGCGGGCGGCATGCGGAAGGCGCTCTTCTGCTCCCTGCTCCGGTGACGCGCCCCGGGGACGGCACGGGGACGGGGTGATGGGGACGGGGATGGAGGCGGCAGGGACGGGATGGGACCAGGGTGATGGGGATGGAGATGGGGGCGGCGGGGACGGGATGGGACCAGGGTGATGGGGATGGAGATGGGGGCGGCGGGGACGGGATGGGACCAAGGTGATGGGGATGGAGATGGGGGCGGCGGGGACAGGATGGGACCAGGGTGATGGGGATGGAGATGGGGGTGGCGGGGACGGGATGGGACCAGGGTGATGGGGATGGAGATGGGGGCGGCGGGGACGGGATGGGACCAAGGTGATGGGGATGGAGATGGGGGCGGCGGGGACGGGATGGGACCAGGGTGATGGGGATGGAGATGGGGGCGGCGGGGACGGGATGGGACCAGGGTGATGGGGATGGAGATGGGGGCGGCGGGGACGGGATGGGACCAGGGTGATGGGGATGGAGATGGGGGCAGCGGGGACGGGATGGGACCAGGGTGATGGGGATGGAGATGGGGGCGGCGGGGACGGGATGGGACCAGGGTGATGGGGATGGAGATGGGGGCGGCGGGGACAGGATGGGACCAGGGTGATGGGGATGGAGATGGGGGCAGCGGGGACGGGATGGGACCAGGGTGATGGGGATGGAGATGGGGGTGGCAGGGACGGGACTGGGACCAGAGTGATGGGGACGGGGATGGGACTGGGACCGGGGTGATGGGGATGGGGGTGGCAGGGACAGGACGGGGCCAGTGGGGACGGGACAGGGACCGGGACCAGGGTTACTGGGAGTGGGACGGGACGGGGACTGGGGTGACTGGGATGGGATGGGGACCAGGGTTGTGGGGACGGGACAGGGCGGTGGGGATGGGACAGGGACCAGGGTAGGGGGGACAGGAGGGGGATCGGGATGACCAGGAGGGGGGCGGCAGGGATGGGACAGGGATGGGATGGGGACCAGGGCTGCGGGGACAGGACAGGGCGGTGGGGACAGGACAGGGATGGGGACCAGGGTGGGGGGGATGGGAGAGGGACCAGGGTGGGGGGGATGGGACAGGGACGGGGACCAGGGCGGCAGAGCAGCGCTGCAGCTCCCGGCCGGTGCCTCCCCGCAGGCAGGACGTGGCCTTCTTTGACGCCAACAGGACGGGGCAGCTGGTGAACCGGCTGACGGCCGACGTGCAGGAGTTCAAGTCCTCCTTCAAGCTGGTCATCTCGCAGGTGAGCGCTGCGGCCGGGCGGCCCCGCGGTGCCCGGTGCTGCCCGCAGTGCCCGGTGCTGCCCGCGCTGCCCACGGCTCTCCTCCCCAGGGGCTGCGCAGCGTCACGCAGACCGTGGGCTGCTTCGTCTCGCTCTACCTGCTCTCGCCCAAGCTGACGGCCCTGCTGCTCGTGGCCATGCCCACGCTGGTGGGCACCGGCGCCCTCATCGGCTCCTTCCTCCGCCGCCTCTCCCGCCAGGCGCAGGAGCAGGTACCGCGCCGGGACGCCGGCTCTCCCCGCTGCCGTCCCCTCGCAGGGCGGGCGCGCGAGTCCGCGTGCCGCTGGCTGCTGCAGTGCCCGGCACGACCCCCCTCTCCCGGCGTCCCCCTCGGCGCAGGTGGCCAGGGCCACGGCGGTGGCCGACGAGGCGCTGGGCAACGTGCGGACGGTGCGCGCCTTCGCCATGGAGGACCGGCAGGCGGGGTAAGGCCCGGGCGGGCGCTGGCAGCGCGGGGTGGCACGGGGCCGTGCCGGGCACCATCAGCACCGCCGCCCGCCCGCAGAGCCTACTGCGCCGAGGTGGACCGCTCGAGCCGGCTCAACGAGCGCCTGGGCCTGGGCATCGCCGCCTTCCAGGGGCTCTCCAACATGGCGCTCAACGGTGAGCGGGCGCCGGGGGCGGGGGCCGGGGGGCCGAGGGGCCGGGGTCCCACGTGCCCTCTGCGCCCCCCAGGCATCGTGCTGGGGACCATCTTCGTGGGCGGCTCGCTGATGGCCGGGGACGGGCTCTCGCCGGGGGACCTCATGTCCTTCCTGGTGGCGTCGCAGACGGTGCAGAGGTGAGGGCAGGCCCGCGGTGCCGCCATCCCCACCGCCTCGGGGTGGGCGGCCCCGTCCCCGAAACGTCCCCCGAGCCCGGCTTCTCCCTCGTGTCCCCGCAGGTCCATGGCGAACATCTCCATCCTCTTCGGGCAGGTCGGTGGGGCGGGGGCGGCGGCGGGGCCCCGGCGTCCGGGAGGCGCCGGCGGAGCCGGGCAGGGCGGCACCGCGCTCCCGCTGCCGCTGCCGCAGGTGGTGCGCGGCCTCAGCGCCGGCGCCCGCGTCTTCGAGTTCCTGACGCTGGAGCCCAGCGTGGCGCTGCGGGGGGGCACCCGCATCCCCGGACACTCGCTGCTCGGACACATCTGCTTCCACAACGTCTCCTTCAGGTGAGCCGGGGCCGCCCCCCCGCCCCCCCCCCCGCCGGGCGCTGCCCGCCGCCCCTCACCCCCCCGCCGCTCTGCCCCACAGCTACCCCACCCGCCCCGGCTACGAGGTCCTGCGCGACTTCAGCCTCACCCTGCCCCCCTGCAAGACCGTGGCCATCGTGGGACCGTCCGGAGGAGGTACCGGCCCCGGCCCCGGCCCCCGGCCCCCTCCCGGGGTGCGGGACGCTCCCTGCGCTGAGCCCAGGCGCCCCGGCGGTGCCGCTCGGCCGGTGCCCGGTCGCTTCCTGCCCCCGCTCCTCTGCGGCGCTGCCCAGCGGGTGCCGGGCACCGGGGACCGGGGCTGACCCTGCCGCCCGCCCCGCGTCCCCAGCCGGGGGCTGATGGCTCCCCGCTCCCGCAGGGAAGTCGACGGTGGCCGCGCTGCTGGAGCGCTTCTATGAGCCCACGCGGGGCTCCATCACCCTGGACGGCCGCGACATCTCCTCCCTGGACCCCTCCTGGCTGCGGGGGCAGGTCATCGGCTTCATCAGCCAGGTGGGGGCTGCCGGGAGCTGGGGCCTTCCTGCGAGGAGGGAGCCCCTGGGCCCGGAGCAGCCAGGAGCCATCCCGGCAGTGCGGACGCGTCCCTGGGAGGGGAAGGGGGCCCCGGGCCGGGCCGGGCCGGGCGCTCAGGGGCCAGTCCTCGCCCAGGAGCCGGTGCTCTTCGGGACAACCATCATGGAGAACATCCGCTTCGGGAAGCCTGGCGCGTCCGACGCGGAGGTGTACGCCGCCGCCCAGCTCGCCAACGCCGACGGCTTCATCCGCAGCTTCCCCGAGGGCTACGGCACCGTCGTGGGTGAGCGGGGCAGCGTGCCGGGGAGCCGGCGCAGCGGAGACCCCTCCCCTGCACGGGACAGGCTGCCGGGGGTCCCGGCGCGGTGCCCGGGGCGATGGGGCAGCCCTGCTCTCCCGCCCAGGCGAGCGCGGCGTGGCGCTCTCGGGGGGGCAGAAGCAGCGCATCGCCATCGCCCGGGCCCTCGTCAAGAACCCGGCGGTGCTGATCCTGGACGAGGCCACGAGCGCGCTGGACGCCGAGTCGGAGAAGGTGGTGCAGGAGGCGCTGGACCGGGCCGTCTCGGGCCGCACGGTGCTGGTCATCGCCCACCGCCTCAGCACCGTGCGGGACGCCGACCTCATCGTGGTGCTGGCGCAGGGCCGCGTGGCCGAGGTGAGCGGGGCGGGGGCACCCGCCGGGCGGGGGGGGGGGGCAGGCCGGGCTCGGCACCGCCGCCGCTGCCTCCGTGCCGCCTCCGCTCGCCCGCAGGCGGGAACCCACGAGGAGCTGGTGCGCCGGCGCGGCCTCTACGCCGAGCTCATCCGCAGGCAGACGAAGGAGCAGGCCTGAGTGCGCAGCCGAGCGTGGCGCGGATCCCAGCCGGAGCGTGCCGACGCCACCGGACCTGCAGCCGGGGCTCGCTCCCGGGCGCCCGCGCCCCGTTCCCTCTGGTGCCGGCGGTGCAGAGGGGGCCGTGGCCGGGGCTTGGGGAGGAGTCCCCCCCGGTTTGGCGGCGGAGCCCTGGGGCGCCTCGCCGCAGCGTTTGCTCAATAAAACCCGTTGGGCGGAGGCTGTGTGGGGCCGTGCTGCTGCTCTGTTCCTCCCCCGGGAGCGGCGCGGGGCGGGGCAGGGGGCCGAGGCGGGGGCACGGCTGGGAGCACCAGGAGCCGCGCCGCGGGACCCAGCGGGGAGCGGGGGCAGCAGGGCGACGCCAGCACGAGCCCTCCAGCCCCCGTGGTCGGGGCACCGGCTTTATTCGGCCACAGGGTTCAGGGGCAGCCGGGGCCCCGCGGCCGCCGCATCCCTGCAACCCGGAGCGTCTGTCTCCATGGCGACGCCCCCACGTGCACCCGCCCGTCTCCATGGCGACGGCCCCTCTGGCCTACGGTACCGCCGCGGCAACACCGCCCCCCCCGCGACGGCAGCCGGGAAGGGTCCTGCCGCGCCGCACGCCGGGACGGCCGCACTTCCGCTCCCGGCAGCCCCCGCGGCGGCGCCCTTGTGAGGCGGTGCGGGCCGCCGCTTGGGGCTGGGCCCGGTCCCGGGCACCGGCCGGGCGGAGCCGCGGGCGGGGCGGGTCTCTCCACCTCGGCCAGCCCTTCCGGCCCCGGCGGGCGCCCTCGGCCTCCGCCATGACTCGCCGCCCTCGGAGGGGCGCGGGGCGTCCGGGGGGCGGGGCCTAAGGAGCCGCCATGCTTGGGGCGGGGTCAGAGGGCCTGGGGGCGGGGTTAGAGGGCCTGGGGGCGGGGCTAGGCGGGGGTGGGACTGGCAGGGCGGGGTAGGGTTGTGGGAGGGGCGTGGCTATGCGGGTGGGTGTGTCCGGGGCGGGGCGAGGGGCGGGGCCTCGGCAGAGCCGCGCCGGGGTTTGGGGCTCTGCCCCGCTCCGGGCGGCCGGAGCAGAGGCTCCCCGGGAGGAGGAGGAGGGAGCCGGGCTGCGCGGCGAGGGGACGCCCCGGACCGCTCCCAGCTGATGCTCCGGCGATGCTCGAGCCGGGCTGGACGGGACCTGGCTGGCCTTGGCCCCGTTGCAGGCTGCTCCCTTCCCGGGGGCCTGGGCCTGCGGGACCCCCTGCCCGGTCCCCAGCCATGCGCGGCTGCAGCCAGTCCCCAGCTCCTGCCCTGCCGGCAGCCGCTTCGCAGGCGCTGGACTCTGCAGCCGGGCTCACGAGCTCTGCTGCAAATCCGTCCCGTTACTGCAAATCCATCCCATTACTGCAAATCCGTCCCGTTACTGCAAATCCGTCCCATTACTGCAAATCCGTCCCGTTACTGCAAATCTGTCCCGTTACTGCAAATCCGTCCCATTCTCAGGACACTGGCGAGCAAAGCCGGCAGCCTCGGCACGCGCCCCCGCGAGACCCCCGCCCGTGGGGCAGGGGCGGCCTCGAGCCGGCACAGGGCAGAGGCTGTGCGCAGGGAAGGTGCTGCTGCAGGGGCCCAGCCCCGGCCGGGGCAGCAGCCGTGTTCACGGGGGCCTGGGGCTGCTGCGGGTTCCTTCCCGTGCACCGGCCCCGGCCCGGTGCATCCCCCCCACGCCACACCGGGACTCCCCGCCGCGAGGCCGCCATGGGGAAGCAGCCGGGAGCTCCCCGGGGCCGAGGCAGTGGCTGGGGGCGGCGCGGGGCCCGGGGCCCCGGTGGGGCTGCAGTGGGGTGGGCGCCCGTCGGGACCCCCGTCCTGCCCGGCGGGGCGTCTCCGGCCCCTGCTGCCCGCGTGGGGCGGGGGGTCCGGGCAGCCCTGCTCCCCCACCGGGGCTGTGCGGCGGGGACGGCCCCGGTGCCCGTGGCGAGGTGCAGCCCTGCTCCGGGGCTGCAGAGGCACCTCCACACCGGGGGCACTGGCCCGGGGGGAGCAGGGGGCACCGGGGGGGAGCAGGGGCAGGGGCTCGGGGAGCAGGGGCTGGGGCTGTGGGGGGACAGGGCCCAGGGGGAGCTGGGAGTGCGGAGCCGGGGGGAGCAGCAGGCTGGGGGGAGCAGGGGGCACAGAGCTGGGGGCAGCCCGGAGCTGGGAGCAGTGGGGAGCACAGGGGGCTGGGACCGGGGGGAGCAGCAGGCCAGGGGGAGCAGGAGGCTGCAGCTGGGGGGAGCAGGGGGCTGGGGGGAGCAGGGGGCCAGGGGCAGTGGGGCGCACAGGTCACTGGGACTGGGGGGAGCAGGGGGCTGGGGGGAGCGGGGTGCACGGAGCCGGGGGAGCAGGGGGTCGGGACTGGGGGGAGCAGCGAGCCGGGGGGAGCCGGGAGATGGGACTGGGGGGAGCCGGGGGCCGGGGGGAGCGGGGAGCCAGGATGGAGGGAGCCGGGACCGGGGGGAGCCGGGGGCCGGGCGCGCTGCGGCCCCCCGGGCGGGGCGGGGCGGGGGCGGCGCGGGGGGCGGCGCGGTGCCGGCGGCGCGCGGAGCCGCAGAGCGCGAGCGGCTGCTGCCGGCGCGACGCGTCCCGGGGGCGGCGGCGGCAGCGGCGGCGGCTCGGCGCAGGGCGGCGGCGCAGCCGGAGCCCGAGCCCGGGCCCGGGCGGGCGGCGATGGGCGGCGGGCGGGGGCGGCCGGGGGCCGCGGGCGGCCCGGCGCGGCGGCGCGGGGGCTGAGGGCGGCGGGGCGGCCGCCGGCGGCGGCAGCATGAGGGGCGGCTCGGAGGGCAGCGGCGAGGCGGAGGCGCCGTCCAGCCTGCAGGCGTTCGCCAACAGCTCCTCGCTGCACGGCATCAGCCACATCTTCGCCTACGGGGCCGTGTCGCTGCGCCGCGTGCTCTGGAGCCTCTTCTTCCTGGGCTCGCTGGGGCTGCTGCTGCTGGTGTGCGCCGAGCGCGTCGCCTACTTCCTCACCTACCCGCACGTCACCAAGCTGGACGAGGTGGCCGTGCCCAACCTCACCTTCCCGGCCATCACCATCTGCAACCTCAACGAGTTCCGCTTCTCCAAGATCACCCGCAACGACATGTACCACGTGGGCGAGCTGCTGGCGCTGCTCAACGACCGCTACGAGATCAGCAACCCGCAGCTGGCCGAGCCCGACGTCCTGGCCGCCCTGCGCGACAAGGCCAACTTCAAGAACTTCAAGGCGAAGCCCTTCAGCATGGCCGAGTTCTACAACCGCACGGGCCACGACCTGGCCGACATGCTGCTGCAGTGCTCCTTCCGCGGCGCCAACTGCACCGCCCGCAACTTCACCGTGGTGAGTGCCGGCCCTGGGGGCCGCTGCCGGCACCGGGGCGAGCGGGGGCCCCTCGGTGCCCCGCCGGCCCCCGGCGCTGCCGCTGCCCCCCAGCATTCGGGGCCCGTCCGTGCCCCCGCAGAGCCCCGGTGCAGCAGGGCGCCAGGGGCTGGGGACAGCCCGGAGGAGCCGTGCCGTGCTGTGCCATGCCGTGCCGGGGGACCGGGGCAGGTGCAGACCCACGGCATCGCCCGGGGTGGTCGTCCCCCGCGGGGTCCCACGGGGCAGGGGGGCACGCGCGCCGCGGAGGGGCGTTTTGGGGAGACGTGCTGTGCTCCAGCACACGGGCAGCCTGCGCCCGCCCGCGCCTCTGCCCTTGAGTCCCCGGCGCGGCTGCTGCGAGCTCGGATGCGCTGCTCAAGCGGCAGTTATCCGCTTAGCACGTCTTGGCGCAAGGAATTAATCTTAATCCACAGCTGGGGTTAGCGGCATCGCTGCCCAGCGGCGCACTGCGCTCCAGCCCCATCCTTCTCCCCGCCGCTGCCTTCGAGGCAGGACGAGGCAGCAGCAGCCGCAAGTTTCCAACCCCGTGAGAGCCAGTTCGTCCCCGGGGCCGGCGTTGGGGCCGGCGTGTGCCCCACGGGGCGTGTGGGCCCCTTGCTCCGAGTGCCGGCGGTGCCTGGGGACCCCCCGCCTGCCGCTCGCCGCGTCTCCACGAGTTTTGTGCACGTGAGCCGGCTCTGCCCCGTTGCCCTTTCGCGGCCGAGCAGCTGCTGGGAGCGAGCGATGGAGCCGGGGACTCGTCCCCGAGCGCCGGTGGCCCCGGTACCCGGCCGGTCCCCGCTGCAGCCAGCCCGGGGCACCCGAGGCGGGGGCCGTTCCCAAGGCCTGGGCTGGGTCCGGCCCCGCATGCGGTTGTCATGGCTGGGGTGGCACGGGGCTCCCTGCCGTGGGGCTGGCGGGGCTGTGGCCTCGCGCAGGGTTGGGGGGCTCCAGGGACCCCCCTAAACTGGGATGCAGAGCCAAGAGGTGCTCTGGGCCAGGCAGCCCCAGCGTGCAGGGATGGGAGGTCCAGGGTGCAGGGCCAGGAGGCCCCGATGTGCAGGACTGGGATGTCCCCAAGGTGCAGGGCTGGGATGTCCCCAAGGTGCAGGACCAGGAGGTCCCAGGGTGCAGGGCTGGGATGTCCCCGGGACGCTGTGCCGGGAGGTCCAGGGTGCAGGACCAGGAGGTTCAGGGTGCACCACCCGCCCTGGCCCCGTGGCCGGGCAGCCTGGGGTGTGGGGAGCCGGGGGGTTCGGTGCCTGGGGCCGTGGGCCCTTCCCCCCCCCCAGCCCCCCACCTCTGGGCCCAGCACGTCCCTGCGCCGGGCAGCCGGTTGCCATGGCATCCTCTCCCCCTCGCCTGTCTTCCTGGGCAGCGGGTTGCCATGGCGATGGCTCCCCTATTTCGGAGCAGCCCGTTGCCGCAGCAGCGCTCCCCTCCCTCGCCCCCCTCGCCCGGCACTGCGGGACCGCTGAGCCCTGCTGGGATGGGGGCTGCCCCACGGCCGGGGGGCCCCGAGGCGCCGGCCCGGCCCTCCTCACCCCACGGGGGCAGTTACGGCCCCCAGGTCTAGGGCAGGGCCCCGTGTCCCCCCCACGCCTCCCCTCCCCAGGGATGTGGGGCTGGGGATGCGCCAGCGGGGACGGGTGCACCCATGGGGATGGGGGTCCCGAAGCGGGGCGGTGGGGGCTGCGGCTGGGGCTGGGGGTCGGACCGGGGCTTGGCTATGGGGGGGAAAATGCTGCATCTCCGGTGGGGAATGGGGCGTCCAGCGGGGGCCTTGCTGGTGTCGGCCCGGGGAGGGGCAGCTCCGGGACACTGGGCCCCCCCAGCCCATGCACTGGTGCATTCAGCCCCTTCCCCTGGCATCGGCTGCGTGGGGGGGGGGCTGGACGGGGGCCCCGGCTGCGGGGCGGGGGTCTCTGCCAGTGGGTCTCTGCCCCATGGCAGCGGTGACCGCGGCTGCCCGTCGCCCTCCCCACCCGCGTGTCCCCGCGTCCCCCGAGCGCCGGCGCGCGCCGCGCTGAAACCCAATCTGCCTGCAGAGCCGCGGCGCGGGGCCCGGGCGCGCACCATGGCCGCGGAGCTGCCGGCACCGGGCCGCCGACCCGGCCGCCTTTGCCTGCACCCGGCACCCTGCACCCGGCACCCGCCTGGCCTCGCCGGGCACCTGGCTGCTGCCGGCCGGGCGGTGGGTCCGGCGCAGAGCCGCGGCCTCGTCTTCTCCACCGTCACCTCTGCAGCTGCCCCCGCGCCCGGCGCTCCCGTCTCCCCCCACGACCCGCTCCGGCCGGGCACGGAGCCGCTGGCCGTGCGCCTGGATGGCTTCCCTGCTACCTGCGGGCGCTGGGGCAGCCCGCCGACCTCGCCCGCTTCTTCCCCAGCGAGAGCTACGACCTGGGCGCCTTCCGCCAGCGCCGGGCACCCCCTCCGCGACGTGCCGCTGCCGCGGCCGGGACTGCGGCCCCGAGAACTGCACCGCCGTGAGTGCCGGGCACCCGGCAGCCCCATCCCGGGCGGCTGTGCACCGGGAGCGGCTGTGCCCGGGCAGGACCCGCAGCGTCCCCATCCCCATCCCCATCCCCATCCCCATCCCCATCCCAGGCAGCCGTGCACGGGGAGCAGCCCTGCCTGGGCAGGACCCGCGTCATCCCCATCCCCATCCCCACTCCCAGTGTCCGTGCCCCAGGAGCAGCTCTGTCCGGGCAGGAGCTGCAGCATCCCCATCCCTATCCCCATCCCCATCCCCATCCCGGGTGTCTGTGACCTGGGAGCGGCTCAGCCCAGGCAGGACCCTCAGCATCCCCATCCCTATCCCCATCCCCGGTGTCCATGCCCCGGAGCGGCTCTGCCCAGGCAGGGCTCGGGGCTCGGGCAGGACCCGGTGGGGCTGTGCAGGCTGCGGGTCTCAGGGCACAGTGCCAGCACGGCCCCCGCCACCCTGCTCGGTCCCTGAGCCCCGCGCAGCTCGGTGCATGCTCCCGGGAGGCTCCTGCTGCCGGCTGGGCGCCCGTGGGGGCTGTCGGGCGACGCTGGCTGCAGCTGTGCAGCCGGGGGCTGGGGGCCGGGGCCGGGGCCGGGGCAGGCAGAGTGCAGCAGGAGCCCGGCCGGGGTCTCGGCCTGCCTGAGCTGCTCGGGGGTCCAGCAGAGCTGGGGACACCGCACCAGGGCTCCAGCGCCCGCAGGCTGCAGCCCCACAGCCCCGAAAATGGCCCTAGGACCGGCCTAAAGTGCGGAGAGCTGAATGCACCAGCCCCTTCCCTGCGCATGGACTGCCTGGGGCCCAGGGAGCCCACACTGGGGCCGTGTGGGGCACTGGGAGCCTGCACTGGGGCCGTGTGGGGCACTGGGATGCTGCACTGGGACCATGCAGGGCACTGGGGTCGTGCACTGGGGCTATGATGCACTGGGGCTGTGTGGGGTCCTGGAAGCCTGCACTGGGGCCGTGTGGGGCAGCGGGATCATGCACTGGGGCTGTGTGGGGCACTGGGATGCTACCCTGGGACCATGTGGGGCACTGGGATCGTGCACTGGGGCTGTGTGGGGAGCTAGAAGCCTGCAACAGGGCTGTGTGGGGCACTGGGATCCTGCAACGAGGCTGTGTGGGGCATTGGAATGCTGCACTGGGGCCGTGTGGGGCACTGGGATCATGCACTGGGGCTGTGTGGGGCACTGGGATGCTACCCTGGGACCATGTGGGGCACTGGGAGCCTGCAACAGGGCCGTGTGGGGCACTGGGATTGTGTACTGGGGCCATGTGGGGTGCTAGAAGCCTGCAAGGGGGCCGTGTGGGGCACTGGGCTCGTGCACTGGGGCTGTGTGGGGCACTGGAAGCCTGCATCGGTGCCATGTGGGGTGCCCGGGCCTACGTCAAGGCATCTTGGGCATGGGGCGCCTGCAATGAGGCTGTGTGGGGCACAGGGTGCTGCAGGGGGGCCGTGTGGGGCAGCATGTTGGGGCCAGGTGGGGTGCTGGGGTGCTGCTCCAGGGCCGTGGCGGGTGCAGCGTGGCCGTGGGGGGCCAGGGCCGGCTCCGTGCCCCCCCAGCGCCCCGAGGCCCCGCCCTGCCGGCCACCCCCCGGCCCCGCGCTGGGGCTGAGCCGCCGTGCCGCGCCGCCCCACAGATCTTCACCCGCCTGGGCAAGTGCTACACCTTCAACTCGGGGGAGCCGGGCACGGAGCTGCTGACCACGCTGCAGGGCGGCGCGGGCAACGGCCTGGAGCTGATGCTCAACATCCAGCAGGAAGAATACCTGCCCGTGTGGGGCGACACGGGTGAGCCGGGCCCCGCGCCCCGCCGCCGGCCGCCCCCCGCCGCCCCCTGACCCGGCCCTGCCTTGCAGACGAGACCTCCTACGAGGCGGGCGTGAAGGTGCAGATCCACAGCCAGGAGGAGCCGCCCTTCATCGACCAGCTGGGCTTCGGCGTGGCGCCCGGCTTCCAGACCTTCGTGTCCTGCCAGCAGCAGCGGGTATCCGCGGTGCTGCCCGCGCCCTGCCGCCCTGGGGGGCTGCTCCCAGCGCCGCCCCCGCGTCGGCCCCACATCCGCCCCCTGCATCACCCTCTGCATCGTGCCCTGCATCTGCCCCCTGCATCACCCTCCCTGCATCACGCTCCGTCTGCCCCCTGCATCATCCCCACATCCACCCCCATCGCGCCCCACAGCCATCCCCTGCATTGCCCCCCACAGCAACATCATGCCCTGCATCCGCCCCCCCATCGCGCTGTGTCTACCCCCTGCATCATCCCTGCACCCACCTGCCCACACTGCACCCTGCATCGTACCCCACATCCCTCCCCTGCATTGCACTCTGCATCTACCCTCCGCATCATCCCTGCACTGCACCCCACATCTGACCCCTGCATTGCGCCCCACATCTGACCCCTGCATTGCGCCCCACATCTGACCCCTGCATTGCACTCTGCGTCTGCCCCCCCTGCATCATTGCTGCATTGCACCCCACATCTGCACCCTGCATTGCACCCATCTGCACCCTGCATTGCGCCCCACATCCGTCCCCTGCATTGCATCCTGCATCCAACCCCTATATTGCACTCTACATCTGTCCCCCTGCATTGCACCCCACATCCGCACCCTGCATCGCGCCCCACATCCGTCCCCTGCATTGCACCCCACATCCACCCGCTGCATTGTGCCACACATCTGCCCCCGCCATCTCACCTCGCATCCACCCCCCTGCATCCCACCCCACATCTGATCGCTGCATCCCACCCCACATTCGCGCCCCGCATCACCCCCCGGCATTGCCCCCCCCATCCACCCGCTGCATCGCCCCCGTCGCGGCGCCAGGGCCGCTCGGTCCCCGGCTCCCGCCGCCCCGGCAGCCTCCCGCTGAACAGACCGCCGGCAGGGGCGGCCCCGGCTCGCGCAGCCCGACGCCTAAATTTAGGTGCCTGGAGTGGGTGTCTCCACGCGTGCCGGCGCGCGGTGGGGAGCGCAGCCCGCCGCGGCCCCCTTCCTCCCGGCAACCCGCGTCGCAGCCCCGCGGCCGGGGCCGGGCCGATGCCGTGTTTTCCTTAGCCAGCGGCGCGGCAGCTGGTGTACCTCCCGCCGCCCTGGGGGGACTGCAAGGCCACCCCCATCGAGTCGGACTTCTTCACCAACTACAGCATCACCGCCTGCCGCCTCGACTGCGAGACCCGCTACCTGGCCGAGAACTGCAACTGCCGCATGGTGCACATGCCCGGTGAGCGCCGCCGGGCCGGGGGGGCCGGGGGGGCCGGGGGGGCCGGGAGCCGGGGCGCCCCGTGCGACCGGAGCCGCTCTCCCGCAGGCAACGCCAACGTCTGCACCCCGGAGCAGTACAAGGAGTGTGCCGACCCGGCGCTGGGTACGTACCGGGGCGGCGTGCGGGGACCGCGGGGGTCCCGCGGGCCCCCCCGTCCCACCGCGGCCCCCCCGCCCCGTCCCCAGACTTCCTGGTGAAGAAGGACAGCGAGTACTGCGCCTGCCGCACGCCCTGCGACATGGTGCGCTACGGCAAAGAGCTCTCCATGGTGAAGATCCCCAGCAAGGCCTCCGCCAAGTACCTGGCCAAGAAGTTCAACAAGACGGAGCAGTACATCGCGTGAGCGCCGCGCGGCACCCCCCAGCCCGGCAGCCCCCCGGCACCGCGGGAACCCGGCGGCACGGCACCCCCCAGCCTGGCAGCCCCCCGGCACCGCGGGAACCCGGCGGCACGGCACCCCCCAGCCCGGCAGCCCCCCGGCACCGCGGGAACCCGGCGGCACGGCACCCCCCAGCCCGGCAGCCCCCCGGCACCGCGGGAACCCGGCGGCACGGCACCCCCCAGCCCGGCAGCCCCCCGGCACCGCGGGAACCCGGCGGCATGGCACGGCATGGCACAGCATGCCACGGCATGGCACGGCACGGCACGGCACGGCACGGCACAACCTTGCATGCCCCCAGCACTGCTCCCCCCCCTCCACCCAAGGGGCAGCGCGCTCCTCCCCGGAGGATGTGGCCCCTCCAGGGGCAACGCTGCCTCACGCGTCCCTCCGTCCCGCATCTGCCCGTCCCCTCCAGGGAGAACGTGCTGGTCCTGGACATCTTCTTCGAGGCCCTGAACTACGAGACGATCGAGCAGAAGAAGGCGTACGAGGTGGCGGGGCTGCTGGGTGAGTGCGGGGGGCCGGGGGCCGGGCCGGGGGCGGGGGGGGGGGGGGAGCCGCTCCCTGACCCGCCTCGCTGCCCCAGGCGACATCGGCGGGCAGATGGGGCTCTTCATCGGCGCCAGCCTCCTCACCATCCTGGAGATCTTCGACTACCTGTACGAGGTGAGGGCGGGCGGCACGCGCCCGCCGCCCCCAGCACGGCACGTTCCCGCGGCTCCCGGCAGGGCCGTGCCCCCGAGGGACGATGACCCCCCGGCCACGCTCCCGCAGCACCCGCCCCATTGCTGCAAATGCAGCCCCCAGCACCCCCCTGCCCCGGCCCCCCCCCGGCCCCCCAGCCCCAGCTGAGCACGCTGCCCCCGGGACGGGGGGCTCTGACCGCGTCTCTCCCCAGGTGTTTCGGGACAAACTCCTCAGCCTCTACAAGGACAAGAAAAGGACCCAGCGCAGCGACAGCAGCACCCTGGTAACCGGCCCCCCCAACCCCCCCGGCCCCGGGGCCAGGCGCCCCGTGAGCCCCGTCCTGGGCACGGCCCTGCTGCCCCCGAGCCCCCGTGGCCCGGCTGGCCCTGCCTGGGGGCTGCCCCTGCGCAGGGCTCAGCCCGGCCCCCCACGTCCCCCCCGCACCCGCCCCGGGCTCCGGGCCCCCCCGCCCCTGCCAGCCCCGCGGCCCCGCCGGCGCGGGGAGCCTCGCGCCTCATCTCACCCCATCTGCTGCTCGGCCTCATGCTGCCCGGCCCCGGCTCCCATCACCGCTTGGACCCCGCGCGCCTCATGGTCTCCTCTCTGTCCGTCTGTCTGTCTGTCCGCCCGCCCGCGCCGCCCTCCCCCGCGGCCCGCCAGGAGCATCCGGCCGTCCCGGGCAGCCCTGCCGGCGCGTTCCCGCCGGGGCCCAGGTAGAGATCCTGTCCCGTCCCGTCCCGTCCCCGGCCCCGGGCCCCGGGGAGGGGGGACCGCCGTGGGGCAGCCGCCCGCGGGGCCGGACCCTGCGGCCGGGACCCGGGGGCAGCAGGGGCGGGGAAGACGCGGCCACGCTCCCCGCACGCGGACCCCAGGGCCCCACGCGACGTCGGCATGGCTCCCCCCCGCCTTCCTCCATCCCAGGCTTTTCTCGGCATCATCCCCGGAGCCGGTGGCGCGGGGGCTGCCCGGCCTCCCCCGCCGGCTCCGCTCCCATCGTCATGCATCGCTCCCCGGCACCCCGCCCCGGGGTCCCCGCTGTGCCGGGAGGCCCCCACGCCCTGCCCGGGGACGGGGACACCGCGCCAGCCAGCGTGGCACGGGGGGAGGCAGGTGCTGCCCCACGGGGCTCGGAGCAGCCCCGGGGCCCGGGGAATGGGGCGGGCCGCGCCGGGGCAGGCCGGGGAGAGCCGGGGGGGCTGCGGACGGCAGCGCGGCCCCCGGGCCGCCCCCGACGCCCGTCCCCATGCCGCCCCCAGAGCGCCTGCCACCCCCTGCGCGGCCACTCGGACAGCCTCGGCTTCGCCCCGAACATGCTACCTCGTCACCCGGCTCTAGGCACCTTCGAGGAGTTCGCCTGCTGAGGGGCGACCGCGGCGCGGAGCCGGCCCCCGCGGCGAGCTGTGCTCTGCCCCGCGGGGCCCGGGGCTGGGGGGGCCGGGGGGGGGGCACCCCACGCGCCCGCGGGGCCGGCGCCGGGCTCCCGGCCGGGCTGGGCCTGCCTCCGCCCCGCCGCCGCTCCGGGCCCCCCGGGGCCGCGCGTCCCCCCCGTCCGCGTACCTGCATGTGCCGCTTGCGCCCCGCGCGCCCCCGCCCCGCCGACGCCCCGCAGCTCCCGCTCGCCTGCTCAGGGCGCCCGCAAACCATTAAAGATCTGTCCTGACTCCGCGGCTCCCGCTGTGCTGCTGCCTGGGGGGGGGGCGGGGCGGGGGGGTCTGCGCCCTCCCCGGGGCAGCCGCGGGTGGCCGTGGGGGGACGCGGAGCTGGCAGCGGCGCTGGCCTGCCCGGCCCCAGGACACCGGGGCAGCAACGCGGGGGCTCGGCTCCGCCAGCCCCTCCTGGGCCGCGGGGGGGCCTCGGGGGGGCCAGCGTGTCGCTGCAGGGCGTCCGTGCAGCCCGAAGCGCGGTCCCGGCTCCCCCCCACGGAGGAACGCCGCGGGCTCCGGGATTGGGAAGCTCCTTACGGAGTTACCACGTCCGCACATTCGCCCGCGGACGGGAGCACGGTACGGAGAGAGACGCAGCGCCGGCCCCCGCCCCGGGCAGCGGACGCCCCGGGTCCCATCTGCCGCAACGCTGGGGCACGGGCTGGCGCAGAGAACCGGTCGCTCTTGTCTCGACATCGCTGCTGCTGCTGCTGCTGCAGAGCTGCCGCTGCCAAGGCGCGTCGGGCAACGCCGCCCCGGGAGCTGCCCACGGGGGAAACGGCCTCGCGCACCTGCACGGGGGAAAAGGGGGCGAAAAGGGCAGAAGGCGGCTGCTAGGGGAACCGCCCGCGTGGCACCAACCGCCCGTACTCATCTGCCATCTGCCCAGGAGCAGGACACCCCCCCCCCCCCCCCCCAGCCCGTTTCTGGAAGGTTCCGGGAGGGCGGACTGCGCGTGTCGGCTAATCTGCATGGGGGGGAGGGGGCACCGCCCAGGGGCGGGGCAGGAGCCTATAAAAGCTGCAGACCGGGGGGGCTGGTTTGTGAGGACTGGAGGTTTGGAGCTGAGTCAGCGGACTGTTGTCGGACTCGGAGTGGCGGTACCCAGTTTATTTTCTCCTTTTCCAACTTTCTCTGTCTTTTCCCTCTCCCCTTCGCCTTTCCCCACCTTTTCTCCCCACTCTGTTGAAAATAACGTTACAAGGTTGTAGGATATTTGACCGGTTTTAGGGTCTTAATCTCGTCCTTGGGATCGTAACGGAGCCTTCCCGCTGTCGGATCGGGACACCTAACTGGCGTCACGGGCAGGATCCCCTGAGACGAGCGTGTCGTACAACCTTGGGGTGCGGTGACCGCTCAGTGAGTGCGGAGGTGTTCAGTGTCCTGCTCCGGGGTTCGGCCTCCTGAGGGCGGATAGGGAACTGGGACTGCAAGGCGTGACCCCCTCGGGACGACGTCCCCTTGGTAGGACATCTTGTGGTAGCTTACCGTTTGCCCTCCCGGGAGCGTATGGGGGAAACGTGGACTCCTGTAAGGTTTGGCCCTCTCGGGACGAAATCCCCTTAGTAGGATACGGCCGCCCAGAAGCAGGTGGTTTTTGTGAGGAGATGGAGAAATTGTACGACCTTTTGGAAGTAGACTGTTTTTGCCCCCGGGACGAGACTGGGCACGGGACCATTGGTCCCGGTTGCAAAGCATAGTGGGCCGGATAGCGGTCTCGTAAAAAGAAGCTAAGAAAGGCAGAGGGAAAGCTGTTGTTTGCTAGGAGCGTGCCTGGCAGCGGCGGTGGGGACAGGCCCGAGCGGGCGCCTCGTCAGGCGGAGGCTGCGGCTGCCGCGCTGCGAGCGGTGCCAACAAGAGCAGCTACGGGAGACGCGGCGGGCGCTGGAGGAGGAGGAGAAGCGCCAGGGCCCGGCACTGAAAGAGGAGCCAAGAAACCAGCTCCTGAGGGAGGAGAGGCCCTCGCCGAGACTGAGGTGCTGCTCGAGGGAGGAGGGGTACGCCAAATGTACCCCCAGAGGGACCTAAGAGACTAAAGGAGGCCGTGGACGCCCCCCCCCATATGTGCCCACTAGTCCAAATGGAATATGTATACGGGGACGACAGCGACAACCGCCCCCAGGTTGTTACCAAAGAAATCCCTCTCACAGCTACGGAACTGGCCAAGCTGCGAAGGGGTTTTGCCAGAACGGCTGGGGAATCCGAAACCGAGTACGTGTGGAGGGTATCCCTGTCGGGGGGGGGGGATCCTGCTACTGGAAAAGGGGGCAGAGGGATGTTGGGGCCCGGGCGTGATCCTGACGACGGGCGATCGCCGAGCCCCGTGGTCCCTGACTCAGAGGGCCGCGTACTGGGCGGGGGGGCTGAACCCTTTGGGGGGGGTCCCCTAGCTATAACAGGTTCCGTCGGTCGGTTGCTGGAAGTGTACAAAAGGCAGCTTGTCTGCAAGTGATGAGCGATCGGGAACCCAAGCCCAGCCTGAGCTCCCCGATGTCATTGCCGGTGGATCCCGAGCGGATGACGCCCCTAATATGGGGACTTCCCGATTCCCTGAAACCTACTGGGATCCAGTTGCAGGGGAGAATCCAAGATGTGCCCCGCGAGGAGAGGATCGCGGCTGCCCTGGAGGGGATGGTAACCCCCGAGCATGGGCGGCTGGGGGAAAGGCGTGGACCTGGGGGGAGGTAGCCCAGGAATTGATCAGTTATGGGAGGAAATAGGGGCCAGTCGGCCGGGCTTCCCAAAGGGTGGGAACTAGGGCCGTGCGGGCGGCAGAGCCAGCAAACGAGCCGCTGGCATTTTCCGGGAGGAGCCCAGACTTATCCCTGACCCGGCAGGGACTGTGGCAGCTGGGGCTGCAAAAAGGCGTGCCCCGACACTTGATGGACGGGCTCCCGGCCAAAAAACTAGAGCTGCTGGTACGGAGGTGGTCTGGACAGGGACCCCCCCCCCCCCCCCCCCGACCGAACCCACCCCCCGCGCCGGCGTTAAACGTGGGGGGGGAGTTCGAGGGGGACGAAAGGGCGGTGGGAAAACTGGCTCCTCCGTCCCCTCAGGGTGCGGGGGGAGGCGGAGGGCGGATGTTTATAACACAGCTCACCTGCAATAACAAGGGAGATCTGTTAATCACCGTAGCGGTGGGGCCGGGGAGAAGGCCCGTAACCTTTCTAATTGACACAGGGGCCCAAATTACAGCGCTAACACGGAGTGAGGCAGAACGGTGTGGCATCTCGGTCCCCTCCAAACACCTAATAGTTTTACATGCCCTGGGGAAGACCCGGACTGTGCCCATGACCCCGGTATTGGAGGACCTGAAAAACCAGGGAGTTGTGACCCGGCACAGTCCCCCTTCCATTCCCCTGTGTGGCCAGGTCGAAAACCAGACGGTAGCTGGAGACTAACCGTAGACTGTCGGTGATTAAATAACAATACAGGCCCATTGACGGCCGCTGTGCCAAACATTGCTGAATTAATAGCGACTATCCAGGAGCAGTCCCACCCTGTGATGGCAACAATCGAGGTCAAAGACATGTTTTTTATGGTCCCTTTGCAGCCTGAGGACCAAGAGCGTTTTGCCTTCACGTGGGAGGGACAGCAGTACACGGTCAGGTCACCCGACTGCCTCGGGTACAAGCACTCCCCTACGCTAGCACAAGAGCTCGAAACTGTCCCCGTACAGGCGGGAGTCAAAATTTACCAATAGAGATGATGTGCTCGTGGGAGGGAGCCAGGTAGAGGAGGTTGAGAAAACGCAGCGCGACATTATTGCTCACCTAGAGCAGACAGGGCTGACAATTCTGCCCAAAAAGATCCAAACTCCCTGCAGTGAAGTAAAATTTCTGGGAATTTGGTGGAGGGGGGGGGGGGATGACCTGCATTCCCCCGGATACCCTGTCCTCGTTGGACTCAGTTAAAATGCCGCAGTCCAAAAAGGACCTGCAACACGCTCTAGGGCTGCTTGTGTTTTGGAGGAAGCACATTCCCAATTTTTCAATTATTGCCAGGCCGTTATATGACTTACTACGGAAAAGGGCTCACTGGGAGCGGACCTCGGTCCCCGATGAGGCATTGCGGCTGCTGGTTTTTGAGGCGAACGCCTACCAAGCTTTGGGGCCAGTCCACCCCACCGACCCTATCCAGATCGAATGGGGGTTTGCCCGGACCGGACTCTCTGTCCACCTGTGGCAGAAGGGGCCAGAGGGGCCTGCACGGCCCATCGGGTTTTATTCACGCAGCTTCAAAGACGCTGAAAAGCGGTACACCACGTGGGAGAAGGGGCTGTTCGTGGTCAGCCTTGCTCTAAGGGAGGCTGAACGGAGTATTTGAAAGCAACCCCTAGCTCTCCGGGGTCCGTTTAAGGTGACCAAAGCGGTCCTGGCAGGGACCTGGCCCCTGGCGGGGTGGCTCAGAGCCTCCGTACGAACATGGTACGCACAAATAGAGCACTATTGCGAAATCTTCTCTGTAACGGAGGGAGCCGCTAAAGTTTTAGATATACAAGATGAAGCACACTTGAATAAAGAAGCCCCCCGACTCCCCCCTATAATTCAAGTAGCTCCCCCATTTTCCGATCAGATCCTAAATGCATGGTTCAGAGACGCTTCCTCGAAGCGGGAAGGGAAAACCTGGAGATACCGGGCTGTGGTGCTCCAAGTGGGGACCGAGGAGCAGATCGCAGGTGGGAGAGCTGGCTGCAGTGTGGAGCGTGTTCCAACGCGAAAGCCAGGCTACTTCCCCTGTGCACATCTGCACGGACTCACATGCGGTGTTCGAAGGCTGCACGGAATGGCTTCCTTTTTGGGAGCAAAACGGCTGGGAGGTTAATGGAATACCAGTCTGGCAGAAGGAGAGGTGCAATTGCAAGACAGGGAGAATTTGCGGTGGCATGGGTGGCTTCCCACCAACAAGACAATACCCCGGCGGGCCTGTGGAATGCTGAAGTAGACGAATTAGCTCAGTTAGCTCCGTTACAAAGTGCCCAGGTGCAAGAGAACTGGGAGTACTTTATAGAATGGCTGCACGTAAAAAGGAGGCACTCAGCGATCAACGATTTCCTCTGCGAGGCACAAGCTCGGGGATGGCCGGTCACTAGAGAGGATTGCAAAACTTGCATATCCTCTTGCGAGCAATGCCGTGTCCGTTTGGACAGGCTCCCCTAGAAAATGAGGCCTGGCAGGTCGACTACATCGGGCTGTTCGGAAAATTGCCAGGGAAATGTTATGTGCTGGTGGGAGTCGAAATAGTATCTGGACTTGCGCAAGCCCGGGCCTGCACCAAGGCGACCGGGGAGAACACGGTGAGGGCCCTCAAGGAAAGGCTCCGAACCTTTCCCAAACCACAGGCTATTCCGTCTGATAACGGCTTGCATTTCACTGCAAAAACAGTCCAGGAGTGGGCAGCTCGGAAGGAATTTTGTGGGTGTTCCACACCCCATGCTACCCGCAAGCAAACGGGATTGTGGAGCGAACCAACGGGTTGCTCTAGCGCTTTTTAAAACTGCACAAACCAGGATGGGCTGAGCGGGTGGGGGAGGCAGTGACCAGCATCAATAGCCGCTGGGGAACGAATGGATGCCCCAAAATTGCAGTATTTTGCCCACAAGCCCCAACAATTGTACCCGTCTCCCAGAGCTCCGATCCCCCTGATATCCCATCCCATTCCCCCGGCCAACCTGTTTTGGTCGAACTTCCCACCGTGGGAGCCGTACCGCTCGTATTAGACACCCCAATAAATAAATATACTTGGAGAGCAAAAGATGCTAGTGGGAAAACCCACAAGATTCACAGAAAATGGATTATTCCCTCCTCCTGACCCGAGGAGCGAGTTTGTTCTTATTGGTGTTTTCAAGGGCAGTGGTCTGACCAAGATGCACCTACTGCCCTGGACCATCCTGATTCAAGGATGCATCCATGAGGGCGATGAATGACCACCCCCTCTACCTTCCCCCAACCCATTTAATCCCTTCGAGAACAACGAGTTTGTGTTGCTGGCGAAAGCAGTAAGCCAAACTCTCAATTTAAGCCACTGCTGAGTTTGCAGAGGACCATTAGGGTTATCAAGCCGGCCAGGGATGTCCACACCCCTCACCCCAGACCAGATCGTAAGCAATTATAGCGAAACCGTGGATGACATGTGAGATGACAGTGGGACCTGGCCAATTCAGTTTCCAGCCACGGGGCAGTATTGTTTAAACCGTACCGAGGAGGGAGGGGTTGAAGTGGGGGAAAGTAAGTGTCGATGGACGCTCACTCGTAAGGCACTCGATAAGACAGGAATCTCCACCTATGGACGTGGCTCGATGAAACGGGGCGCAATCGGGGATTTGAGGGAATACTGGTCAAACAAAAACAAAACTTTAACTCTCCAGCGACCCAATTATTCCCCTTATAAGCAAACCTGCAAAAGGAAAGACACTTCTGGGGCTTGGTATTGTACTGGCCGAATAGGTGATGGGGCAACCACGTTTTTCAGCCCTCTGGGTGACAGATGCAACTTACTTTCAATTCCCACCAGGGATAAACGGGCCATTTGCTCAGGGCATTGGAGCTAAGAAGGGGCATTATTGGATCTGCGGACACACAGCATATAAATTTTTACCTGTGGGGTGGTTGGGAATTTGTTATATAGGGATTATCAGACCTTTGTTTTTCCTTTTACCAGAAACAGGCGGACCTCGGTTAGGCATAAAGGTATATGAGAACCTTGGAGACAGAAGTGTTGCCCATAAGACGCGATCCATTGAGGTAGATTTGGGTGGGACGCAAAAATGGGGAAATAATGAGTGGCCTCCTGAACGAATAATTCAACATTATGGGCCTGCAACCTGGAATCCTAATGAGCCAATATCGGGGGGCAAGAGAATCAATTTATAACCTAAATTGAATAATCAGACTACAAGCGGCTCTGGAAATTACTACCAGTAAAACTGCTGGTGCAGTAGATCTTTTAACTTGGCAGTCCCAACAGATGCGCATGGCAATCCTTCAGTACCGCATGGTTTTAGACTACCTGTTAGCTGAAGAGGGAGGAGTGTGTGGGAAATTAAATATTTCTAACTGCTGTTTGGAAATAGATGATGTAGGCAAAGTAGTCCTCCAGTTAACCAAAGATATCAGAAAAATAGCCCACGTCCCCGTCCAAACCTGGAACGGCTGGAGTGGCGATTTGTGGTCCTGGTTACTGGGGGCACCGTGGGTGAAACAGTTAATACTGTATTTGTTAGGTGCAATTGCTGCCTTAATGTCCTTACCTTGTGTAATTCCTTGTTTTGTTCAATTAATCCGACATGTTGTGTCAAATATGCAGTTTGTTCCTACCACCTCGCCCGATGGCGTAAAGAAAATCCGTGCCGTCCATCGGCCACAGCCAACCACAGTACCCATCATTTAAACCCATTCCCAGTTTCTCCTGAAGGAGGAAATTGCATATTGACATCCACAGCACATTTGCCAGCTGTTTTATGCCTACTGTAACAATCCTACCTCGTTATCTCAGTTTTGATGTCTGTTCTGTGAAGTTAAATGTTGTTAAAGTTGTTAAAGAATAAGCTTGCATTGAGCAACACCTCTGTTTAATCACTGTTAAGCACTTTATTTTTTTTTTACCCAAACCCATGTTGTTCCTTTTATCCTTCCCGTGACTTCCCCCTGCCCCTAATTCTCTCTTCCTTCCTTCCTTCCTTCCTTCCTCTCTCTCTCTCTCTCTCTCTCTCCTGCTGCCAAGGTGCAATGTTGGGTCACGGGGTGGAGCAGAGAACCGGTCACTTTTGTCTTGACATCGCTGCTGCTGCTGCTGCTGCAGAGCTGCCGCTGCCAAGGCGCGTCGGGCAACGCCGCCCCGGGAGCTGCCCACGGGGGAAACGGCCTCGCGCACCTGCACGGGGGAAAAGGGGGCGAAAAGGGCAGAAGGCGGCTGCTAGGGGAACCGCCCGCGTGGCACCAACCGCCCGTACTCATCTGCCATCTGCCCAGGAGCAGGAGACACACACCCCCCCCCCGCCCCCAGGCCGTTTCTGGAAGGTTCCGGGAGGGCGGACTGCGCATGCCGGCTAATCTGCATGGGGGGGGAGGGGGCACCGCCCAGGGGCGGGGCAGGAGCCTATAAAAACTGCAGCCGGGGGGGGACTGGGGGGGCTGGTTTGCGAGGACTGGAGATCTCGGGTGGTCAGTGGAACATCGTCGGACTCGGAGTGGCGGTACCCAGTTTCTTTTCTCCTTTTCCAACTTTCTCTGTCTTTTCCCCTCACCCTTGTTCCCTCTCCCCTTCGCCTTTCCCCACCTTTTCTCCCCACTCTGTTGAAAATAAAGTTAAAAGGTTGTAGGATATTTGACCGGTTTTAGGGTCTTAATCTTGTCCTTGGGATTGTAACGAAACCTTCCCGATACTGGATCGGGACACGGGGGGAGCAGGGAGAAGGTGGGGAGGGAGCAGGGACAGCAGCCACCCACCTGAGGGCAGCAGGAGACCTCCCCCCCCCCCCCCCCCAGGTACGGAGGGTCCTGCCCCTCCGCCGGCTCTGCGGCTCCCCGGGGTCCGGGCCGGCGGAGGGAGGTGGCAGCAGCTGCTCCTCTGGGCTCGGAGCCTCACGCGGCTCTGCGGGCCCGGGGGAGCCTCCCCCTCCTGCCCGCCAGACCGGAGAGCCGGGAGCAGTCCCCATCCCGCTGCCGGGCGTGGGAGGCAGGGAAGGCAGAGCCAATCCCCCAGCGACTGGGGCAGAACCGGGAATTGCAATCGGTTAAAAACCTAATAAATACTGGGAAGGGGCAATGGTTCTGGGTGCTGGCACTCTGTGCCTCACCGCGTCCCCGTCCCCCCCGGCCGCCGCGGGGGCCGTCCCCCCCCCGGGAGCCGGGGCGCTGCCCCCAGCGCGGCGCGGGAGCGGCCAGCGCTCGGCCGGCTCTAGGGCGGGCAGAAGTCCGTGAAGTAGGGGTGCTGCAGAGCCTCCTCCGCCGATATTCGCTGCACCGGGTTGCACTTGAGCAGGTTCTGGGGGCGGCAAGAGGAGGGCGGTGAGGCCGAGGGGGGGGCGAGCCACGGGCTCTGCCTTCCCCAACCGCGCCACGAACAGCCCAGAAACGTGCCGGGGGCTGAAGGAGCCCACGGGCTGCAGGGACGCGGCAGCCTTCCCTCTGCGGGCCCGGGGGCTCCCGGGGCGGCCCGGCCTCCGGCTCCCCCCTCCGTGGCAGCGGGGAAGGGAAGGTCGGCTGCTCGTAGCCTACGCACAGCACAGCGGTGACGCGGGGTACGAGGCAGCCCAGAGACCACGGGGAGAGACATCAACCGCTTTAACAAGTCAAGAATCCTTCTCCTTTCTCCAAAATCTGCCTGGGCACCTGCACGGGGGGCAGGGAAGGAGGAAGGATAACACTCACCTGCAGCAGGTCCCGGCCCGTGGCGTTCAGCTTGGGCACCACGTTCACCAGCGACGTCGTGGCGGGGTACATGGGGTACGGCTGCGAGAGACCGACACGAGACCTGGGGGCTGAGCCCGCGGCCCGGCCCTGCCCTCCGCCGCCGCCCGCGCCTCACCTTGTAGTCCGGCAGCTTGGCCATGGCGGGCCACTGCTCCTCCGTGGGGGTTCCCAGCAGCGTGGGACAGCAGCAGTCAAGGGCCACCTCTCCAGCCCGCGCCCGGGAGCCTCTGGGGCCAGGGAAGCAGCCTCCGCCCCAGCCCCTGGACCAGAGCTCCCTGTTCCCGCACCAGCACGAGGCCTCCTCGCCCCAGCCACGGCGACCCGCACCCGCGAGCGCACGCAGCCCTGGCAGAGCTCTCCTCCCGCAGCCGTGCCCAGGAGAAACACGCGGCCCCCTTCTCCCGCCACGAGCCCCACCGCGGCACCAGAAGGATATCGGAAAATCCTTTTCAGCTGGTCGTCTACATCGTTCCCGGGGAACAGGGGCCGCCCAGCGTTAGCCAGCTCTAGGGAGAGAGAAGTGGGATGAGCCCTGGAGGCCCTAGAGCCCTTGTGGGACAGGCCCCCCCCCCGCCACAGGAGCTGCCCAGCCCAGCTACCTGCGAAGATGCAGCCGGCTGACCACATGTCTATGGAAGTGGAGTAGAGCTTGGCGCCGAAGAGCACATCTGGGGGCCGGTACCACAGAGTGACGACCTGCGCAGAGACACAGATGAGGACGGCACTCCCCTGCCCGTCTGCGGGTGCCTCCCCCCGCACCAGCCCTGTCAGCCCTCGTGTCCAGCAAAAGCGGACGGGGGCACATCCAAACTGCCCGGGCGCACGGCTAGAAGAGCGGATCTGCTGCAGCCTGGACCACCAGGGCTGGCCCAAGGGCAGCGTGAGGGGCACCGAACTGCAGGGAAGGGGACGAGTTGCACTAGGGGAGCAGTGAAGCAGCATTCGCCGCGCAGCCAACACGGCCCCCGAGGTAACGTCGCGCTGCAAGGGACAGGGGAGCTGCTCGGCGAGGCGCGGCTACGAAGCCCTCCCGCAGGAGGAAGCCTGTGGCAGAAATCCCACGAACTTCCCGACTCACCTCTGCCGAGTAACAGCGCACAGGGATGCCAAAGGCCCGGGCCAAGCCAAAGTCAGCCAGTTTGAGCTCCCCATTCTGCAGCGAAAGCACAGTATCAGCAGGACACAGTATCAGCAGGAGAGGCTCGATCCCCACTGCCTGCCGCGCGCCTTGGAGCCAGCAGCAGTTACTGCTCCAAGCCTTCCCCCTTTCTCAGTGACCAAAAACAAGGCAGAGCCGCGAACTCCTGGCGGCCACGTGCTCCGCCAGCACAACGCCCTGCTCGGTTCAGCCGGGGCATCTCCTGCCCGAGTGCGCAGCCCGTGCCGTGACGCACTCCCCTCGCCCCAGGCCTGGCCCAGCCACTCACTCTGTTAATGAGAAGGTTCTGGGGCTTGAGGTCCCTGTGCAGGACGTTGCGGCTGTGGCAGAAAGCAAGTCCCTTCAGCAGCTGGTACATGAAAGACTGAAGGAGAGAGCAGAGGCGTGAGCAGGACACGTCGGCCTGTGCAGCGCCCCAGCCTGACCCTCGTGGCGTGTTCTCGATAGTCCTAGACGCAGCAGCTAGCGCAGGAAAAGCACCGCGTCCTCCCGAGGGCTTCCCAGAGTCCCCCGCCCCACACACACCTTAACGATCTCCGGATCCAAGTCCCCGTTGCAGCTATCAAAGTACTTCTTCAGGTCCTGGGAGGAGGAAAGCAAAGCCGGCGTGAGGGTGCAGTGGAGATGGGGCGCTGCGGGCCGCACTGGCGGCACCGGCTTCGGCGCTCCCGGCCACTCACCTGGTCGCAGAACTCGAACACCAGCGTCAGCTTCTTGTCGCTGTGCAGGACATCGTGGAGCCTGGAAGGGGAAGGGCAGCGCCGTGATGCCGGGCCCGCCCGGTGCCAGGGCAAGGGCCGCCACCACGGCACGGGCGGCGCTCCCACGCGAGCACAGCTGTACCGGCCCATCCCAGCAGAGGGTCCCGGTCCCGGTCCCCATCCCAGCCCCGGTCCCGTCCTTGCCTGACGATGTTCTTGTGCTTGAGCTCCTTGAGGAGGCAGATCTCGCGCAGCGCCGAGCTGGGCACGCCCTGGGCAGGGGAGAGCAGAGCCGAGGGGGGCCGGCGGCGGCGGGGGGGGGTCAGGGCACGGGCCGGCCCGCCGCCCCCGCCGCCACACGTCGCCCCTCACCTCGTCGTCGTCGTCCAGACGCACCCGCTTCAGCGCCACGATCTCGTGCGTCTCCCGGTTCTTGGCCTTGAACACCGTCCCGTAGGTGCCTGCGGGCAGCCGGGTCACTGCCGAAGAGGGGCCGCCGGCCCCCCCCCGCGGCCGGCCCCGCCGCCCCCGGCCCCCGCGGCCCGCCGGCCCCGCACCTTCCCCGATCTTCTCCAGCTTCTCGTATTTCTGCATGGCGCCGCGCTCCGCACCGGGCCCGCCGGACTGCGCCTCCCCGCCCGGCCGCGCCTCCCGGCAGCCCCCGCGCCGCGCCGCACCTCCCGGCAGCCCCCGCGCCGCGCACCCCCCCCCCCACCGGCGGCCCCGCACGGACTACAGCTCCCGGCAGCCCCCGCGCCGACTACAGCTCCCGGCAGCCCCCGCGCTGCCGCGCACGCGCCTCCCGGCACCCCCGGCAGCTCCCGCGCCATTGCGCACGCGCCTCCCGGCAGCCCCCGCGCGGACTACGGCTCCCGGCAGCCCCCGCGCTGCGGAGTGCCGCGGGTTCGAGTCCCGCCGCCGCCCGCGGGGAGCCTCGAGGCGAGGCCGACCGGGCCCGTTCGGGATGGCGGAGACCGCTGCCCCCTGGCGGCGTCGCGGTCCCTGCCCGGCCGGCGCCGGGGCCCGGCCGGGGCCCGTCGGCGGCGCCGCTGGCGTTGGCCGGGTCGGTCCCGCCGGGTCCCCTCGCCCGGGCCCGCCCGGCTCCGGAGGCGGCAGGCGGGGCCGGCGAGCGGGAGCTGGGGGCGGGGGCGGTGGCCGCCCGGTGCCGCCCCGCCCGGCGCCGCCCCGCCCCACCCGGTGCCGCCCCCGTGCAGCGCGCGCAGACCCGCGGGGCGCGGCAGGGCTCTCCGGTAAGCGGCGGGACGGGACGGGACGGGACGGGGGGAGCCGCCTCGCCTCCCGCGGGGCCGGGGCACCGGGTGCCGGGCGGGGAGGGCGGAGCGGCCTCTGCCGGGGCTCGGGGCTGGGGGGGAAGTCGGGCTCGGCCGCGACAGGCGCCTGCCGCCCCGCGGAGCCGCCGCCGGGACCCCCGTCCCTCCCGCGCCGCGCCCCTGCCAGGCGCCGCAGCCCCCGGTGTTTCCGCTCTGTCCCGGCAGCGCTTCGGCGCCGGCGCTTGCCCCGCTCTGTCGGGCGCGGGGGTGAGCGGAGACCTCCCCGCTGCGGCGCTGAGCCCGTCGTTCCCGTGTCTTTCAGGCATCGTGGCGTGGCCCCGGGCCGCTCGACGCGCCGGAGCCCCCCCGGGAGCCCTTGGACAGGTGAGACGGGGATGGGGCCCCCGTGCCTGGCGGGGTGCAGCCGCCCGACACCGTGGCTGGCTCCTGCCTCCGGAGCCGCCCGGGCTGCGCGGAGCATCCCGCGGCCCCCGGCTCGGCTGGGCTCGCGGGGCGGTTGCGAGGCGCTCGCCGGGCAGCTGCGATGCCCCGTGCCGGGTGCCAGCGGCGCTGCCGTGTGCGTAACACCGCCGCGGTTGAGCAACGCCGGGCCTGGGTCCAGCCCAATTACGCCTCCTCGTTACCGCGCCGACGCCGGTTCCCGCTGCCCCGGACGCCGCTCCCAGCGCAGGTGCCGCGTGCTTGTGTCGGCAAGGGGGGGACGGGCGGCTCCTGGCGACAACCGTCTCCGCGGGACCGTTGACCCCTCCCGGCTGCTTGGCGCGGTGCCGGGGACGCGGGCAGGGCCGGTCCCTGGGAAGGACCCAGCTGCTCCGTCTCTCCCACCAACGGCCCCGTTTTAATTTCCGCCCTGGTGCGAGAGCAGGGCTCCTTTGGGGGCACCGCAGCGGGGCCCTGTCGGGTGCCCGGGCGCCGGCCGCGGGGTCCCGGTGCCTGTCAGGGCGATTACCCCCGCGCCCGTCAGGCGGCAGGGCGCCCGGCCCCGCTCGCGTGCTCTTCGGGGTCGCTGCACCGCTTCAAGCGGCTGCCACGAGCGCGGCGATTTCATCGCCCTAACGACCCTCGCGGCAGCCTCCCCGCGGGCCGCGCTTCCGGCAGGCCGTGCCCGCTCCCCGGGGCAGCCCCCCGCCCCGGCGCCCCACGCGCCCCTCCGGGCTCGTGGCCTGCCCGCGCGCAGCCCCTCCGGACGCCGTGGGGCGGGCAGGAACGGTGGTGCTCAGGGGGCCCTGACGGTGGGAGCATCCCGACCCCGTGCCCGAGCGCAGGCGGCAAGTCCGGCCCCTCGCGGGTGCCGGCTCCGGCCGTCCCCGGGGACGGCGCTGGCCAGCGGAAGGGAGGGGACCCTGGGAGCCGCGTCCCGGCCCGGGTTCCCAGGCTGAGCCGCGGGGATAATGAGCCTGGCCGCGGACCCGGCGCAGCCCCCGCGGGGCCCCGGGACGCAGCCCTGTCATTAGAGGGCGGCGGGCGGCCGCAGGGGCCAGGCGCGCTGCCTGACCGCGCCGTGCTGCAGCCCGCCGTGGGGCACCGGGGCTGGCGGGGGGCAGCGGGTTCCCCCGGCTCGCAGCCGCGCGGTGCCCCCTCCCCGGCCGTGCGCGCGGCCGGCCGGCGCTCGCCTCTCGCGGCCCCCGTGCCCAGCGGGAGCCCTGCCGCTGCGAGCCGCGCGCGGAGGTGGGGCTGCCGAAGTAACAGTTCCCGGGACTTGGCACTCGGCGCGTTGTTTGGATAAAGTGGCCTGTTACAGACTTGCCGAAACAAAGAGTCTCGCTGCTGCTGCTGCTTTTTTTCTTTCGCACCGGTATAAAAGCTGCCGGCATCGGCCGGGCGCTCGCAGCTCGGAGCGGCGGTGGGGCCGGGAGCAGGCAGCTCCGCGCCCCAGCCCCTGCCCCGTGCCGGGGAGCGAGCCCCGGGGGCGGCGGGCCGAGCCCGCGGGGAGTGGGGCACGGGGCCCCAGCCCGGCTCCCCTTCCCGGGAAGACGTCCGCAGGCGGGGCAGGCGCCCGGCAGCCCCTGCGGGATCGCCGTGCTATGGGGTGAGTGGAGGGGTCTGCACCCGCGGGCTCGGGGGCTGGCGCGTGGGGCGGCGGGGGCCTGCCGCGGGGAGCGGGCTGCCTGGCAGACCCGTCCGGCCCAGGCGCTCCGGGCTCGCGGCGGTGGTCCCAGCAGCCCGGCCGGCCCCCCCGCGCCGGTCCCCGGGGCCGCGGCGGTGGCACCGCACGTGGGCGTGCGCGCAGAGAGGCCGCCGTGATTCATCCCCCGGATCCGGCTGTTTTGAGGTCATGAAGCGGGGGGGGGGGAGGATATTTTTGGTGGCGGCTTCCAAAGTTGCAGCGTCTGGAGGATCCGTGCTGGCGCGGGAGCCTCGGCCGGGCCGGCGGGCAGCGGTGCAGCCGGCGCCGCGGCCCCGCTGCGTCCAAGGCGCCCGCGGCGGGATGGGAGGCGGTGGGGGCTCCCTTGCCCCCCCGGGATGGGCAGCGGGGGGTCTGTGTGGCCCCCGAGAGCGGTGGCAGACGGGGCTTTACAACGGCCCCGGCGCTGCGGCGGGGCAGAGCAGGTGCGGTGCTGGCGGCCGCGGCGGCGCTGGCTGCGGGGGCCCGTCCTGCCCGGGCCAGCTCCTCTTGGCTCCCGCACCTGGAACATTAGAGCCCCTGAGGAATGTCCTGGATGAGGAGCAGCCGTGCGGATTAGCGCTCGCTCCAGCCAAATTCCTCCTCTTCCTCTAGCCGCAGCGGGCCAAGGGGGCGGGAACCGCGGCCCCGGGGGCCGTGCGGTGCCCCAGCGCGGCGCCGCGGCCCGGCTCTCCCCGGCGCTGCTCCCTGCGCCAGCCGCGGCCCCGTCCCCGCGGGCTCCTGCGGGCAGCCGTGCCCCGCCGCCGCGCGTCCCGCAGCCCAGCGCCGGCAACGCTTCCTTCCGGGCCCGTTGTGAAAGGGCCGCAAGCAGGCCGCGGCGAGCCCTCGGCGTCCGGCTCTCCCCTCTCCGCCACGTCCCCGTGCGGTGGCCTGTCCCTGGCGCAGGGCACGTGCAGCGCGGCTGCTCAGGGCCGTCGGCTCCGCGGGCTCCTGCCCCAGCGCTGCCGTGGGGCAGCACCGTGGGGGCTGTGCCGCGAGGCTGCGGCGCCCCGGAGCCGGGCACCCGCAGTGGCACGGTGGCACGGCACGGTGGCACGGCACAGCATCCGCCTGGGCAGCGGGAAGCACCGTCGTGGGCGTCTCCGCTGCAAGGTGCATCCCCCGCGCGTCGGGGAGACGTCGCGTCGCTGCCGGCGGCTCACGGGGCTCAGAGGGGGCAGCAGGGAAGCGGCAGGCAGAGCCGGCTCCGGCGGCGTGGGGCCGGGCGTGGGGCCGGGCGGCCGCGGCGCCCCGTGACCGTCGCGGGCGGGCGCGGGCGGGCAGGTCGGGGCTGGCCCTGGAATGCGGCGGCGGCACCGGGCGGCGCAGCCGAGCCGGCTCCCGCACGGCGCTAATCGGAGCCAGCCGGTAATTAATGGAGCAGAGCGGTGTTGGCAGCCCTGTCTGCCTATCTGCAGACCTGCCCTGCTTATCTGGGCCGGATTGTTCGCTCCCAACAAGAGCCCATTGTGCTGCCCGCCGCAGCCCTGGGAAAGGCAGCGTGCCGCGCCGCCGGCCCGGCTCCCGCGCGGGGCCTTGCTGCGGGCCCGGCCCGGCCCGGCGTGCCGCGGCGGGAGCTCCAGCGGGGCGGCCCTGCGCCGGGAAGCCGCTCGTCATCCCGGCTTATCGAGATCAGTCACTCAAACGTCCCCCCGTCCCCAAGGGAGGCTGCCGGGGGCACCCGGAGCTCCCCGGGAGGAGCTGGCCCGGCTCGCGCACAGGCGCTGGGGCTGCCACCGGCGCGGGTGCTCCTGACTCAGGCCTGGCTCGTGGGCTCCTTTTCCGGGGCCGGCACAAGCCGCTGCGCAGTTTCCACCCGGCTGCTCGGCCGTCCCTGCGGTGACTCAGCCGCCCGCACGGAAAGCAGAAGTGCCCCGTGCCCGGCCGCGCGTCACCGTTTCCAGCTCCCGGGCGCTGCAAGTCCCCGGCGCGGCTGCATCCCGTGGCGAGAGCTCGGCCGGGCGCGCGGCACCGGGGCGGCAGGGCCGGGGGGAGCGGGGGCCGCTTCCCAGCTCCGCTTTCCCGGAGAACAATCCCAAGAGTGTTTACGAGGCTCTAATCCCCGTGGGCTGCAGCTGGGATTAAACACCCCGAGCGGCTTAGGGCTGCGGAGCGGTGCGCACCGGCAGTCGCAGCGGCAACCTGGCACCGCGTCCCCAGCGCCGCACCGGCACCGAGCAGGGTGCTGCTGTCGTGGCCCCGCGGTGCAGCTGGGTGCCAGAAAGGCTCTGTGCTGCCGGTCTCTCCCTGCTCCTCGACGCCTCCAGCCACCATCCCGATGCCCCGGCCCTCGCTCCGGGCAGCGTCTCGCCGGCGCTGGGAGCCCCCGTGCCCTGCTTGTGCCGAGTGCAGGGTCCCGGGTGTGCCGGGGGGGGGGACAGGGCCCTTCGCCCCACCCCACTCCCACCGGCCCTGGGAGCAGGATTTGAGGGCCCTGCTGCGCCGGGGCTCCCGGGAGCCGTCCCAGGCCGCCGCGGGGAGGTGGCCTGCAGCCATGGCCAGCCCGGCTCGGCGCGGCACGTGGGGCCTGGGGCTGGCCCGGCTCGGCGCGCGGTGCCCGGGACCGGCTCGGCCTGGCTGGGCCCACGGTGCCGGCGCTGGCCTGAGCGCGGCGGGTGAGGCGTGGAGCGGGCCGGAGCTCCCCATCCCTCCCGTCCCTCCCATCGGTGCCGTTGGTGCCGTCGCGCCTGCGCCCGGCCGGCGGCCAGCGCGGGGGAGTGGCGGCGGCAGCGGGCTGCGGCTCGGCTGCGCCCCGGGAGAGCGGCACGGCAGGGCGCCTAATCCGCGCCCGCGCCGCTGGAATGTGGAAGTTCTGGCTCCGGCCCCGGCCGGGGCGCGGGGATTAGGGAGCAGCCGGAGCCGGCCGAGCCGAGCCGAGCCGAGCGGCCCACGCGGAGGGAGGAAGGGAGGGAGGGAGCGCGGTGCCGGCCGCGGCCTCGTGCGCGCCCAAGGTACCGGCCGCGGGGCTCTGCGGTGCCGGCCCGGGGCAGCGTGCAAACACCGGCCTTATCTGCGCCGTGCCGTGCCGTGCCGTGCCGAGCCCCGAGCCGGCCAAGGGCACAGGGCAGCCGGGCTGGAAACCCCCGTCCTCTGCAAAAGCCCCGGCGTGGAAACGGTGGCTCACGGCTGGCAGCTGCCGCCCGCGGGAGGAGCCGGTGCCCGGGACGGGAGCCGGTGCTGGGAGCAGCCGGGAGCCCTGCGGGGAGCAGGGTGAGCGGGACCGCGGCCGCCCCGCGCTGCGGGAGCCCGGGCGGGGGCTGCTGTGGAGGCTGCCGCGGCCCGGGATGGGGACGGGGACGGGGACCGGAGCGGCGGGGTGGCAGGAAGGTGCCCGTGACGGGCCGGTGAGTAACCCGCGGGCGGCACGGTCATGCCCCGGGCCCTGCCGTCACGTGGGGCGCGTGGCGGAGCCGATAAACCCGGGGCGGTGGTGGCCGGGGCAGCCTGGCGCCGGCACCGGCCGAGGGCAAGTGCGGGCGCGGGCGGGATGGGGTGCCGGGGGCCGCGGCGGGGCCGGCCCGGGCGCTGCTCTCGCAGCCCTCGTCCCGGCCCCGCGCTCCTGCTCGGCCCCGCCGCCAAGACAAGCGGCGCTGGAGCCGGTCCCGGCGCACGGGCCGCTCCTCTGTTGTCTTTGCCCGGCTCCGGCGGCCCGGCTGCCTCAGCCCCTCTGCTCCCCCCAGGTTATGCTGCCCCGGCGCCGTCCTCTGAGCCCCCGCGAGAAGGAGAAGGGCTAAGCGGGCCGCCCCCCCGCCCGGCACCCGCCGCCGCGCCATGAGCCGCTCGCCGGTCTCCTCCGAGATCCACCACATCGTCTCCTCGGCCTTCGGCAGCGTAAGTGCCTCTGCGCACCGCCGGTTCGGCCCCCCCAGCCCCCCGCCACCCCCGTGCCCAGCCGTGCAGCCAGCGGGGCGGGGGCCGCGTGGGGTCTGCCCCACGGCCCCCCCAGGGGCACGGCACGGCCCTCCCGGGCACGTGGGCCGGAGCGGGGCCACGGGGCTGTCTGGCCCCATTACACGGCTGTGGGGCAGGGCTGTGGGGCTGCCGCAGGGCTGCGTGGCTCTGGCCCCATTGCATGGCTGTGGGGCAGGGTTGCAGGGTTGTAGTCCCATAGCATAGCCATGGGGCAGGGTTGTGTGGCTCTGACCCCATTGCATGGCCTTAGGGCAAGGCTGCCTGGATCCAGCCCCACTGCAAAGCCATGGGGCAGGGCTGCCTGGATCCAGCCCCACTGCATAGCCATGGAGCAGGGCTGCCTGGATCCAGCCCCACTGCACAGCCATGGGGCAGGGCTGCCTGGATCCAGCCCCACTGCATAGCCATGGGGCAGGGCTGCCTGGATCCAGCCCCACTGCATAGCCGTGGGGCAGGGCTGCCTGGATCCAGCCCCACTGCATAGCCATGGGGCAGGGCTGCCTGGATCCAGCCCCACTGCATAGCCATGGGGCAGGGCTGCCTGGATCCAGCCCCACTGCACAGCCATGGAGCAGGGCTGCGTGGATCCAGCCCCATTGCACAGCCATGGGACAGGGCTGCGTGGATCCAGTCCCATTGCATAGCCATGGAGCAGGGCTGCGTGGATCCAGCCCCATTGCATAGCCATGGGGCAGGGCTGCCTGAATCCAGCCCCACTGCATAGCCATGGGACAGGGCTGCGTGGATCCAGCCCCACTGCACAGCCATGGAGCAGGGCTGCGTGGCCCCGGCCCCGTAGCATAGCCGTGGGGCAGGGCTGCGTGGATCCAGTCCCATTGCATGGCCATAGGGCAGGACTGCGTGGATCCAGCCCCATTGCATAGCCGTGGGGCAGGACTGCGTGGATCCAGCCCCATAGCATAGCCGTGGGGCAGGGCTGCGCCGAAGAGCCGCCGCTCGCCTGGGCGCCCTCGAGGGCAGAGTGCTGCTGGGGGCGAGCGGGGCGGCGGGTGCCTGTGCCCTCCGTCCCGGGGACGCCGCAGCGGGCTGCAGGTGCACCGGTGCCGTGCCGTGCTGTGCCATGCCGTGCCGTGCCATGCCATGCCACGCCGTGCTGTGCGGTGCCACGCCGTGCGGTGCCACGCCGTGCCACGCTGTGCGGTGCCACGCGTTGCGGGTTGTCGGGTTTCCCGGTTAATGATTAACCCTTTGCGTGGTGCCGCCGGCTGCCCGGTGCCGCCGGGCCCTTCCCCGTGCGGGGCACGTGATCGGGGACGGGGACGAGACCGGGCGCCTGGCGCTCCCGCCCCGGCCCGGCCTCGCTGCTCCATGGATTTCCTGCTGGCATCCCGGGTGAGCCGCGGCGCCCCGTCCCGCCAGGGACACCGGGGACACCGGCCCCGGCCGAGCTGCCGTGCCGGGCCGTGGGGCTGGGCCGTGGGGCAGGATGGAGAGTTCAAGGTCGCCCCGGGGTTGGCGAGAGCCGGGGGTCGCAGCGGGCCCCTAGCCAGGGGGGGCGCAGGGGGCCGCGGGGCGGTGGCGGTGGGGGGCTGAGCCCCCCCGGGGCGCGTGGGGCCCACGGGAGCAGCCCCCGAGGGGAGGGTTCCCCGCAGGGAGGGGCCTGGAGCCCCCTGGCCCCGTGCTGTGGGGGGGGCACCGTGCCCTGCCCACCCCCCCCGGCCCCCGCCCCGGCCCTGTGGGGCACCGGGACCTGCTTTGTCCCGGGTCATCCCGGGTCACCGCGGTGGCAGGGCCGGGGGAGGGGGCAGGTGGGGGGGCAGGCGGTGCTGGAGAGGGGGGTGTTGGACACAGCCCCGAGCGGGGGGGGGGGGTCCCTGCACTGCTGGAGCGAGGGGGCATCACGGGGGGGCAGGGGGAGCCGGGCTGGGCCGGGCCGGGGGGGCCAGGGGGAAGCCGTGCCGTCCCGGGGGGGGCAGGGGAAGCCGTGCATTCCCGGGGGGGGCCAGGGGGAAGCCGTGCCGTCCCGGGGGGGGCAGGGGAAGCCGTGCATTCCCGGGGGGGGCAGGGGAAGCCGTGCAGCCGCGGGGCGCGCTGGCAGAGCAGCCCCCGGGGGATGACGGTGCAGCGGAGCCGGTCGGTGCAGCACCGGGGGGGGGGGCCGTGCAGCCCGACCGGTCCGTGCACTGCACTGCCGGGGGGGGGGGGGGGGGGGCAGCCCATAGCGGAGGCGTGGCCGTGCATACCGGGGGGCCGTGCACACCGGGGGGGGGGCCGTGCACACCGGGGGGGCCGCGCACACGGGGAGGAGGCGGGGCGGAGCGGGGGCGTCCCCGGGCGGCGGCGGCGGGGCGGGGGGCGCGGGGGGGCGCGGGGATGCCGGCGGCGCGGCGCGGTGCCCTCTGCGAGCCGCTGTCACCTTGAGGCGGCCGCGGCGGCGGCTCCGTCAATATTTGGCGAGCGCGGGGGAAGGAGCCGCCGCCGCCCCCGCCGCCGCCGCGACCTTCCCGGCCGCCCCGCGCGCGCCGGGCCGCGCCGCCCCGATAAAGCGCTGCAAAGGCGGCGGCGGCGGCGGCGGCTCCTCCGGCTCCGCCATGACTCAGGTAGGACCGGCCGGCGGGGCCCCGCGGCTCGGGTGCACCGGGAGCCGGCAGCCCAGCACCGGGGGGGCAGGTCCGGGGTGCACCGGGGGGCACGGCACGGCACTGGGGACACCACGGTGACAGGTCTGGGGTGCATCGGGGACCGGCAGCCACGGCACCGGGGGGACAGGTCCGGGGTGCACCGGGGGGCACGGCACTGGGGACACCACGGTGACAGGTCCGGGGTGCACCGGGGGGTACGGCACTGGGGACACCACGGTGACAGGTCTGGGGTGCACCGGGGGGCACGGCACCAGGGACAGCACCGGGGGGACAGGTCCGGGGTGCACCGGGGGGCACGGCACCAGGGACAGCACCGGGGGGACAGGTCCGGGGTGCACTGGGGGGGCACAGCACCGGGGACAGCAAGGTGACAGGTCCGGGGTGCACCGGGGGGCACGGCACGGCACTGGGGACACCACGGTGACAGGTCCGGGGTGCACCGGGGGGCACAGCACTGGGGACACCACGGTGACAGGTCCGGGGTGCACCGGGGGGTACGGCACTGGGGACACCACGGTGACAGGTCTGGGGTGCACCGGGGGGTACGGCACTGGGGACACCACGGTGACAGGTCCGGGGTGCACCGGGGCAGCACGGCACTGGGGACACCACGGTGACAGATCTGGGGTGCATCAGGGACTGGCAGCCATGGCACCGGGGGGACAGGTCCGGGGTGCACTGGGGGGGCACAGCACCAGGGACAGCAAGGTGACAGGTCCGGGGTGCACTGGGGGGCACGGCACTGGGGACAGCGAGGTGACAGGTCCGGGGTGCACCGGGGCGGCACGGCACCAGGGACAGCGAGGTGACAGGTCCGGGGTGCACCGGGGGGCACGGCACCGGGGACAGCGGGGTGCCAGGTCCGGGGTGCACCAGGGCCCGGTGCAGCGGGCGCACGGCAGCAGAGGTGCACGGTGTGGGGCACGCTGGCGCAGGCGCTGCAGAGGGCAGAGTCGAAGGGGGCACGGACCCCCCCGGCAGCGGCAGTGCCCGGTGCCTGCTCAGCCCCGTCCCCGTCCCCGTCCCCGTCCCGCAGCCCGAGCAGGATGCCCCGGGCCCCGGCTCGCCCACGTTCGGGGAGGAGGAGGAGAAGGACCTGAACAAGGCCCTGGGCGTGGAGCGCTTCGAGGAGATCCTGTGCGACGCGTACCCCCGCACCGTGGAGGAGGCCGGCCGCAGCTACAGCGAGGAGGACTTCGAGTGTGAGTGGGGGCCGGGGCGCCGGGGCAGGGCCGCTGCCAGCGCCGCGCGGGGTCCCGGGGACGGCGGCACCAGGCCGATGCCCGGCCGCGTCCCCTGCAGATCACCGCCAGTCGTCCCACCACATCCACCACCCGCTCTCCGCCCACCTGCCCCCCGACGCCCGCCGGAAGAAGGGGGCGCAGAAGAAGGGCAAGAAGAAGCGCCACCGGGCCTCCGCCCCCGGCGAGACCCCCACCATCGAGGAGGCCGAGGAGGATGAGGACGAGGCGTGTGACACCGAGACGGAGCGGTCAGCGGAGGAGCTGCTGCAGGGCGGCCCCGCGGAGGCGGTGCAGGTGCGGGGTCTGGGCGGTGCGTGGGGGGCAGAGCCGGGCCTCCGCGGTCCGGCGCTGCTCCGAGGCGCCGGGTTTGCACGGGCGGGCGCCGGAGAGGGGCCGGAGCTGGCGGGGTCCGTGGGGCCGACAGGCGGGGAGGCACGTGGGGGGCCAGGGCTCCACGGCGATGGGCTTCCTCATGCCCCTTGTCTCAGTTCTTCCTGCAGGAGGATGAGGGCCCCGAGCGGCGGGCGGAGGAGTCGGCAGCCCCCGCCACGGCGCCGGGCTCCCCCGCGGAGTCCTGCAGGTCCGCGTCCCCCAAGGAGGCCAAGGGAGCCAGGTGGGGCAGGGCAGGGGCTGGCCGGCACGGCCGCGGGCTGGGACGAGGTCTGGGGGTCCCGAGGGACGGGGCAAGCCGGGCTGCCCCACGGCGGGGCTGCCCCACGGCGGGGCCGCAGCCCTGAGGCGGGTGTCCGTGCCGCAGCCCCGACGCTGAGGAGGGGCATCCCGCGGAGAGGCCGGCCGCCGATGAGGCCGGCTCCCCTGGGCGCCCGGTCCCCAAGTCGCAGCCCGGGCACCGCAGCTACAACCTGCACGAGAGGCGGCGGATCGGCAGCATGACGGGCGCGGAGGAGGCGCAGTACCAGAAGATGCCCACGGACGAGTCGGAGGCCCAGACGCTGGCCTCGGCCGACTTGGACTACATGAAGAGTGAGTGCATCTCGCCTGGCCCCGGGCAGCACGGGCTCTGGCAGTGGGGCCGGGACGCCGTGGCCTGGGGGCTGGCTTGAGCTGTGCCAGCAGCGCTGCCCATCTGCAGGGCGCAAGGGCCCACGGGGCAGCAGGTCGGTGGACACTCGGGGCCCCCCGGGGCTGCGGCTGGCCCCAGCCGGGCCCTGGCTCTCCAGCCCGCTCGGCGCTGTGTCCCAGCAGGCAGGAACGGGCTAGGCCGGCATCCGTCCGTGGCTGGCTGCCAGGCGCTACTGCCTGGGGCGGCGGTGATGCCTCCCCTGAGTGCTCTCCAGCCTCTTAATTTGCAGCTCGGGGAATTTCCTGAGCCAGGGCAGCGCTTTTGCGTGCAACGGCTCCCTGTGGACCTCCCTGCCCGGAACGTGTCTCCCCTTGAGGCGTCCACAGCGCCCGTTGGCAAGGGGGTTCACAGGTGACCACGCGTGGTGTGGAGATCCACCTGCTTTTGTCTGCCCTGGGCCTGGCTCCCGCTTGCGTGGCCGTTGGTCCCGGTTCTGGTGCTGGTGAAGCTGCGAGCAGGCGATCCCCTCCGCCGCTGCAGGCTTGCGGGTTGGCAGACCCCCGTCGGGTCCCCCCACCCCGCTGCTCGGGGCGCTCCAGACCTGTGATGGTCTTTGTCCTGCTCTAGCTCTGCTCCGCCTGCTCAGAGCATCCCCCTTTCTGCATCTGGGGATTCGCAGCAGGTTGCCGTCAGGGCGGAGCTCCTGAGATCTGCCAGATGCCAGGACTCGGGGTGTCCCCAGCGCCACGGCTCGGTGTGCAGGGCTGCCACCGCCACGGCCGCGGTCTCTGCCCGCCGCCCAGCCGTCGCCGTCAGCGTCCTCCCCTCCCTCTGGCAGGTCACCGCTTCGAGGACGTGCCTGGGGTGCGGCGGCACCTGGTCCGGAAGAGCGCCAAGGCCCAAGTGGTGCACGTCAGCAAGGACCACAAGGAGCCGAGCACGCGGCACAGGAAGCAGGACCGGCAGCCCCACGAGGTGCGGGGTCCCGCGCGCCCCGCGGGGACGGGCGGCGCGCTGGGGGACGGCACGCGCGGAGCGGCACCCTTGGGCACAGGCGTCCCGGTGCTGCGTGAGGAACCGTGCACGGGGCGCTGCGCGTGTGGGCACCAAGACCAGCTCCCACACGGACCAGCTGCATGGGGCCATCTTGTCGGGTGCCCCGTGAAGGAGAGGGCTGCCTGCGTGCAGACCCCATGCTCCTTCGCGGGGTCTCCCCGCTGCCCCCCTGCTCACCCCGCTGCGCCCGGCAGGTCTTCGTGGAGCTGAACGAGCTGGTGGTGGACAAGAACCAGGAGCTGCAGTGGAAGGAGACGGCTCGCTGGATCAAGTTTGAGGAGGACGTGGAGGAGGAGACGGACCGCTGGGGCAAGCCGCACGTGGCCTCGCTGTCCTTCCGCAGCCTTCTGGAGCTGCGCAAGACCCTGTCCCACGGTAGGGAGGCAGGGCCGGCGCTGCGAGGGCGTTCGGCACAGTGCCGGGGCGCCAGGGCCGTGGGGCCAGGGCGACCTCAGCCCCATCTCCCTCGCCCCAGGGGCCGTGCTCCTCGACCTGGACCAGAAAACGCTGCCGGGGGTGGCTCACCAGGTGGTGGAGCAGATGGTCATCACGGACCAGATCCGGGCGGAGGACCGCGCCAACGTGCTGCGGGCGCTGCTGCTCAAGCATAGGTGAGCTGCGCTGGCAGGGGCAGCGACCTGGGTCCCCCTCCGCAGCTACGGGGACGGCAGTGTCCCTGTACGGTGTCCAGCACGCTGGCTGAGCTGCCCGTGCCGGGTCCCGGCCACGGTCGCTCTCCCGGGAAGCGTCCGGGCATGGGGAGCCCCTGGGGCGCGTGGAGCTGTTGGGCCGCTGCGGACGGTTCTCGGGGTTTGTCCCACAGCCACCCAAGCGACGAGAAGGACTTCTCCTTCCCGCGCAACATCTCGGCCGGCAGCCTGGGCTCGCTGCTCGTGCACCACCACAGCACCAACCACGTGGCTGAGGGCAGCGAGCCGGCCGTCACCGAGCCCCTCATCACCGGCCACGCCGTGGAGCACGACACGCGGATCGACGTGGAGCGAGAGGTGCGCGGGGTCCCCTGCGCCGTGGCCCTGTCCCCACCCGAGGCCTCCCCATCCCGCTCCCTGCGCCCTGCTCCCCATCCTGCCACCGCTCCTGGTCCTCGGCGTGTGCTCCAGCCCCATGGCTTCGCCACACGCTGTCACCGTGCCACTCTGTCCCAACAGAGGGAGGTCCTGACCCCCACACCCCCCGCTGGCATCACTCGCTCCAAGTCCAAGCACGAGCTGAAGCTTCTGGAGAAGATCCCGGACAACGCAGAGGCCACAGTGGTGCTTGTGGGTACGGAGGGGTGGCGTGGGGACGGTGTGGGTGCTCGCAGTGACCCGCTGCACCCGCGCTGACCCGCTCACGGTGACCCACTGCGCCCCGCAGGCTGCGTGGAGTTCCTGGACCAGCCCACCATGGCCTTCGTGCGGCTGCAGGAGGCCGTGGAGCTGGACGCGGTGCTGGAGGTGCCCGTCCCCGTGCGGTTCCTCTTCGTGCTCCTGGGGCCCAGCAGCACCCACATGGACTACCATGAGATCGGGCGCTCCATCTCCACCCTCATGTCCGACAAGGTGAGCGGCGCGTCCCAGACCCTGACGGAGCCGCGTCCCACAGGGAAGTGTCCTAGCCGTGTCCCCTGCCTGGGCTGAGGCCCCGTGGCCAGCCCTGGGGGGCAGTGGGTCCCCGTGGAGCCGTGTCCTTGACCAGGTTGTGTCCCCTCGGCTCGCTGTGTGGGGCAATGGGGCACGTCCCCTGCCCAGGCTGTGGCCATGGCTGGTCATGCAGGGTGGAGGGTCTTTGGGCCACGTCCCCTCCCAGGCTGTGGCCGTGGCTGGCCACGGGGTCCCTGCGGCCGGGACGCCAGGCCGGGCGCGCTGACCCGACGTCCTCGCGCAGCAATTCCACGAGGCCGCGTACCTGGCCGACGACCGGCACGACCTCCTCAACGCCATCAACGAGTTCCTGGACTGCAGCGTGGTGCTGCCGCCCTCCGAGGTGCAGGGCGAGGAGCTGCTGCGCAGCGTCGCCCACTTCCAGCGCGAGATGCTCAAGAAGCGCGAGGAGCAGGAGCGGCGGCTGCTGCTGGAGCCCAAGTCCCCGGAGGAGAAAGGTGCCGGCGTGGGGCTGGGAGCGGGGCAGGGCCGGGGCTCGCGCCCGGGCGGGCCGGCGCTCACGGTCTCTGCGTGTGGGGCGCAGCGCTGCTGAAGCTGAAGGTGGTGGAGGGCGAGGGCGAGGAGGAGGACGACCCGCTGCGGCGCACGGGCCGCCCCTTCGGGGGGCTGATCCGGGACGTGCGGCGGCGGTACCCCCACTACCTGAGCGACTTCCGCGACGCACTCGACCCCCAGTGCATCGCCGCCGTCATCTTCATCTACTTCGCCGCGCTGTCTCCCGCCATCACCTTCGGAGGGCTGCTGGGTGAGCGGGGGGCGCACGGCGCAGGACGGGCTGCGATGGAGTGATGTGGGGCACGGGGGGGCTGGGGCAGTGCAGGGCATGGGGGGCTGGAGCGGTGCAGGGCATGGGGGGCTGGAGCAGTGAGGTCATGGTGCACTGCACATGGGGACGTGGGGAGATGGGGGGCACAGCAGGTTGGGGGGTGGTGCACTGCAGGAGTGGGTGCTATGCACGCTGCTCTGTGCACGAGGGAGGGGGCAGGAGCTGCCGTGGCCGTGGCCGGTGACCAGGGTGAGGAGCATCGGCGCAGGGCGAGGAGGAAGGGCCCCGTCCCGCCTGTCTGTGCCTGAGCCTGTGCCGCCCGCAGGGGAGAAGACGCAGGACCTGATCGGGGTGTCGGAGCTGATCATCTCCACGTCGCTGCAGGGCGTCCTCTTCTGCCTGCTCGGGGCCCAGCCCCTGCTCGTCATCGGCTTCTCGGGGCCCCTGCTCGTCTTCGAGGAGGCTTTCTTCACGGTGAGGGCAGGGCGACCTGCTCCTGCCCCGCGGCTGCGCGGGGCCGGGCTGGTACCGGGGGCAGGAGCGGCGGGGGCCGTGTCCTGGACGCTCCCCCTGCCCCGCTGCCCCGGGCTCGGCCCCTGGCCCTGCCGCTCCCGCTGACACCTGCCTGTCTGTCTGCCTCTCCGTCCGTCCGTCTGCGCGGCGCTGGCAGTTCTGCACGTCCAACGAGCTCGAGTACCTGGTGGGGCGCGTCTGGATCGGCTTCTGGCTCATCCTCATCGTGCTGGTCATGGTGGCCTTCGAGGGCAGCTTCCTGGTGCGCTTCGTGTCCCGCTTCACCCAGGAGATCTTTGCCTTCCTCATCTCCCTCATCTTCATCTACGAGACCTTCTCCAAGCTGGCCAAGGTGAGCCGCGGCGGGGTGGGCCAGGCGTCTGCGGCCGGCAGGGCGGTGGGGCGTGCGGCAGGGCCCGGCTGAGCCCGGCGCTCTCGGCAGATCTTCCAGGAGCACCCGCTGCACGGCTGCGTGAGGGCGAACGCCACGGACGGGGAGGCCGAGACGGCGGGGAACGCGAGCGCGGCCCTGGGGAACGGCACGTGGGGCCGCGCCGCGCCCAAGGTGACGGGGCAGCCCAACACGGCGCTGCTCTCGCTGGTGCTCATGGCCGGCACCTTCTTCATCGCCTTCTTCCTGCGCAAGTTCAAGAACAGCCGTTTCTTCCCCGGACGGGTGCGTGGGGGGGCGGCGCGGGGCGGCGGGGACGAGCCGCCGCTGGGAGCGTGGCGGGCTGGGGCCGGGCTGACGCCGCTCTTCCTGCAGATCCGACGGCTCATCGGGGACTTCGGGGTGCCCATCGCCATCCTGGTCATGGTGCTGGTGGACTACAGCATCCAGGACACCTACACGCAGGTCAGCCCTCGCTGGGTGCCAGCGATGCCCAGCTGAACCTGTGCCCCCCCCGTGCCCCGGGGGTCCCCCTGGGTGCAGGAGGGCTGGGGACTCCGCGCCAGCGTTGCCCCTATCTCTCTCTCTCTCTCTCTCTCTCTCTCTCTCTCTCTGTCTCTCTGTCTCTCTCCCTCTCCCCGCAGAAGCTGAGCGTGCCCAGCGGGTTCTCGGTGACGGCCCCGGAGAAGCGGGGCTGGGTAATCAACCCCCTGGGCGAGAATAGCGTCTTCCCCGTGTGGATGATGGTGGCCAGTGGCCTCCCTGCCATCCTCGTCTTCATCCTCATCTTCATGGAGACCCAGATAACCACGTGAGCGTGGGAGGTCGGGGAGGGGGCCCAGCGGGGCCGCGCGGGACGCAAGCGGAGCAGACTGTGCCACGCCGTGCCGTGTTGTGCCATGTTGTGCTGTGCTGCGCCATGCCGTGTGTGTCATGCCATGCCTTGCCTTGCTGTGCTGTGTCATGTCGTGCTGTGCCTTGCTGCACCGTGCCGTGCCATGCCATGCTGTGCCTTGACGTGCCCTTCTGTGCTGTGCCGTGCCATGTGTGTTGTGCCATGCTTCACTGTGCCGTGCCAACCCGTGCCAAGCTATGCCGTGCTGCACCGTGCCAAGCCCTGCCGTGTCGTGCCGTGCCGACGCTCTGCCCGTGTGCCCAGGCTGATCATCAGCAAGAAGGAGCGGATGCTGCAGAAGGGCTCCGGGTTCCACCTTGACCTTCTGCTCATCGTGGCCATGGGTGGCTTCTTTGCGCTCTTCGGGCTGCCCTGGCTGGCGGCAGCCACCGTGCGCTCCGTCACGCACGCCAACGCCCTCACCGTCATGAGCAAGGCCGTGGCGCCTGGCGACAAGCCCAAGATCCAGGAGGTGAAGGAGCAGCGGGTCACCGGGCTGCTGGTGGCCGTGCTCGTGGGTAGGTCCAGCCGGTTCCCACACCGTGCCCCGCTCCTGCCCTGGCCGTGGCTGTGGGGTTGGGCAGCACCAGGTGTCTGGGGCACCAGTGGTGCAGGGCCTTCCCCGGGGTGCCAGGGCAGCAAGGAGCAGGGCTGGGGTCAACCGCTGCTGGCTGCAGCCCCTGGCCCCGCTCTGGGTGCTCAGTGCTGGCACCAGCCAGGGGCCCCCAGGGACCTCTCCTGGGGCACCGTGGTGACGCTGCTCTGCCCAGGCCTGTCCATCGTCATCGGGGACCTGCTGCGGCAGATCCCCCTGGCCGTGCTCTTCGGGATCTTCCTCTACATGGGCGTCACCTCCCTCAACGGCATCCAGTTCTACGAGCGCCTGCAGCTGCTGCTGATGCCCCCCAAGCACCACCCTGACGTCACCTACGTCAAGAAGGTGGGGGGGTCCTGGGGGACGTGTGGGGACAGGCCATGACTGGCCTGGCAGGGCGCAGGGCGCGGGTCCGGTGCAGCCACAGGCCTGGGGCTGGGGCCGATGGGCAGCGGGGCCAGCGCTGGGGGACAGGGTCGGTAAAGCCTTGCTGTGGGGTGGGGAGGGGGGGGGGGGGGGCAGCTCATGTGGGGCGGGCAGGGCTGTGGGGAGCCGTGCCCCGGGCTGGGACGCCCCTGGGCGCAGGGCTGCCGGGGCTGCGCCGCGCGTGCCGCCGTGCGGGCCCTGACCGTGCTCCCCGTGCAGGTGCGCACGCTGCGCATGCACCTCTTCACCAGCCTGCAGCTGGCCTGCCTGGCCGTGCTCTGGGCCGTCATGTCCACGGTGGCCTCCCTGGCCTTCCCCTTCATCCTCATCCTCACCGTGCCGCTCCGCATGTGCCTGCTCAGCCGCATCTTCACCGACCGGGAGATGAAGTGTGTAAGTACCTGCTCCGCGCGCCGGCTCTGCCTGCAGCCCTCGTCCCCGCGGCGGAGGCGCAGGGGCTGGGGTGCCGCGGCCGTGCCCCCCGCCACGGCGAGGAGGGGGCCTTCACCGCCCCTCGTCTCCCGCAGCTCGACGCGGACGAGGCCGAGCCCATCTTCGACGAGCGGGAAGGTGTGGACGAGTACAACGAAATGCCGATGCCGGTGTGAGCCGCGCGCCAGCCAGCGAGCCGCCCGCGGGCTGTGGGCAGGGCCCGGCCCGGCCGCGGGGCCACCACCGCCGCCCCGCTGGGGACGGGCGCCCCACGCGCCCCACGCCTTCCCCACGCCGCAGGGCCTGTCCCGGGGGCCACGCGCTGCCCCAGCTGGGGGAACCCGCCAAAGAGAAGCTGCCCGCAGCCGTGCCCCGCTGGCGACTCGCTGTCCCCCCCGGGCAGGGAGGGACCCCCCATGCCCCCAGCCGCGGCACCGGGCCTCGGCTTCTGCCCCCTTGGACGCATCCTGCCCCCACTGCGGGGCAGAGCCAGCCCGGACTGCTCTGCAGAGCTGCAGGGCCGTGCCCTCGCCCCAGCCCGGCCCGGGCTCCAACCAGACAATCAGGTGTTTTATTTAAGAGTAATTTAAATGGCAATAAACAGCTTTATAACGAGAACGCCGGGCTGCGGGGTGTTGAGACGGTTCACAACGCTGGCGGGGTTGGCAAGGAGGAGGAGGGCCAAGGCCGGGGCGGCGGCGGGCCCCCAGCACCCGCCTGCCCGGGGCAGGGCGGCGGGTGGCACCCGGGGCCCCGCGGGGCGAGGGTGCTCCACAGCCGGGGCACGGCCTCTGCCCCACGGCTGCAGCAGCCGGGGCCCCGCGCCAGCTGCCCGCGGAGGGGTTGGGCTGGCTGCGCCCCGGGCGCTGGGGCGGGGGTGTCGCGGGCTCGCGCGCGCCCGGGCTGCTGCCTTGTACCAATAAACAGAATGGACTTTGCACACTTTTCACCAGTTTTATTGTAAAGTTAACCCCCGCTTCCCAAGCACCCCCCCCCGCCCCGCCCTGGGCTCCGGGAGCAGCCCCAGCCCGGGGCGGCCCCATGTGCGATGCCACGGCCCTGCCCCGCTCCCTGCCCCAGCCCCGCGCGCGGCGGCACCGGGTGCAACACCCCCCCCCCCGCCTGCCCCCCAGCAGAGGGTCCGGGCCCCCCGCCGGCACAGCCACGAGCCCCGGCAGGGCCAGGCCCTGCGCAGCCCCGCTGCCCCCCGTCGAGGGCAGAGCTGGGGGCGACGGGGCCGGGGGCAGAGGCACATCCCCCCCCCAGGCAATATATACCCACACACTCCCACTACGCACCAGTCAACTCGCCCCTTCCCCACGCTAACGGCAATAAATATCTCACGCTACCCCTGGCCCCACGCCGAGAGGCAGGTGCCCAAGGCCAACCCCCCCCCAGCCTCCCCGGGGAAGGGGGCAGCTCCATCTCCCCCCACCCCCAGGAAAGGGCTGGCACACACGTGCCCCCCGCCCGCGCTCTGCCCCCCTCCCTGCCCCGGGGCGAGGGACGGCGCGTCCGTGTCCAGCGCCCACCCGACGGGGCAGAGCGGCCCTCAGAAGCGCAGCTCCCTCAGCTTCTGCCGCAGGTAGTGCTTGGCCTCCTCGATGCCGCTCACCTTCTCCAGCTCCGTGTAGGGCAGCTGCAGGGGGACAGCACAAACCGTCAGCGCAGCCCCCCAACGCCGCCGCTCATCGCCTCTGCCCCCCAACGCCGCCGCGGCCACGGGGGCTGGCGCAGGACAGGGCCCGCGCCTGGCTGCAGGCAGCGGCAGCGGTGGCTTTGGGGGAGGGAGAGAGAAATGGGACTCTTCTTCTCAAGGGGAAGGAAGCGCTTATCTGTCCCGTGGGCTCAGGAAGCACAGACAAACCACAGCTCCCTGTGCTCGGGTCACTGCCACGTCCCACCGCAGCCCTGACCGTCCAGTGCTAAAGAGGAACCTCAGCCCGCTGCGGCCGCTCAGCCCTGCACCAGCAGGGAAAGCCCAGCCGAGGGGCAGCCGCCCCGACGAGGGCCAGAGCCCGAGAGCGACTGGGCTGCCGCTGCCCTCTAAACGCTCTGCCCCGCAGCTCACTGCCCTGCTGCAGACAGGGCCCTGCTCCAGCACCTACCCCCCACCACGGTCACAGGAGACACTGCAGCCCGTCGCTGACCTCCCCCCACGGCCGGCCGGGGTCCAGCGAACACGAGGTGCGCACGCAGAGGACACGCTGTGCTGCGGGGGTCCGGGACCAGGGAGTCTCTCCAGCCTTAACACAACCTTGAGCCCAAGTCAGCCACCACGAGGTGAGGACTCGAGCAAAATCCAGCCCCCGCTCCCGTGGTACAGGGGTCTTGCTCACCCCCTTGCAAGGGGAGGCTGGGGCAAGGCACTTCTTAGCAGAAGGGAGAGGGAATGCTGCTGCTGGAGCAGAAGGGAGAGGGAATGCTGCTGCTGGAGGGAAAGGGCAAGGCTCGGGGCGCCGGTGCCCGAGGATGAGGCCAGGACGGGCGGTGGGTGCTAGGCCTGTCCAGCGGGAAGAGCAGGCTGTGCTGACCACCAGCAGCAGGACGGGCAGGCAGCTGAAGACATGGATGAGCCGCACACAAGAGGTGCCCACCTGCGGCTCAGGATCAGCAGCAGCCTCCTCCTGCAGCTGGCTCTGATGGCCTCTGTCACGTCTCCCCGCCTGCTCCTGCAAGGGACCTTCCACACGGAACGGGCACTGTGTGCTTTGTCCCGCTGCCCAGGGCTCCTCCACGGAGCAGCAGAAGCCGCACGGCCAGCTGCAACACTGAAGAGCAGCATCAAAACACCCCCCAGACTGTACGGCTCTGCCGGGGTTTGGCTGTGCCCTCGGCCTCCCGTGGAGACACCTATAGAAAGTGCCTCCATGAGAGAGCAAGGCGCAGGACATTTGCTTCCTTTTCCCCTTCTGCAAACCATGCAAGGCAGCTGGGACAGAAAGGAACAGCCACTGGGTCTTTGCTCAGTAGGCTGGGGACAGACGTCAGAGGAATACGGCCCAGCACTTCGGCTCAGCTGCTGCAGGCTCTCCCCAGCAGACAGGAGGGTCTGGCACCATTCCCGTGAAGGGGCAGTGCAGGGAGCCAGCCACAGCAAGGGCTACAGCTGTGAGCTGAGACCAGATAACCATTTCTTCCCTCAAACTTCCTTTTAACTTCCTTTTTAACTGGTCTGCTAAGGAAGGAGAGCACTAGGGCTCACAAAAATGGAAGCACATTCTTTTCTTCCCCCTGGGGAACTGGTGCTGGGGCTTCCACCCCTTCTCAATACCCCTTTGGAAAAGTTGATTAAACTGGATTTAGGTCTAGAGTCAGGTTTGATCCGTGCATCTAGAACAGCAAGTATGACCCGGTGCTAAACATAGCCCCTTCCCTCCTGCTGCCCCGCGTGCTCTTGCCAGCACTACCGAAGGACTGTGAGCCTTCGGCCATCCAGACCCTAAGAACAACCGCAGCCGCACGGGGCCAGACCAGAGGTCCGCCTGGGCCCCTGTCTTGTCCCTTCCTAGATACCGAGCCGCTGTCTGTGCACAAGAATAGGGCAGACACTTCCCTAAAAAACACCTGCTCTCCCTGTTTGCAGGTCAGGGACTTCCTGATTTGGGGCTGTGAACGTGTAGTGACAGCCCCTGCCCTGCACATGCAGCTGTGCAGAAGTGTACTCGTCCCGGGAGGAGGCTGGACATAGGACAGGTCTAATCGCACTGTGGTAGTGGGATCTGTGCTTTCACCCTGACTGCCGTCCAGCCATTTGTGCTTCTCACCGCCTGGACGCGAGAGGGGAATCCTTCCTCTTCCCTCTGGGAACAAGGAAAGACAAGACAGCCTGTCCCTCAGGCTTGGAGATCCTGCTCCTGAGAGAGGCAGCGACACAGTAAAAGCTGGATGCACACAGAGGAGCTCCCGTCTGACCACCTCAGCTCCCCCTCCCAGCCCCCAGGGCGGAGGGGACCAGCTCCGAGCTGGAACACGCTTCGCACAGAGTCCTCAGCCTGGTCTGAGGGACGGTGACCAGGACGCAGCAGGAGGGAAAGCAGGGCCTTTCTGCAAGGAAGCGACACACAGCTCCGCAATGCCGGAGGGGAAGCTCTGTGCCTCCAGTGTGGCCCTCTACCAGCCATGATACCAGAAGATTTGAGCAGGCCCTGGAGTGCTGTTTGGGAGGACAACTCCTCAAAGCAGGACTGGAGCCTGGCCTTCTGGAGGGGTCTGAAAGGAGCCAGAACTTCTGCAGGAGAGCTGTGAGTCAGGAAGCGCTCCATGCATGGTAAGGGATCGGTCTCCTATACCAGAAGCAGCCAAAGCTGCTTGGAGAGGCCACTGCCATCCCTCAGGAGTGCAGATCATGACACACAGGAGTTTGCCTGCAAAGGAGGAAGCGCATTCTCACCAGCTCTTTGAGAAACAGGCCTAACAGTAGGTGTCATGAAGGGACGGGGTGGGGACACCTGACACAGATGTCAAGACAAAGAACAGAACTTTTGGCCCAGGAGAGCTAGCTGTGGGGACTTTCATCCTTCAGGCTGGTTCCCAACTGTTCCAGTAGTTTCCCAAGCTGCAGAGGGCACGAAGGAACACAAAGCAGAATGAGCAGAAGTAGAAACACTCCATGGTGGGACCCCTTGGGAAGGCTGGATCCTGACAGTGGTGCTACACAGGCTCCAGGACTTGTTTGCTACCATCACAGATCCGCAGGTGGGATGGGAAACACAGAGAAACTGCGTGCTGCCTCCAGGACAGCGAACAGGCTGCAGGTATGAGCTGTTTTCTCTGGAAGTCCCACACAGGCCAAGGGTGAAGGTGGCTGCTAACTTCATCTGGGGAGAAGAAACCAAGTCCCCTGGCTGCAATGGGTCTGAAACAAAGGTTTTGGCAGCTGTTGTAAGGAGACATCTTCTTCTATTGCTCCATACTCCCCTCCTCACTGCCTCACTCCACGGGTTCTGCCTCCCCAGCCGGCCCAACCTTCCGATGCCACAGAAGAATCGACAGAACAGAAAGCTCCTTCAAACAGCCTGGAACTGAGGAGTGCCAGAGCCAGAACAGGGTTTGTGAGTATCAAACCTGCCTGTTGTCCAGGACAGCAATCTGGGAGGGAAGGCGCGTGTCCTTACCTAGAAATCTCCAAGGGGAAGAGGTGGCTGTCCACAAAAGGTCAGGACCACCAGGAAAAGGAAGAGGCAGCCTGCCTCGGAGAGGGCTAAGAGCCAGGATATCTGTGGGCAGTTTCTCTCCCGGCAGAGCAGAGTGTATATGGCAGGTGATCCTGTAATGGCACTCCCACCTCCCGCCACAAAGGCAGCAGGAACACAAGGGTCCAACCAACAGAATCCAACCGGAGAAAGAAGGCAAGGAAGGGTCTGAGTAGATCAAGACCTGGCAGTGTACTTCAGTTATCATGGGCAGCCCCTGGTCACAGCGGCGTGGAAAAAAGCAGGATCTCTTGGAAGGAAATCTTGCTTAGAGTTGTAACAAATCCACACGTGCTGCCACTACCAGATCAACGAAAGGGGAGCAGGGACCTGGCGCACGGTCACGCAGACATACTCAGACAGCTTAGCAACGTGCCAGGCACGACGGCCAGTCCAGCGCTGGTAAAGCAGACATAAGGCAGCACACCAGCCAACAGGAGGTCTCAAATAAAAGGAGGCCTGAACTGCTGGGCTCAGAGGGTCGTGATCAGCAGCATGATGACCAGCTAGAGGCAAGTCACTAGTGGTGCACCGTGGCATCAATACTGAGGCCAACACTGTTAAATGTCTTCACGAATGACCTGGATGATGGGACTGAGTGAACCCTCAGCAAGTTCACAGATGGCACAAAATTGGGAAGAGTGGTTGATACATCAGATGTTTGTGCTGCCATTCAGAAGGATCTCAACATGTTGGAGAAGTGGGTCCCCAGGCAGGGAAATGCCAAGGCCCCTAGGGAGGAATAACCCCATGCACCAGAACAGGCTGGGAGCAGGCTGGCTGGAAAGCAGCTCTGCAGAAAAGGTGGACAAGAAGTTGAATGTGAGCCAGCAATGCGCCCTCACGGCAAAGGTGGCCGACAGCATCCTTGGCTGCGTTAGGAAGAGCGTTGCCAGCAGGTCAAGGAAGGATCCTTTCCCCCTACTCAGCAGCGGGGAGGCCACATCTGGAGTGCTGTGTCCAGTGCTGGGCTCCCCAGGACAAGACAGACATGGATTTACTGGAGCGAGTCCAGCACAGGGCCACAGGGATGATTAAGGGCTTGGAGCATCTGTCACGTGAGAAGTTGAGAGAGCTGCGACTGCTCAGCCTGGAAAAGAGAGGGCTTCCGCAGGGAGGGGGAAGGGAATCTTATCCATGCGTATAAATGCCCAGTGGGAGGCAGTAAAGGAAAAACAGCCAGGCTCTTAGTGGTACCCGGTGACAGGACACGAGGCAATGGGCACAAACCTGGAATACAGGAAGTCTCATTCAAACGTAAGGAAAAAAAATGCTTTTAATATAAGAATTTTTTTTTTTTTTTTTTTTTTACTGTGAGGGTAGTCAAACACTGGAACAGGTTGCCCAGAGCACAATCTATTTTCATCCTTGGAGACATTCAAAATTTAACTGGACATGGTCCTGAGCAACCTGCTCTAGTTGACCCTGCTTTGAGCAGGGAGGTTGGACCAGATGATCTCCAGGGGTCCCTTCCAACCTCAACTACTCTGTGATTTTCTAAGGGTGTTAGAAGTACAGGAAGAAGTGAACCTCTAACTAGCAAAGCAGAAAGAACAACCAAGCTTTGAAGCAGCCTCAACTCAGGAAAGAGCAAAACTGTTTAGGATTCTTTGTCTTAAAGAGATGAGCAAAGGGAACAGGCCAGAAAGCTCTGGAACCACAAATACAGGAAGGAGGTAACCACAGAACTGTGGTTCACTCCCTTATAATACAAGACTTGGGAGCACCACATCAAATGACCAGATGGCATGTCTAAAAACAAAAAGAACTTGTTCCATGCAGTACTGTATGGAGCTTCCTGGCACAGGACTCTGCAGAGGTGGAAGAATGAACAGGTTCGGAAAGGAATAAAATGCTCATGAGGTAGTTAGTCCATCAGCGGCTGCTTAGCACAGCTCTCCATACAAGCTCTGGCACAGGAGTTCTTGAACTACTCATGCTAGACACGATTTACTTCCTACTCATTTTCTAAGCATCTGCCACGGGCTATTGTTGGAAACAGGATACATGGGATGGGACCACAGTGGCTGCTCTTACGCACTGCAAGCAAGTTAGCCCAGCTCGCAGCTGCGCACCAGTCTGAGCACTCAGGAGCAACAGCTCCGGCACACTGAGGGGGGGAATTGCTCCTGCTGCCTCTGGGGGCCCAGAAGCCTAACTGCTCTTTGCCAGACAGAGCACCTGGTCCTGTGCACAGCAGGGGCAAGAGCACAATCCTGCTCGCCTGCACCCTTCAATCTCTGCCCGTTAAATCCTTCTCCTCAAAGCCGCAATTACACGATCTTCTACCAGTCAGCAGCCTCAGCCTCACGCCACAGCACTGCCCCACCGCAGGTGTGCAACACGCGTAGCAATGGTTCCCAGAGCCAGCTCAGGGGACAAGGGGGCACAACCACATCCAGCTGGGGGGCCTGACGGGGGGCCAGCCTGTCTCCTGGCTGATGCACGTGCTTGCTGGGAACAAGGCCAGAAAACAAGGGCAGCTCAAGACAGCGCCAGGCAGAGCAATCCTTACCCTCCGCTCTTAGAAGCAGCACTAAGGGGGGAATGGAGACAGCTCTCCCAAGTGTCCCACTCTGCTCAGGGCGTTCCCAGCGTGCAGACACATAGCTACAGCCTGTAAACACTGCAACTGAGTCTGACTGCAGGTACTGAACAACCCTCTTCCATCTAGCAGACGTGGTCATCCCCAGTGCCCTCCGGAGACAGGGCATGCCTTGTGGTAGCAACCCGAATTCCAACGTAAGGGCAAACCAGGGCACGTGTAGTAAGAGAGCTGATTCTCTTCCATTACTGTGCAATTCAGGATCTCCAAGGAAATACCACAACAGCATTCAAGTCACGGGACTGCCAAAAGCTATGTATAAACCAGGACTTCTGAACTATGCAAGTTGCAAATTATTATGAAATTAGGAGGAGGTTCGTGTTGGCATGCTGTACTGTCTGCAACAGGGGAGGTAAGAAGCTTTGAGGCATGTGGTTTACAGGACTATTTGGTAGATCTCTGACTGTAATTCAAATGACCTCTTAAGGGGAGAAGTAAACAGGGATAAGACGCCTGCATTTCTGAGTTCTGTTTTCTTCAGAAAGATCTATCCTCAAGCTAAAAGTCATCTCATGAATAGCCTTGCAGAAGCTGAACACCTTAAAGTAACATCTGAAGTTTCTGAGGGAATTTGGAAACAATTGTGAAGATAGCAGTGAAAGTCTCGAGGGTTCTCCATCCCGCGGCTGTTGCCACAGAACAGCCAGAGGCTGTAACCAAAGAGACCAGGCCTCCGAAACAGATCTCGAAAAGGAGATTCAAGTCAGGTCTACCCACAGTTGTGAAACACCAGAGAAAGACTCCAGAACCACCAGCTAGGATTACAGCTCAGGAGAGACAAGCAATGCCCTCACCTGATTCCCACCCTGAGGTCCTGTAGATAACACTACGATTGTTATCATTCTGTTATGGACAAGGATAAGGCAGATTAACCTTCTTTTAATCCTGTCCAGCAAATGGTTGAGGCCTCAACTTCAAGTGACAGACCTGTAGGACAGGATTCCTGCAGGAACGGTGGACAGTAACAGGATGGGCTGTCCCTCTGAACAGAAGCAGCTAAGGCGCGTGCTTTCCACCATGTCACCAGGGCTGGTACTGCCATCACAGCCACAGGAAAAATCTTGCAGTGGGGAGGGCAAAAAGGAGCAGGGAGAATGAGTCACTAATTCCCCTAACAAGCAGCAAGTGTGGACAGACAGTTCCTGATTCAGAAAGTGTTTACGGCCGGGATACCAGCTCTGGAGTCTGTAACCAGCCTGGTTTGGCCCAGCCTCACGCTTCCGGGCAATCAGGGCAACTCCTGCCTGAGGAAAGGAGAGGAATGGAGCAGCCCAGCCACTTACCTGCACCAGACAGTAGCCCAGCAGTCGCAAGTGTCTATCCCTCATGGCTCGAGAGCCCACCAGTATGTCGGAGTTCTGGCAGTAATGCCATTTGTCATTGACTGACAGCACCACCCTGCAGAGGACAGAGCAGGGGGAGGAGGGCAGCACCACCCCACGTTAGATACCTGGCAGACAAGAGGGCTGACAGCAGCTTTACCCACACCTGGCTCCCCAGAATCACAAGTGGACAGAAGCAGAGGAAGGGCAGCGTTACCCCCGCCTGCCTCCCCGCACCCAGGGGGTAGCGGGAGCAGCCGTGTCCTGTTTGGGACACGCTGCAGCCCAGTGCCTGCGGGTTGGTCAAGGAAAGGGGTCTGCAGAGCACAGACGGTGCCGTCTCTGGGTACCTGACGGCCGTAGGGCACGAGGGGGCTGGGGCCGACTGCCAGTGAGCTGAAGCCAGCGCCGGTGTGGGCCTGGGGCGGCTGTCCGGCCGGAAGGGAGTGGGGACACGGGTCTGCTCTGCTCAGTACCTCTGAATCTCCTCAGCTCCCTGCGGCCCATCTCCTGGCCCTCTCTTGGGGCTGGGCCGGCACGGAGAGGGTGGCGGGCAGGTTTCCTCGGCGGGGGGAGGACTCCTTTCCTCTGGTTCCTCCTGGGCTTGCTCCCCCTGGAAGCAGTTATGATCGTGCCCAGGGCAGCCAGTCGTAGCCTCTTCCTCCTCCAGGATCTTGCCGATGGGGAACTGGAAGAGGGTGGCTGCGGACGTGCCCCTCGGGGAGCAGTCGGGGGTGCCGGCGGGCTGCGTGGAGAGGCACTCGGAAGGGCTGCTTAACGTAGAGCTGCCCTGGCTCTCCAGGGAAGACTCCTTGCTCAGACTGCAGTAATAGTCCGAGGGGGGCTGGTAGCAGGGGCCCCCGGGGGCAGGGCAAAGCGTAGGCAGGAAGCGCCCGGCAAGACTGTTCTCCCGGGAGCCTGGGGGGCTGCTTGGCGTCTCTGGAGCGAACGGGGCAAAGTCCTGCAAGTCTGAGGTGAGGGCCAGGACGCTGGAACGCAGGGAAATAGCAGCAGGGGATGTTGCAGTGTGGACAGAGGGAGCCTTGGAAGCTGCAGGGACACGGGAGAGAGGCAGCACGGTGCCCGAGCGGTTAATCCACAGCAGGAAGTCTGCAGAGAGAGAACATGGATCAGAACAGGGCCCCAGGACCCCCTGCTGATGAGACACTGCTGCCAGGCCGAAGAAAGCGTGGATCTGGGGACATGCCGTGCTCCAGAGCAGGAGACACTGTGCCAGCCAAGCCGGCAGATGGGGAGTGCCGAGGAGGAAACCCTCGCGCTGCAAGTGCCGAGCTGAGGCTCTCCTGCAGCTGAGGGGCTGACGTGGGGAACTGTCTCCAGCGCTGGGGGAAGGCGTTGCAAAGGCAGCGACAAAGCAGCCAAACTTCTGCCACGAACAACCTCCCATCCACAGGCCTCCCCCGAGCCGCCGGGCAGCAGCAGGCCTTCCTTTTCTCCCCAGAGCCCCCCCGCGAACCCGCCCTGGCAGCCCCCTCCCCTGGGGCCAAGGCCCTGCCCCGAAGCCGGGTGCCCAGCCAGGCTACCTGTGCAGTATCCTGGGGGCAGCACCTCATCCTGCCGGTAGCACTCCTCTCCCACCAGCTGCCGCAGGGCCTCAGCCACAAGCCCCTTGTAACTGAGAAGAGAAAGAAGAGTCAGGAGACACACCAGCAAGGACTTCCAGTCTGCTCCCTCAAGCGCTGCCACCCTGCGTTCTCCCACCGAGCACATCCGTGCAGAGACGTGAAGGCTTCTGAGAGCGAGAGATGAGAAGGCCCTTTATCTTTGAGCTCTGCTGTACCGGGGCAAGGAGGGAGACACACCTTATTCAGCAGGAAAGGTGCTCCCGACAACTCTGGACCTACAGCATATTCACTGAGGGCTTTGGAGCTCACGTATGGACCTCTACCCCTGGCACCACCCTCCTTTGGGATCATCCCTCCCCAAAGGGGATGGCACCGCCGTCTCCCACCTCTGACCTGTACTTCCTGTTGGCCTCGTCGGCTGTCAGCGCGTGCTCAAACATGAGGACACGGTAGCGCGGGTCAAGGCGTGGACCGCTGTAGTCACGAAACTCCAGCTCCACCGCCGCGTCCAGCAGGGAGAGGTAGCGGCGCACAATCAGCGCGTAGGGGCTACCTGCGGGGACAGGACAGCTGGCTAGCTACTGCCTGGTAGCGCTTCCTCAACCACAGTCTTGCTCTCTCAGGACCACCAGCGAGGGGGTCCCACATTCCCAGGAAGAGCCTGGTCTGCCTAACGCTTTCAACATGCACCTCCGCCCCGCCCTCCGTGCTTTAGAGGATGGGTTTACCCCGGAACAGGCCCGACGTACTCATAACGTTGGTGATGAAGGCTGGGGAGAAGACTTGGTGCAGGACAGTCTGGGGGAAGTGGCTCAGCTGAAACATGGACATGAGAATGTTGACAGTCGCCAGGGGTGAGCTGCCAGCCTTCTGCTCCAGGATGGCCTCCAGCTTGGGGAAGAGCTCGCTGTGGTTGGACGGGCGATAATTCATGCGGCTGAAGGGAAACACCAGCTTCTGGATCACCTGCAGCCGGAAAGAGAGGGAGTGAGGCCAGGGCAAGCAGCAGGGCAAATGACAGCTCAGGCCGGGGCCCACCCCAGAATTAGCCCGTGGCCCCTGCGCACCACAGCATGCCCCACCTGGAGCACAGGAGCTGGACAAAACCAGGCCCTTACTTAACTCGGAAGGGTCAGGGCACATCCCAGTCCCCAGTGAGGGGGGATGCCCTTTCCCCTGACCCTAGGGCAGCCCCAGACGTCCACCAGCAGACCGCGGCAAGACACTGACCTTGCTGTCGAGCTGCTCCCCACGCTTCAGCAGGAAGTTCGCAATGGTGTCGAGCAGCCGCGGCTCCCGCAGCCTGTGCCGGGCCACGTACTTGGCAATGAGGGCCATGGTGTAGGGAGTGAGGTTCTCGGCCTTCCTGGGGAGCCACTCTGCGGAGAGCGAGCCACAGCACAGCATCAGCCAGAGCGGCCTGGCTCTGTCCAGACCGCAGATCTCCAGGAGCAACTGCAGCCTGGCCAGAAAAGGCAACGCAGGCAGGAAAGAGGCAGCAAGACCTGGGCAATAGAGCCATCTCCCCACAGACCCAGAAGGTTTCCGAGAAACCGTCCAATTGTGGGGCTTCTGATAGGCTCAGATTCCTTTCACGTGAACCCAGAAAGCGCAGCTGAAGAGCAGCCGGAAGCAGCTGCCCTGAACGTCCCATTAGCAGTCACGGGACCGCTCTGCAGCAGCCCCCACTGAAACCAACCTGTTCCCAGTCTTGAGGTAAGGTGGGCTCACAGCACCTGGAAGAGGTAAGCTGCAAAGTCAGTGACAGGGTGGCCCCAATGCAGAAGCATCTTCTGCTCTAGCTTCCAGTACTGCAGGCCCTGGTGCTCAGCACGGCCTTAGCTGGTGCTGTCACACACCCAGATGTCCTCTGGGGCCTAAAAAGGAGGCTCAAAGGCTGTAAAGTGCATGGACAGAGCCCAAAGCACCCAACAATGGGGAGAAGGCTTGCGCTAGTGGGCAAGGCTGGACCCTCGCCCAGGCAGACCCTGCCCTCACCTGCCATACTGCGGATGAATCGCTCCTGACGGTTCTCGTAGAAGAGCTGGGAGCTGAAGATGGCCTCCAAGGCCTTGTTGTTGGCCTCCTGGGCACAGAGAGCCAGCATCTCATCCAGCAGGGCCAGCTCGTGCTCCCGCATGGCGCTCACTTGCCCCAGGGTGTGCCTGACGAGGCGCAGGATCTTGCGGTTGTTGATCAGTTGCTGGTCAGAGGCCGGGTGTCCCTGCAGCGCCTGCGCGCGGAGTCGGTAGTAGGAGAGGAGCAGAAAGAGGGTCTGGGGGTGGCGTTCCTTTTCCAGATGCCGCTCCAAACTGCTGAGGCAAGACTCAACCAGGGGGTGAGGGCTGGATGGGTGAAGCCTCATCACGCTGCTGAACACCATGGAGACGTCCTTCTGGTTGAAGCGGCCCAGACGGTTCCGGGACTCGTCCTCCAGCACTCGCACCAGCGGTGACTCCCCAGGCAGGCCTGCAAAAGGAGACGAGGTCAGGGACGCCTGGATCCCCCCTCTAGTCTTCGCTAGGCAAAACCACACTTGAGAGCTCAGACACAAGGCAGAGATTTGCCATGCTGGTGATCGAACCAAACAAGAAAAAGGGAAAGAGTATAGATTTGGCAAAACCAGAACAGAAAGTCAGTGTATCAGCACAATGGGAAAAATGATTTGGAGCCATGCAAAGAGATTACCCCATCCCCCAACCAAAGGTGAAGCATTTTACTTTGCTGACAAAAATAAGGTTTGTTTTCTAGTCTAAGACTTGTTAAAGATGAACAACATATCTGAAAATGTACTTTAAAAAGTTTTGTTTGGAAAACAACCAAATAAGATGTTAGTGCATTTCTGAAACAAAATGTGTCCATGTATCACAGGAATTAATCTTTTCAGAGCCTTCTCTTCTCCCATTCTCAAACTCAACTTTGGGGTGAAATACTTTCCTCTAACTCTGGATGTATTATTCAGTCACTGAAAGATGAGTGGCCACGTGCACAACGCAGTTATGAAAAAAGGCAAAGGCCATCCTTCGGGTGTCAGGAGAGATATTTTCAGAAGACGCATGAAGCATTATGTACACTGTATGAGGCCCCGATAGCCCACTGCTCTACTAAGCCAGCTGACAAGATTTCAATTTTCAAAAGGGCTTTAAAGAAACCAAGGCAGCATGGGGTAAGATGCCTTGTTTTATCATTAATCAAAAATCAGTCAGAAGGTAGAAAGTGAAGAATTGGTCTGAGCAGCTGCTTTGTTCCTTAAAAAGGCCTCAAAAAGGCTGGTGAGCATTTTTATTAATGAGCCGGTAAGCATGGTGAGCAGGGAAGGGTGACTCACAGAGAACAAAGTGGGGGTCAAACCAGAGCAGGCTGGGGGGAACCCAGCTCGGGGGAGAGGTGCCTTGACAGCCAAAGGAGTTCAGTGTCAATAAACACGGAGTGGTGAGAGACAGAGGGGGAAAATAGAAACTTCTTTTCTCCACCGCTTTAGCAGGATCTAGAATTACTGCATCAACCCAAGAAAGGGACTGGGTGTTTCTCTACACGGCTCAGTGGAGACCTCAGCCCAGTGTGCAGCTGCAGTTAAAACAAAAAACCAAAAAAACCAAAAAACAAAAAAAGCAAACACAATGGCAGGAAATGTTAGTGGTGGAACATAAGAACACCGGACTGGAAGAAAGTGCTCAGGTCAGAGGCCAGTCACCTGCTGTCACAAGCAACCAAGGAACATAATCCCTTTCACAGCAGAAAGGAGAAAAATGCAGAGAGCCTTCCGAGACCTTTAACCAAATTAATGAGGAGCCTCATCCCAGCCCTGCGCCTGCACTCCCAGCCCTGCTCACGCTGGAGGCTACAGAACTAGAAAGGCTCCATAACAAGCAGATGCTGTTGCTGTGGTCAAGAACCTGGATCGACTTGAACATTTTTTCCTGAATGTTGTGTCCAAGAACACAGCACTCACTGCTTACATAGAGCTTGGTAGAGACCTGACATCTCAGTGCTTAAAGGTTTGCTAATTTTCAGGGATCACAGCAGAATTCAAGACAACGGTTTAACCCGCATTCTGCCAGACAGAGCTGGCTGGTGCTTCCCCAGCCCTCCAGGCAGGCATCCCGCGCGTTCCAGCCAGCTGGGCCTTTACGAGCGCCGCTCACTTAACTTGCTTCCTGCCACATAACCCAAACATTGTCTTCAAAGGGCACAGCTTAGTGCCACCGGGTCAGCGCTAACACGCAAACTCGCACACAGAACCAGACACCAGTCCCAGCACGTCCTGCCCCCTCCGTTCATGCTCAGGACAGCAAACTTTCCTTCCACCCATAAAACCCCAGCGCCTGCCTGTATCCTGCCGCTCTGCCCACCTCCCCAAACCACTGCAGGCCACCCCCGAGCGCGCGGGCGCCTCGCGAGCCTGGCACACTCACCCAGAGCCGCCGCAGCGTACAGACAGTTGACGATGCTGAAGTTATCGAACTTGGAGCAGCCGCTGATGATGGCCTGACAGAGCGCCTGGAACTCCGGCTGCTCCAGCACCTGGCCGGGCCCGCGGCTCTCCCCGTTCACCGCGGCCTGGCCCTGCTGCTGCTGCAAGAGCTGGCCCAGCTTGTGCAGCGCAATGGGGTAGTGGCTGGCAGACACTTTGCTGGGGTTCTGCGTGACCCACCGCAGCACTTCCCCCACGCTGCGCGAGCGCTCTATCAGGCGCTTCATGGTGAAGAAGGTATCGTAACTCATCTTCTCGTGGATGAAGTTCCAGCTCTTCCTCTTGCCATGGCCTCGAGTCCTGTAGACGTCTGGGGGGAAAGCGTGCAGCAGCCCATGGCTGTAGGGATCCAGGGGGAGCAGCACAGCCCGCTGCTTGGCTTTGCCTGCGCAGTAGCAGGCGGGATACATCCCGGCCCCGCTCCTGTCACCGGCAGCCAGGCCCTGCAGGACTCCAGGCCGCACGCACTCTCGGGTCAGGGCACGCAGCCATGGCAGCAGGCGCAGCATGGCGAGGGCAGGGCGGCTCGAGAGGCTTCGGAGAACAGGGAGACCCTGCGGGACGAGAGAGGCGGGTGAGCGGGGCAGGGCAGCGCCAGCGAGGGACATGGCGCCTCGGCGGAGCCCGTGCTGGGACCCCCTCGCCAGCACAGTGCCCCAGTCCCAGGCCCTCCAGCCACCCCAGATCCCTCCAGCCCCGGGAGCCCTGGCCCCACAAGCCCCCCAGCCCCGGGGTCCTCTGGCTTGCACCCCAGCACTGGGACCCCCTGCCTGCATTGCCCCTTGGCACCAGGACCCCTGGCCCCCCAGGCCCCCCAGCTGTGAGGTCTGCTGGCTCATACCAATCCCCCCAGCACTGGGACCCCCAGCCACACAGGCCCCTCATCCCTGGAACCTCCAACCGCCCTGGCCACAAGACCCCCGGCCCCACAGGCCCCACAGCCCCAGGACCCCCAGCCCCAGAGGCCCAGGACACCCGGCCCCACAGGCCCCCCAGCCCCGGGGTCCCCCAGCTTGCACCCCACCACTGGGACCCCCTGCCTGTGCTGCCCCTTGGCACTGGGAGCCCCAACCCCACAGGCCCCCCAGCCCAGGGACCCCTGGCCCTACGGTTGTGGGGCCTCCTGGGTTGTACCAATCCCCCCAGCCCTGGGACCCCCGGCCCCACAGGACCCCCAGCCCCGGGGTCCCCTGCCTTGCACCCCAGCACTGGGACCCCCTGCCTGCGCTGCCCCTTGGCACCGGGACCCCCGGCCCCCAGCTGTGGGGTCTCCCGGCTCGTACCAATCTCCCCAGCACCGGGACCCGCGGCCCCACAGGCCCCCAGCCGTGAGGTCTCCCGGCCGGCACAGACGCCCCCGTTCCCGGGAACCCGGTCCGAGAGGCCCCCGGCCGTGGGGTCTCCTGCCTTGCGCGGATGCCCCCTCCCCGGCCCCCCCGCCCCAGCTCCGGGCCCCCGGCCCTCGCAGACGTCCCCCCCGCGGGACCCCCGGCCCCCACAGGCCCCCGGCCCCCACAGGCCCCCTCCCCGGGGCCCCCGCCCCGGCCCCCGCAGGCCCCGGCCCGGCCCTACATGGCGCTCGCGGCCGCGCTGGGACCCGCCGCCGCCCCGGCCGCTCAGCACCGCCCGGACACCGAGTCCGCCATCTTCCCGACAGCCCCCGCACGGCCGAGGCGGCCCCGCCCCCGGCACGGCCCACACTTCCGGCGGCGGGGCCTGGCGCGCGGGCTCGGGCGGCGTGCGTATTAGCATATGTAAATAGCTGCCGCGCGCCCTCCAATGAGCGAGCGCCCCGCGAAAGGGCGGGGCGGCTCGCCCGGCGCAGGCGCACTGCGACCCTGCGGAACGCGTGGCCGGGCGAGGAGGCCCCGCCCTCACCAGCGGCGCGGGGGCGGGAGCGCGCGGCGCGGGGGCGCGCGGGGGCGGCCGGGGCAGAGGCAGGAGCGCGCCGCGGGGCCCGGCGCCTCCTTGTCCCGCAGCCCGAGCCCCCCCCGCCGGTGATCTCCCTCGCCCAGCAACACACCAGGGAGCGCTTTCAGCATTCACAGTTGGGTTTTATTTTAAAAGAAGCATCAGTGAGCAGCACGCTCCGCCGCTCCGAGCGCCGCTGCCCGGGGCAGCCCGCCCGGCCCCAGGACCGCCGCCAGGCACGGGGCACGCGGGGTTTGCGCTGAGACACGGGCCACGTTGCGCCCCCCGCCATACCCACCTGCCCCCGGCGCCCTCACGGCAGCAGCCCCAAGGGCGACACGCGGGCAGCCTCGGGGACGCGCTCCCCTCGCGGTACCGCTGCTCGCAGCACAGCCTCGGTCCCGCGGGAAGCAGCGAACCAGGCACCAGGGCACAGCGCAGAGCCCGGGTCTGCGTGCGGTGGCAAGCACGGAAGCGTGCAGGGGCAGACGTGGCACACGGCCCCCCAGGGCACTCACACCACACACCAGTCTGTGGAGGAGCAAGCGCGCGAGCAGGAGCGCCCGGCCTGCGCACGAGACACGGGCGAACAGCAGATGGGGGCAGGTGAGCTTGGACGGGCTCCATTTGCACAGCAAGATTCCTCTCCTGCTGAGAGATTTCCACTGCCAGACACCTCAACCTGTCCTGCAGAGGAACTCGCTCCTTGCGACGCGGTATCTCCCCTCCCCAGAGGCAGCACGACACTTCGCAGCAGTTAAGGCTCTGGCAGCAGCACAGAACCAGCGCTGCCAGGCTCCGGGGGGGACTCCCTCGCAGCAGCACCCTTCTCCCCGTGCCACAAAGAGAAAGGAGCCAAGGGACTACAGAACATGGGCCACCGCCTGCCTACCTCCTGGCTACACGTCGGGACTCACGCCCGGTCCGACTCCCTCAGTCCCGCGCCTCTGTCACGCAGTCCCCCAGACCAACCGGGAGACGCAGCCGACAGCCCAGGCTCCCCTCGTGTTCAGGCGCAGCGGGCGGACTCCGCCCAGGACAGTTTATTCCCAGGCGGGAGGGCTTGCAGGGTCCCCTCGGGGCGCAGGGACAGTGCTATCTGCGGTACATGGTGAAGGCCATGAAACTGAACAGCAAGGTGAGGCCGGCCAGGAAGGTGGTGGCGGTGGCGGTGAAGACGTGCCGATACTGCAGCTGGAAGTACCAGAGCACCGCCAGCATGAGCACGAAGAGCGGCAGCATGAGGCTGCCCACGTTGAGGGCCGCGTGCACGGGGTCGGCGGAGGCGTGGGGGCCGGCGGGTGCGGGCGCCGGGCTGTGCGGGGAGATGTGGCAGTGCAGGACGCTGTTGTGGGTGAGGTGCAGGGCAGCCAGGCTCTGAGCGTCGTCCCGCAGCAGCTGGCCCTGGTAGATCAGCCGCACCTGCTGCTCCTGGCCTGGGAAATAGGCCCTGGGGTGGGGAAGACAAGGAGGGAAACATCACGCTTTCACCAGTGCACAGTCCCTTGTGTCTACCTTCCTCCTCAGCACTCCACCCCCCTCCAGACCAGGCTGCAAACACGTTTGCCATCCGCCCTGACCGCAGGCAGCCCGGCTGCCTCCTCCCTTGCCATCGGCTGTGCCAGACGTGCTGCTAGAAGCGACGGCGCCCGCTAGAACGCGCTGCCCGGCTGCCCCGGGACGGGCAGGATCGAGCACAGACCGCGCAGCTCCCAGCCCAGGGCGACTCACGGCTCGGGAAGGCCCCCCGGCCGCGGGCAGTGCTGCCACGGGTAGGAGCGGGGCCGGGGCCCGCCGGCGCCTCACCTCTTGAGGGCCCCCACCGTGTCGCCGGGGCGCACCCGGGCCAGGCGCTCCGTGTCGTTGAGGAACTTCAGCCGCAGCACCATGGTGGGGTCGCCGGGGCCGCCCGCCTCGCCGGGGTCGCCGGGCGCGGACGCGGGGCCGGCCCGGGGCCGCAGCCCCGCCGCCAGCCCGCCCGGCCCATCGGGGGCCGCCGCCGCCGCCGCCTTGGGCTCCCCGCCGGGCGGGGCTGCGCTGGGCCCCTCCTCGGGCGGCGGCGCGGCGGCGGCGGGGGGCGGCGCGGCGGCGCGCGGCGGCTCGGCGGGCTCGGGGGCGCGCGTGGAGGCCCAGGCCAGCCCCAGCACCACGGCGGCCAGCAGCAGCGCGAAGAGCACGGTCACCTCGTCGCCCACGCCCTCGATCAGCGCCATGGCGGCGGCTACCGACCTGCGGGCACAGAGCAGCGCCGTGAGGCCGCGGGCCCCGCCGCGCACCCGGCCGCGCCGCCCCGCGGGACGCAGCGCGCCGGCCCCGGCCCCGGCCCCGGCCGCGGCCCCTCACCTGCCGCCATCCCGGCGCGCGCCACTTCCGCCCCGCGCGCGGACTCCCGGGCCCGGGGGACCGGCCCCCGCCGCGAGGCACGTCGGGACGGCCCCGCCCCGCGGGGCATGCCGGGAGCTGTAGTCTCGGCGGCGCCCCGCGCGGGGGCTCTTGGGATGGCTAGTTCCGACCGGGGTGCCGGGAGGCGGGCGGCCCCTGCGGCGCATGCGCGAAGGGGGAGGGGCTCGCGCAGGGCACTGCGGGAGCTGTAGTCCCGGCCCGCGCGCTTGGCATGCCGGGAGTTGTAGTTCCGTGCGCGGAACCACAGTGCATCACCTCCGAGGTTCTGTCGCTTTTTCCACAGAGGCATGAGTACGTTTTTGTAACAAAATGAGAAGGAAAGTGTTCAAGTGAATTAAGCTCTGGAAACGCTCCCCTGCAGCAGCGTGCAAACTCCAGCGTCCGTTCTGCTGCGGTTGATCCGAGCACAGCGGTGGCCCAGGCACGAGAGGCTCAGGGGAATTCATTAGTTTTTCACTTCCAGGCTCCTGTTTCCGAACTGCTTCCCGACCAGAAGGACTGGTCGGTCTGGGGGACTGGGAACGGGCTGGGCCCCTGGCTCTGCCCTGTTTGAAATCCAGCCTGGGGCAGGGAACCGGGGTGGCAGAGGCAGGCGCGGGGGGTCCCGTCTCCCCCGCTGCTTCCTCCAGGCCCGATCTGCCCTCGTCAGCACTGCTTCCAGCTTATCGTCAAGGTGCAGCAACGCAGCCTGGTGAGACGGTTGACAGGAGATCTTACGGTCCGGGAAATGTAACTGTAGCGTTAGCGTTCGCAGTTGTATAATGTTTTAATCCCGCTTTGTGTGCAGAGGTAGGAGCGGGAGGCGCTGCAGAAATCGCATCTGTTTTCTGGGTACAGCTGTCCCACAAAGCTCAAGCGCAGGACTCGTCCCGCCGCGGTCGCAAGGAGCAGAGCCTTTCAAGCCCTGCAGCCAGCACGGAGAGCACTGAAGCGGGGCTGCCAAGGCGGTGCTCGCGCGCGCGCAGCAGAATGTAAAAACAGGCTGCTGCGGCGTCGCTGCCGCTCGGTCCCCGCAAGGCCGCGGGGAGCACGGCGCCCCGGCAGAGGAGGGCTGCGGCTCCCGGCGTGCCTGGCCCTGGAGTCGGCACCGCGGAGATTTTTCCTTATGGAAAGGAAACTTTGCGTGTCCGTCAGCTCTGCTCACCGTGCCACAGCTCAACGGGTTTTGTTGACTGGGCTCTGGGATTACTGGCAAATCTGGTGATTTTGCTCGGACTTTTCTAAACACTGCATAGGACGAAGAACTGAGATTATCATGCTCCTTGTCTATGAGATACTGGCAGCAGAAAACCCGTCCCGGACCTTGTCCTGTGCAATAGCTGTAGAAGTTTCTGTCCTACAACCAGCTGTGGGAAGGTGGACACCCCCCCCCCAACACACACAAGCAATTTCTAGTATCAGGGCCTAAATCCAGACATGCCACAGAAGATAAAGCCTATAAATGGTGTGATGGGAAAAAAGAGTAGCAAATCCTGATAAAAATCTCATAATCTCGAGAGCTCCATTTAATATTTGGAAAGGTTAAGCCTATTTCTTAGCGCTTCTTTGGCAGCAGGTTTGTAGGACGAGGAGGTTTGCGGAGGGGAGGACGGCCGGCGGGACGCTCACCGGGCGCCCGCGTATGTGGGTCACCCGGGCGGAGGTGAAGCGCGGAGCAGAAGCCGCTGGAGAAGTCGACCCGGAGAGAGGCGAGATGCAAAGTGGGTCAAGCCCCAGCACACAACATTTGGAGGAGACCTGGGGGCTGGGGAGGTGGGAAGGAATAACTCAAGCTTGGTGCACACGTCGGGGGAGTGAGTGGAAGGATTTTAGCAGCAGTGATTCAGCTAGAATTACAAGTAAGGGATGTAGGCTTTGGTAGCTGCATTTCAGGCAGACTGGAGGTGAGGCAAAGCAAGTGTCCAAGCCCGGAGGAGAAGATGCTGCAAAAATGAAAAGAGGAGATAACAGGGATATGAGAGAGCTGCATGTTAGGATGCAAAATAAGAGGCAGGTTTAAAAACCATCTATACATTGTGTAGGAAGCAGAAACAGGATTTATAACCTTCAGGATGAAGAGAGTAAGCCATGTCTGAAGAAAATCATTTGAGTGGTTATGACTGCTCAAATTTCATGCGTTTTATACAGTGGTTAATCACCCTCACTGATAAAAATTTGTGTCTAATTTTCAATGTGGATTTGTCTGGCTTCAGCTTCCAGCAGTTGACGCTTTTTATATCTTTCCTGGCTCGATTAAAGAGCCATTTAATATTTCCCTATGAAAGTACTTCTGCAGTGTAATCAAGTCACCCCTCAATCTTCTTTTGGATAAGCTGAACAGATTGTGCTCTTTAAATCTTCTGCTGCAAGGCACTCGCTCTAGCCCTCGAATCATTCTGCGTGGGTCTTTTCAGAAGCTCTTTGATTTTTCAATATTCCTTAAAAAAAATGGTTAATGTAAAGCTGTGCCTCTGCAGACCCCAGGCCCCGGCCACGGTCCCCGGCAGTGCCGCAGCTGGTCACCGTCGCCTCCGGGCAGCCTCGACCCACGGCCACGGCCCTTGTCCGGGTTCATCGCTGGGGTCCCTCCTCCCTCCCGGCCCCTCTCGCGTCTCGGGTGACCCTGGCGCTGCTTTTTCTCACCTGCGTCCCGCGACTTGCCCTCCCACCGCTCTCCCCTCTTCCAGGAGCTCAGGGAGGTGCTGAAGAGCACTGGTGACCCTCTGCACGGCCAGAGCTGACGTCTGCAGTCGCCCCGCGCGTCGTGTCTTCAGCAGCCCATGGCCGGGCCGTCCTGCTTCTCCCACGGCTGCCTGGCTGCTCAGAGCCCTCTGGAAGCCAGTGGAGACTTCACCCGCTGGCCACCTCCCCCACGTCCCTCTCTACTGGGCAAGACTTCTCTTCCCAACAGCCATCCCAGCATCCTCAAGCAGACCACATCTGTCCACCCTTTAGTAGCTGGATCAGCCTCGTCCCTCTCATCCCCTCTGCAGTCGCTGTGTCTCCAGGCGAACCTCTGCTGTGCCCCAGCAAGGGGGGGCTCGCGGGGCCGCTCCCTCGCTTTCCCTGCAGCAAACGTCGATGCAAAAAGCGAGTCTGGCGTCCCTGCAGCAGCCCCGTCCTCCGCGTGCACCTCTCGCCCCGGGCACCCGTCGCCCCGCAGCTCTTCTGGAAGACGTCCCGCTCCCGGGGTGCTGGAGAGGGACGTGGGGTTAGCTGTCACCTCGCCATTCCCTGTTTCCCAGACCACGGTCTCGCTGCCCCGTTACGTTTCTGCACCAGCCCCGCGGCGCGGCAGGGACACGCGCAGCTCCGCGTTCCCGGCAGGACACGGGCACCCGGCATGACCCCGGCCATCACACGCCTGCGAGAACAGGACCTTTCTGGCCGGTTACCTGGTATAAGCCGCTTATCTTGAAATGGCTGACGACTTAAAGGCAGGTCAAATGAAAAGCAAACAAAAGCTTTTATTTGCAAAATCTGGAATCAATACCAGATACAGAGGCTTACATAAAATGCAGATAACAAGAGGAAAAAAACCCTTGCTTCACCACTCATCCGAAGCAAGAGCCAAATCCCTCTCTCTGCATCTGCTAATGTGCCATGAGCGCTTACCTAGCCCACGGGCTGGGGCCTCGCCGTAGCGCAGCCCCACGCAGCCAGCTGCGAGCATGGCACGTTGCAGCAGCACGCCGCAGCTCCCGCGCCCACCGCCGCGGCTCGCCGGTCCTGCCCGCCGCGTCCCCGGCCCAGCCGTCGCTGCCGGCAGCCGTCCTCGCCCCTGGAAGCGCCAGTGCCGCCCGGCCGGGCCAGCGGCCAGCTCCTGCGCTCGACTAAACCATTAGCAAATCGCGAGCACGGCCAAGGGTAAACGCTTGCTTTTTCTCACCTCGTGAGGCAATATGCTAATCTTGGTGCGAAATAGCTTCGTACGCTGAGCTGCGTGTTTTGCATTCGCCTGCTGCCTGACAGCCATGCTTTGCACAGCTATAGATGGGATTAATGTGTGCAGTTTGCTGCTGAACCGAGGAGGAACGGGGAGCTGCAGCCGCTCCGGGTAGAAAGCTGGTCCCAGCCCTGGAGAGGAAAATTACTGTGGGTTTAAGTTGTCATTTCTTTATTAGCCCCCGCCTCAAGCAGTCATCACTGACTGCCTGGTTTGTAGCAGCAGCAGCCCCGTGCGCCGAGCCGGGACCCCGCGGGACTGCACCCACCGCCCAGAGCCGCTGCGCCCCGGCGACGCGCGGTGAACTGCCGAGAGCGGGGGCTTTGCCATCGCCTCGTGGCTTCAGGTCAAAAGTGGACACGGTCCTGGGAGCCCTCTTCTGCCAAAGGCCCGTTGGCTTCAGCCAACATTGACCCATCCCACACTGACCCAGCCGAAAATCGCCATTTCGTCCTGCTGGGGCGGTTTCCCCCTCCCGCTCTGTCCATGGAGCCGGGGCCGAGCCGGAGCGGCTGGTCTGGGGTCGGGAGCGGCGGGAGAGGAGGCACCGCTCCTCCCGGCAGCGCGGGCTCGGCGGGCTCGGCAGCGACGCGTCAGGGCTCAGCCGCAGGCGGAAAGCGCTTCCGAACCAGAAGGGTAAGAAAGTTGGTTTTCTGGAAGATGAGATTTCCCCAGATCATAGTTTCCCTCTGCTGGTGACCGCTGTCCCCAGGAAATGTCCCCCTTATCACCCGGGGGTCCCTCCTTCTCCAGGACGCGCAGGGCTCCTCTCCCTCGCCAGCTCCCGCTTTCCTCCTCCACGTCCCCGTTTTGGCACCGTGCCCCCTTTCCGCGCATCCGAGGATGGAGACTCCGCAGCCTCTCTGGGCGACCTGTACCGATGCTCCGGGCGAACGGGAGGGAGTCTCCAGAAGATCGGGAGGGCCGGTCAGAGGCCAAGAGCGCATGATTTGTGAGAAAAGCTTGAAAACGTGGGCTTATCTCAGCTGAGAAAGGAGACGACTGCGATGGCTTCACAATGTCTTGAAATATGTAGAAAACTAATTAAAAGGAGGAGGGAATAATTTAGAAAGGGAAAGAAACCATGTACTGAAATTCCAGAAAGGGAGCTTGAAGTTTGATAATTCTCCAGGTATAACCGAGCACTGGGATAAAGCAAAGGTTGCCGGCTCGCCATCGCGGGGGGTTTTCAGGGCGTGCTAAATATTCCTCAGGAACGTGGTCACACAACTGAGCCTGACCTGGGACAATGGGATGGACAAAAACGACCTCTTGCCGTCTCTTCCAGCGCTATTGTCTAACGTCTTGTTCTGTTTCATGCTTTTACAAAAAGGAAAAGTATTTTGCTAGTTTATTTTTAAAGCTAATGTATGTATGCAGCTCTGCTCATCTCGGCAGGGCAGGAGGGGAAAAGCCGGGATGAGCTGTGATAGCCGTGAGCCGAGCTGCTGATGCTGCGCAATTCTTATGCATTTTTATATATATGCTTTTTAGATCAGCCCCAGGCAAAGCTGCTGAGGGATCTTGTACAGTGAAAAGTTCTGTTTTCACAGAAATTGTTGATTGCAGTCATAACACTAGTACTATGTGCTTTTTTTTTCTTTTTAGAGGTCCGGGATAGAGGGTGGGATCCTGGGAGAGGGGTCCGTGCCCTTGGCTTGTCCTAGATGCCACCACTGGTGGCAACTGAGTAGGAGAGGAGAGGACAGATGTGCTGAGCTGAGGCCAGGCAGTATCAGCAAGGCGAAGAGCATCACGGCAAGACGGAGCTTCGTGGCCCCAAGAAGGTGGTGAAACACTTTACTTGCAGATGCTGCTGTCTGGCAGATTACCATCACATTTAAAAGCTGGAGGATCACGGAGTCAGGCCCTGGATAGCATAGATAACATTATTTCTCATACCAAAATGAGCATTTTTTATTGTTATTCAGCTAACTCCTGCCTTCCAGAAGATGTTCCCCATTTGGATTTATATGCATGGAGAGGTGTTCTGATAGCAAGCCGTCCTCACCACTAAAAATACACCTTGCTGCTTATTTATGTTTGTGTCGTTTCCACAGCAGCCAGTAGTTCCTGTTATTTTTCTAGAATGAGGAACCTTTAGATTTTCTCCCCGAATGTGCTTATTTGCCGTAATTGCCACTTCTTGGACCTTTCTGACAAGCTAAACAGGCCCAGGTTTTTTCCAGTCACTAACTGAAAATCATTTTCGAGCCCTGTGACGCAGCTTTTCTCTGCTCTGCAGCCTCCCCATCCCTTAGAAAGCGGGGCTGCGAGGGTCGGAGGCATCGTGGCAGCAGGGATCTCGCCGGTGCCATGGCTGGAGGTAAAATCCGCCCTCTGCTCCTCACCACGTCCTCCTTTAACCGTTCAGCGGCCGCACTGGCCACGGCCAGGACAGTTTTGCCCTGATGCTCCGCGTGCAGTTCCTGCGACCCCTCGATCCTGCTCAGATGTTCTGCTTCCAGAACAGAGACCGTCACCCACCGCTGCAGCCTCTGGTTTGCATTACCAGGGAGATCAGTGTTTCTGACTGTTTAAATATATGTTGTTTGAATGGGACCCGCTTGCCAAGTTATCTGGGTCTTTCTGTGCGTCTGCTCTATAATCGCTGTTTATCATTCCACCCCTTTTTTGTGAAATCCACTAATTTTCTCAGCAGCGATTTTATAAGCACTCCCAGATAATGCCTTACCAGGGACGATTAAAAAGATGAATAAGAATCAGCTCTAATCTCTTGCAGCCTGGGTAAAGACGCAAACTGCACTCGTGGAAGCAGAGGAGCGGCAGGCAGGGAAGCGCCGTTCGGGGTGAGCCTCGATGCCGGGGCTCTCCCGGGCGCTGCATTGCTGCTGTCAGTGCTGGCGCGTCCCGTGCTGCGGCCCTCCCGCTCCCGGTCCCGCGTGGCAGAGGGCTCCGGGCACCGCTGCTGCCCCCCTGGGTGACCCGGGAGCCCCCGTGCTGCCTGTACCTGGTCCCCCAGGGTCTCGCGTGGTGCCTGGCTGCGGCCTCCAGCCCCTTGCAGGAAGCCCGTTGCCACCAGCTTCTGCCCCACACTCTTGCATTTCTCCTGGGCATCCCTCCCGGCTCAGGCTTTGCTCTTGTTTTGTTCTGCTTACCATAGACCAAAACCCTGAGAAGTGCTGTACGTACGTCCTTATCAACCGATTTAAACCCTCTGCTTTGTTACCACTTTGCAGAGAATCCCCCCCGGAGCACGGAACAGCTCGGGCGACCAGCTCGTCCCGCAGAGCGCTCAAAGCACCCGGTCCCTCAGTGTCTCCCCAGTCGACGTTTGGAGAGGTTCTGCTGTTGCATCTGCCATTTGTTTTCCTGAATGTCCCAGTTCACAGGTCTTCAGAAGTCAGTTCGTTGTAGTGTTCACGCTGTATGAGACATTGCGCTTTGGTGGTTACCTGCTTGTTCGGGAAAGCGATGGGCGTCTTCCCACCTCCTTCCCCTCCTGCTCATGCAGGGCTCGTTGCTCGATGGTTCGTGCAAGAGTGTGACATGAGCAGGCACCTCCTGCCCTGCTCCATGGGGAGGTTGCAGCGGTCTGCTAAAGGCTGGCCTCTCTCGGATGACTTCTCTGGTGGGGTCATTTTTACATCACCTCGAGCTCACAGAGACGGTTCCTTCACAGTCTTCGCTGCCTTGACTTGGTTTCCCTCCGTGTACGTTGCCTGAGTCTTTCGAACTTCTCCCTGGGGGCTCTCGCGCTTAGGGTGAGGTCCACCAGATCGCAGCCTGCCCTGGACGTATTGACTTGCTTTCTACCAACGGTAGAGTAGACATCACCGCTGTAGACATCTTCTCTGCAGACACCCAAAGCTGGGTGAGATGAATCCAGTTCGTCCTCCACTTGAATTCTTGCCTTCACATCCTCCCATTTTGGGTTTCTGGTGTCTTGGTCTTTGCCTCTGGCTTCAGCAGGAAAGGTCTTTTTGTTTAGTTTCAGCTCTTGCTGCAAAGCCCGGCCACGGCAGTGCTGGTTAGACTTGCTTTCCTTCGTGAGCTCTGCAGGCCAGGCTTTCCTCCTTCCGTGGTCTTCCCTTGCCGCTCCAGTAAATGCACCTCTGCAAGCAGCTGCTCTTTGAGCCAGGTCTTGTGCTTGACTACTCTGCTACTTTATTCAAAACAAGCAGAAAACACCAAAAGAAAGTTTAACTAGTCTCCTAAGTCGCAGTCACATCCTCAGAATAGCGATGACACCTTTGCCCTGCTAAGAATGAAGAGTGACTCAGGCTCCGTGATGCACCGGCACCGCTTCTGCTCGGGGTCGCAGCGGCACGCGTGAGCGGTCGCAGGCTCGTGCAGCTTCTCCCCAGCTCCCTGCTTTCGCGAGGGGTCCTGGCTGACACCCCCCCCCCCGAGCAGCTCCTCCTGCAGCCGTTAAAGCCACCTTTTCGGCTTGACGGGGAGCACGTGCCCAGCTCCCCCGAGCACGCGGCGTCCGGAGGGGCAGGTGCTGCGCAGATGTTCCCGGCCACCCATCCCGGGAGCGCAGGCGTGCCGGCTTCACACGGAGATCACGCTGGTAGCTGGGCACGGCTGGAGGAAGAGTTACGGGTCTAGTTTGCAGTGCTAAGCTTAGAAAGAAGGAAACGCACATTTTTCTCACGTCAACCGGTACTAGGAGCACGCTGAATGGTCCCTGCACGGTCTCTCCCTGGGGCTGCTGCTTTCGACTTCAAGCTGAGGATGGACGTGGGACGTGTCTCCTTTGCAGAATGAGGCCGTGGCAGCCACGTCTTGCTTGGTCCCATCTACCCCGACTGTCCCGTGTCCCGGGATGTTCCCTGAATCCAGGCGCACCAGTAAGGGTGTCCTGGACTGTCGTGAGAGAAGACCCTCGTGCTGTTACTTAACGCTGTGACCAAGCATTTGGGCTCTGTGAGGCTGCCAGTGGAAACTCTTCGGCTCATTTCGGAAGACAGACGTTCGATTTAAGTTTGGTTCTGTGCAATAAAACGCCCTTCTCTGCACGCACAAAGGAGCGCAAAGGGACCGTGCCGGGTGGGAACTGCGTCAGCCCCGGGCTGGGGACCCCCGTCACCGTGAGCCCTGGGCATCTGCTAACCAGGGTCACTGCCGGGGACGGGACACGTGGTGGGACGCAGCGGAGAGCGTTTGGGGATTGCACAAGACTTGCTATGAGGTGTTCAGGGAGGACCCAAAGATGGGGAAAGGGAGGGATCAAAGTGGTTTTTTGGGGTGGGGGGAAATGTGGGAAAATAGAGGGCTAAGGGGATAAAGAGGTCTCTGCGTGTAAACACTGATGGTCAGCATGCTGGTCTGGCCATGTCCTGCACCTGACTGCCACAGTCTGCCCTGTCCTCTCACTAAAATCCATTTCTGACCCCTTTCCTGGGCCAGGGGCTCTCCATCCTGGGTGCGTGTGTGCGTATGGGGGTCTCAGTGCCAGCGGCTGGCGGGGGACCCTGGGTCACAGGGACCCTGTGTCTGGGTGCCAGCAACCGGCGCGAGGGAGGGTTTGTAAGTCCTGCGTCATCGCTAGCGGCTGTTGAGCCGGACTAGCCAGGGAGGAGGTTAAGTGTCCTGGAAGCCATATACGTGTATGTGTACTTATATAAATACACATTCCCATGTGTGTGTGTGCGTTGAGCAATGCCCATCTTCACTCAACGCATTCCTTCCAGTTTCAACGATCTTTTTTGCCGTTTGCATTGTTTCCAAGGTTGTTGCAAGACATAAGCAAGGGAACTTAAATACTAACGACAAAAAATGTTTCTCGATACCATGTGAGTCAGCTTCGTGCTAGCAGCATAAGGAGGTGGAAGATAGCGTATAAGTATAAACCGAAGTGGATTTGGAGGTGCAAGGCTGGTATCTACCACATTAGCTGTTCCGGCAGACTCCGTCACTTTTGCACCACCCACTGCCTGTGACAATCTCAGAACGGCTTAAAATCATTTCGCAGCTTTTCCCTGGATTTGGAAGAACACTGTTGCGGGTACGTGACTGCTGCGGAGGGCAGCACGGTGCCTGCTGCCGCTTGCTGCAGCTCGGAGGTCACCAGCACCGGTGACGCTCCTCTCCCACCTCCCGGCACCGGACGGGTTGGTGGCTGGAGGCCGGTTCAGTTCCCACCTGCGAGTCCGTCAGGCAGCACACGGACCCGGCACCGACGCTGCAAATAGAAATACGTGCCGCAAACACAGCAAAAAGGGCGAGAGCAGGTTTTCGGCTGCTCGTGTGCCAGTGCTGGGGATGGGGCAGGAGGCAGGAGGAGCAGGGAATTCAGTCACAGTTAGCAAACGTGATACGACTGATGTCAGTGAAACCAGGGTGATTTTCATAGCTGGAAAGATAAAATGACTGGTTATGACCTATTGGAAAAGGTTCTGTCAGGTAAAAACAGCGTGATGTACGCATCTGTGCTAAAGATATCACTGCTTCTTTTAAGGGTGTTGACAATGTAAGTCATAAGGTCTGAAAAGTGCAAAAAGAGCTTTGGGGGGGAGGCAGCTGCTACCGGCTGGGTCAGCCATTGCAGCAGGTGGGAGCTGAGCCCGGGCCATCACTCGCCCTGGCTTGGGGCACTGCTTGGCTTGACATGGGGCACTGCTCGTTGGCTTGGGCACCACTCGGCTTGGGGCACCGCTCAGCTTGGCTTGTGGGGCTGCTCAGCTTGGCTTGGGCACCACTCAGCTTGGGGCACTGCTCAGCTTGGCTTCGGCACCACTGGCTTGGCTTGGGCACCGCTCGTCTTGGCTTGGGGCACTGCTCAGCTTGGCTTGGGTACCACTTGGCTTGGCTTTGGCACCGCTCGGCTTGGCTTGGGCATGACTTGGCTTTGCTTGGGACACCGCTTGTCTTGGCCTGGGCACTGCTTGTCTTGTCTTGGGGAACCACTCAGCTTGGCTTGGGCACCACTCAGCTTGGGGCTCTGCTCGGCTTGGCTTGGAGCATTGCTCGGCTTGGCTTGGGCACGACTTGGCTTGACTTAGGCTTGGCTTGGCTTGGCTTGGCTTGGGGCACTGCTCCTCTTGGCTTGGGGCACTGCTCAGCTTGGCTTGGGCACCGCTCGGCTTGGCTTGGGGCACCGCTCGGCTTGACTTAGGCATGACTTGGCCTGGCTTGGGGCATTGCTCGGCTTGGCTTGGGGCACTGCTCGGCTTGGCCTGGGGCATTGCTCGGCTTGGCTTGGGCACGACTTGGCTTGACTTAGGCATTGCTTAGCTTGGCTTGACTTGGCTTGGGGCACCACTTGGCCTGGCCTGGGGCACTGCTTGGCTTGGGGCACCGCTCAGCCTGGCTTGCGGCGCGGCTCTCCCGAGGTCCCACCCCCACGCAGGCTCACGCCATGGGTACGGCCCCCGCGCTGCTGCCGCGCACGGCACAAGCAGGCGTCCCACGGGGCAGGACGGGCTCCACCTCCCCTCTTCTTCCTCCTGCTGCCTGGATGAAGAGACCTGCTCCCCATTAGCTCTGAAACCACCGCGTCGGGGAAGCCGTGGCGGGACGTTTGGCCGATCCCACAACCCCGGGGCTGACGTTGGTCGGTGCCCTTTTGCTCTGGCGGAGGTGGTCGGGGGGATCTTCCTCGCTGCGCATTCCCCCGTGTGCCTCCGCAGCACCTCTCAGCTCTCCTCTCCCTGGGTTTAACACGTGAAAAGGGGACTCGTGCCCGGTTTCGTCACTGTCACCGCTGGCTGGGACGCCCTCTCCTCGCAGCCCCTCTGCGGCAGCATGGGCGCTGCAGCCGCAGGGCCGTCGGGAGCACCCGTCTCTCCCGAGGGGACGGTCCCCCCACTGCTCCCCTCGTAGCGATCCTTGGGGGCAGCATGGCCTGTGCACTTCCCAGCATCAGGTCCCCCCTCCTGCGGATGCACCCTCGGGGCCCTGCATGCCTGGCGCGGCGGGACCTCCCCGGTGGTGCCAACACACGTCAGTCCCTCAGGGAAATAACGCTGCCACCACGCCTGAATCCCTCTCGCTGAGAGCTTTGGTGCTACAGGAGGAAGAAAATGACCGGGACCGTTTTCTCAGCAGAGAATTCAGTCATGATGCTGCCAAGACAATGTTCCCCCCAGTTAGGTTCTGAGTTTGAGCACCAAACTACACAAAGTGCTCAGACAGATGCAGGTTTTGGAGGGCATTCCTGCCCCGGGATTTCAGGAAGGCCTTAGGGACCTGGCCCTCAGCAGGACCCCCGGCACCACGGTGTGCTTTACGGGTCCCTCTGGAGCTCCAGAGCTGGCTGTGCAGCCGACCACCAGCACTGAGATGTTCACAGAAACTCCCGCCTGCATTCCTTGGGCTTCTCTGCTGAGGCACAGTCTATTGTTAAGGATGATTTTAGTATTTTGTAGATGAAACACTTCCTTTGACTATGAAATCCTAGAAGTTTGGGGCATCTTAAACTCCATCTCTAGGAGAAGCTCTGCCTCGCACCCATATTTGGTTTTCTCCCATTCTCGGTCTCCTTGTACAACCCGTAGCCAGTGCAAGGGACAGGGAAATGCAGCTCCATTCTCCCCTAGTTTCTCCCTAGCTCAGTGTTTTTTCTGGGGCCGACTATCAAATGGTCACTGGGCTTTGCTGTCCATGGCTGCAGAGAAATGGGCTGTATGCATCATAGTCCTGCCTTCCCCAGCCTCTTCTCGGGCACCTGCCTCGTGAGAATTTGTCTGCGGAAGACGTCTGAGCATCACTGACCTAAGGAGTGATGCAACTGGCTTCAAGACACATCAAAAGGAAGTGGAATTTGAGTCCTTACTTTCTGCTTGCACAAGTAACTGGGAACTGCTGACCCATTTTAAACTAAGTCTAAATTCCTGTATCTGAAAACTCAGATTTAGAGCGGTGACATCGGCGTCAGTGACGCGGTTGCTTCACAAGGCAGACTGGCTTACATCTTGTGACCTGAAAGGCGTAAAACATCGAAAGAGAAGCCCTGGGTCAGACGTGCGTTGCCCAGCATCGCGTCTCCCATGGAGAGGCCTGTCGACGCATATGGGGACATGGCACGAGTTCAGCGATACTTCTCCAAAGCGCTCTCCTGGGCGCAAAGGCTGGGAGGGCAGCGGCTTGCTGAGCACCAGGAGGTATCGTTGTATTTAATAGTCCTTTAGGGATGCACCATCCACGGACTCATCCTTTTACTTCTTGAACCCAAGTAACCTTTCAGCATCCACAGTGTCCCGAGACAACACATAACATCCAGACCAATGTCTGCGCCTCCAGCACAGTGCAGTGGGTCAGGACTAGTGCCAGGCCAGAGCCCTGCCTCTGGGAATCTCCAAGGCTGAGAGCTTTTGCAGAAACCATCTCCAGCCATCACCCACCACAGCGATCCCCATCCAGATGTTCGGCTACAGAAGCACGTGCCGCCCCAGAAGCTATGGGAACTGATCGATCTTATCCCACGGCTCAGGGGGCCTCCGACCCCTGAATCACGGCCAGGATGCTGCTGTCCTCCTCTCTGGGTTTTGAATCGGGGGAGCCCAGAAGTCCATCTCTTTCCTTCAGAGGTCTGCCCAAAGGCAAGCACTACTCCTGCTGAGTCTTTCCTAACACCTCTTTTAATTTCGTAGTCAGGAAAGCGCATTTATACATTTTCTCTGATTCATCTTTTGCCCAAAATGATTTTCAGCCAGGATGAGGCATGCTGATTCTGCTGGCCCAAACACAGTCCAGCGCTGACAGCAGGATTTCCTGTGGCTCTTAATTAGAAGACCGAAACTCCTGCCTCTTTTGCCAGATTCTCTTTCCATGACTCTGCATAAAATCTTCGCCCCGGTATCGGCTGCCTGTCCCTCATATGCTGGAGAGGGGGTCAGTTTTGAAACTATAATACAGCTGCTTTCTGTGTAGGGATGTCTGACTAAACACCAGAAAGCAATCTACTGGGAGGACTGTTAAAGTTTTGGGCAGCAGTTTGGACTAGAGACATCCCAATGTTCCTCCCAACCCAACTGATTCTGTGAGTCCAGGGAAGTGGCTGAGATATCTGGCTTGGTATTTGTCCAGGTGATAGCTTCCTCTATGCATTTCTTTGGTGGAAGTGTCATATTTTTTCCTATAATAAAAAAACCTCAACATCAAAAAATCCAGGTTTCTCTTTTAGGTTGTCTGAAGTCCATTTGTTGGGTATTTTGGATTTACATCTTGGAGAAGGACTTCTGTTTTTCCCATCACGTTGTAGGAGGTTTTCTAAAGTAAATCAATGTTTTCACCCATTGTAGGACCTTGTTCTTCAGTGGAGCTTAGATTTTGCGTTAGCAGATCTAACGAGGATATCTTTGATGTGCTACCTTCTCCATTGCCTCAGAAAACAGCCTTTTGTATGGCAATTTCCATGGGAAGAATAGGAGAGATTCAGGCCCTTCTGGAAGATTCGCTTTGCAGTGTTCCTCAAAAACAAAGTCATGCTGAGAACTCACCCTATATTCTTATTGAAGGTGTATTAGAGTTTCTTTTTAATCACCCACTTGAGTAACCCCACTAAAATATCTCTAACTTGTTTGCTTAGGATGCAAAGCAATATATAATGATTGGAGATAATAAGAAACAGAAATCACCGTTAATTAGAATTTACGGAAAGTGGAAGAATGATAAGGGAAGCTAAAGACATCAGGAAGAAATGCGTGTCAAGTCCTGCCAAGGACAATGAGGAGATGATTTAAACATACATTAGGAGCAAAAGAAATATCGACAGTAGTATATTTGCCTGCTGCTGTAGGGAGGTGGTTATATAGTGGTGTAAGCGACGGTGTGGAAACGGAAAAGAGCTCGGTATTTCTGTTCGGCGCTGGAGAAGCAGCAGCAGGACGGACTCGCTCTTCGTACGGCGGATGACGTGTTTGCCGACGCTGCGGTTCCTAAGGGGAGCGCGAGGCAGCGTCTGCGCACGCAGAGCTGCTCCGGAGCCGCGGTGGGTAACCGCACTGCTATCTGCACAGAGCTTCCTCGAGAGCGGCTGCCTCGCGGGCAGACCCGCGCTGCCAGGTGCATCGGCGTCTGCGAGCCTGACCGCTTTCACCCACCAGCCCGGCGACAGCCCCCTCGCCTGCTCACGGCGTCTTTTATTACGGTGATGCAAATAGCTAAAACTGTCGAAAGGCGAGGAAGGAGGGGAGTTCAGAAAAAGCAATATAAATGTCCAGGTTGTTCTCCGTGTCATTAATAAGTTGCGGTTTCCAAGAAAAGCTGGGACTTGTTCAAGTAATAGAGCTGTGCAATCAATACAATTTTTGATTTATCGCAGCAGACTTGAAAACACTATGGCCGTCAGGAAAGCCATTTAAGCCAGAAGCAGTGTAATGGTTAAATAAAAAATTAGGTCTGTGAAAGGAGAGGTACCGCTGGAAAGGGGAAGAGTTCCACTTGCTGCTTTGCACTGAATTACTGTGAACTGGTTTAAGGATAATAGCGCAGAAGAGTAAGGGGGGGATCATTCCCCCTGCGCAGAGGAGAAGAGGTTGCTCAGCAAGTCACTGCTCTGAACAGTCCCAGAGAGGGTGTGAGTCAAAAATCTCAGCCCACCCTCTCCCTCTAACTTACTAAATTCATGTTTAGAAGTAGCATCCCGCCACTTCTGAGTCATTTCCTGTGACTACACGATGCCTCAGATATTCTGAATTGGGACTAGGAAAGACCTTTGGTGTCCGAGACATTCAATGATTGCATTTTATTGCTTTTGTCCCCTCTTTTGGTAGTTCCATTTCCAATTTTGTAATTAAGAATTTAATATTTTGCTTTGCAGGAACAATCACGTATGCTTTCCTCCGAAAGCTGAGCTGTTGCGGAGCAGAAGCTCACCCGGTGCAGAGTGGTCTTTTCACACAATCCTGGCTGTTTTGGAGACAGTGTTGAAAAGGTGAGCGTGAGGATGTAACGCACTCCAGCTTGGTAAGATAATTGACTAAATGCCATGGGACATTTGGATTTAAAAACTTAGTGTACAATGCTATTAAGGAACCATTAACTGGCTCTAAAAGGCTGAGGAATTTAAAATGTTCATCAACAGGAAATTATTTTTTGGCTGAATGTGTTCCTAGAAAGGTTCCTAAAGGATTGCTACTAGTTTTGATAGTATTCATGTCAGTCAGTGGCCTAAAAGCCACTATAAAAACATGGATGTTGGAAGTATGTGGACGATTTATAGTTAAAAATCACAGGCTGGGGACCACAGATGAGCAAGCAGCTGCACGTGAATATGTGTGCGAGGCTGTGGTGCAGGTGATGCATGAGCAGGGCAGCAGTAGATAGAGGCAGTGAGATTGTACTACTGCATTTGACAGAGGTGAGACCAGTGCTGGAAAATGGCATCCAGAATTTTGCATTTTAAAAAGTTATTAAGACATCTGAGAGGATTCAAAAAGGAAACATGAAAACTATGTGAGGTTTGGAGAAAATGCCTTACTTTGATCTTTTTAAGTCTTACAGTCTTCTGAGAACGGAGGGTGAGTGGTGATTTGATTACAATGCCCAAATACCTTCCTAGGGAGAAAATGAGGCTTAGATATAAACACTATAAAGAAGGTGCAAAGCTAGCTGATAAACTGTTTTCAGAGATAATTTACCACTATCTCACCACCAAAGGGCATGAAGTTCCCCTCCTGTGAAGTCTCAGAAGAACTGGGAAACTAGTTCTACTTGATATTTTAGCTGGTGACAAGCACAAAATCTACATGCAAGAAATTCACAAATACAAAACAAGGAATAACTATACGGGAATACAGACAACATCACAACAGCAGAGGATCTGGGTGGACAACGACGGGGCACAAATATATATGGTTAATTATTTCATTTTTGCAAAAAGTACAAACCTCAATTTTGAAATACATTCACAGAAGATTTAAGAATTTAAAATCAGTTTAAAATCTTTCTTAGAGTTAGCATACATCCGTTTGATTATCTGAGTTCACTAGCTGATTTATCAAGGTCCTTTTCTAATATAAGTATTCATGATTCTACGAAAATACCAACAAGAATCAATGGAGGGTAGCTGAGCTGCACAAATTGAAAGAGAAAGTAAATCAGGGAAGTTTTGTATGGAGAGAAAATATCTTTTATTAGGCCAGCAAATATAGTTGGGAAGAGATTGACAAGATTTCAGGCACGCGTTTTTTCCTTGCTTTAATAAAGACACAGCAAGCTGCATGATAAGTACAAGTAAAGCACACATTTTTACTGTCAGGGTGGTAATTAATTCTCTGCCTACCAAGGTCTATAAGTCTAGGCTACCTGTCTTAAATAACTTCATGGTTTTGCCAAATATTGACTGTACATTAGTCCAAAAAAGTTATTGGGCTCCATATAGAGGTCCCAGGGTGAAATTAAATGGTCAGTGAATTACAGCATGAGACCCTCCAAGATGTCTTTTTAGCTTTCGAGCCTGAGTTCTGTAACTCGATTAAGAATGGAAAGTTAACACGTGGTATTAGTGCAGCTGTTGTTTGGGAACCTGACTGATATGATATTCAGAAAAAAATCTGTAGGTGTTATTTTTGACATTTAGATTTCATTAGGGAAATGATGGAGCAAAGCTCGAAGAAAATGAATTCGATTTGACGCTGTGTCTTGGGCAGGAGACATTTCACTGATCTCCAAGATCCAGTTACCATAGAGCAGCCCAAATCTCCACAGTGATGGACACAGGGAAACTGTGCCTGAAAGCACTGTATCACAGTAAACGTCCTCAAACTGGACTTCTGACATCAGTCCTTCTGAGATGGAATTGCAAAGCTGTCCCTTTTTCTTGGTCATCTAACAAACTCTGCTTGAGGTTTGCATTTACATTCATGTTTTGAGTCTGTTCTTTCCTTTTCCATGATTTTACTCAACTCTCCTCTGTTCTAGGAAATTAAGCCTTTTGAAGCACTAGGAGTACATGTTATTGGCTAGGATTATCACCTGTTTATGCAGATTAATGGCAGTCCCATTATGTTCACTAATTGTAAGATGACCGCTCATTTCCAGGTAGTGACTCACTGATCATTATCCACCATAGCACAGTCCAGAATAAAAGTTACTTCACCTTAGACTTTGGGTATTTTGGATGAAAATGTTATATTTTATTTTTAGATATGCTAATGACATTTTACCACTGGCTGCATGGGGCCTTCAGCACATGTCTCCCAAATCTGAGCCCCCATAACAACACAGCTTTTCCTTTTGCATGTCACAGACAGGTTTTTAAACAAGGTACTCATTGGTTCTGGGCTTGATTCAGCCTTGCAGAAACCCGTGGCTCTGCCAGGTTGTTCATCTCTTTGGAAGGACCCAGCTCACGGATCCCACCACCACCCATCCCTCTCTAATCACAGGGCTCACTCAAGACTGGCCTCAAAAGCCAGGCACAAACTGACGTGCAGGACTGAGATCTGCAGCTTTACGCTGGTTCGTGCTGTGACCCGGGTCTGACGTCAACGGGGGCGAAGCAGCTCACCAGAACCGCGATCAGGTTTCTGTTTCGTATGTAGAAATGTTGGTTTCTGCGGTTGGGATGTGGTCGCTTAGGTTCATCTTTCTAGGTTTTGGTTTTATCCGGCTTTAGAAAGGACTCGCTTTCAGTGCTCTAATGGTACATAAAGATGAGAAAAGCAGAAAACACATATATATGTATCTACTTATAAATACATACACACCTGTGTAAATATATATGTATATGTATGTATGTATGCGTACATATTTATAAATGGCTAAACCTCCTGCCTCAGCTGCGCAGACCTTATGGAAATACAGGAATCTTCCCACGGACCTCTAGAAATTCCTGCAGTAGCTCGTGATCCCCACATGCTGATTGCACTAAAGCATATTTGCTTGCCCAGGAGTCATCACGGGATGAGAGTTCAGAACCACACACACATTTCAGAACCAGTAACCATTTACTGGCTCTCTCCTCCAAGGAAATAGAAAACCAAGAGAAAGCTCCCAAGATACTTGTTTCGGACTGACAGACCATCAATTTTTTTTTTTCTAGGAATGATAAAATTAATGTTCTCAGCTCCAGAAGAACTGGGAGATGCCCCAAGGCAGCCTTGCCATATTGGTCTTTCTCTTCAGATGCACTTATATGGAAAAAAATAGGCAAATTATACTAAAGAAGTTATCTGAAAAAAAGATCTCAACTCACTTTGGTGGTATTGGGCATAAAGCTTTTTTATAGAGTTAATATATCTGAGGAAACGTCTCAGACTGTCAGTAGAAGAGGATGTAGAGAAAATGGACTAATTCCTCTGTGACTTGCTACCAGAGCAAGGGCATCCACCCACCTCTTGTGGAGGAACTCAAATACGGGACACTTGAACTGCTCAGTGTGATCCCTAGCCAGTCATTTAACTTAGCTGTTGTGAAGGAGAATAGAGGGTCACAAATAAAAAAAACAGTCTTCCAAAGAGGCTCCAAGCATGGCCTGGGAACTATAGACCAGTATGTCTAACTTCCGTGCCAAATAAATCAGTAGAAACTGTAATAAAGAACAGTAGTAGACGTGGTTAAGTTTGATATATTTGGGAAGAGTCAACCTGACTTTTGCAAAGTGAACTCATGACTCACAAATCCATTAAGAGTTCTTTGAAAGTGTAAACAAGCGTACAGGTGAGACTGGTCCAGTCGGTGTCATATACATGGATTTTTCCAAGAGCTTCCAACAAGACTCTCCTATAAGTTTTAAGATAAATTAACTGCTCATGGGGTAGATGGCAGGGACCGAATGCCCTAGGAATCGTAACAGATTGGAAGAGGGAGATAAGAGCTGCTTCCACCGGTGCCAAAACGTGACTCTGCCTCTCTGCGCTGGCCTGGTCCCCCGAACGGTGCCGGTGCGGCCGGGCACCAGCTGGACCCAGAGCCTCTCCGGGGGATGTCGGCTCCTGACGTGACCCAGGAAGAAATTAACTCGGGTTTTCATTCTTTCAGTTAGCTGCGTTTCAGCTTTTTGGTCTCCCTTATTATACTTTTTCATTGAATCTGCCAGGGTTTATGATCCTATTTTCTTCGTTTCTCAGCTTTTTGAAAGATGCTATCTTGTCTCTATTAACCTCCCTTGCTTTGCTGATGAGCAGTGTCAGCTTACGCTTGCACTTTCTCAAGGCCAGGCTGCAGGCACTAGGGCTGTTTTCAGTATTAGGGTGCCTTTCAGCACTCTCCACGTCGTTGTAGGGATTTAATTTTCTTTGTTGCCCCTTTTAGGTTGTTTTTAGTGATTGAGAAAAGCACGGAGGATTTTATTGTCTTTTTATCCAATAGTAATGCCAAATTTGAATACATGATGGCCGCTACTGCGGAGTGGTGCTTCAGCTGTGAACCTGGATCACTGTGACCAGCCCCCGGTTTCGGCTTAGATGGCCCCTCAGTTACCATGTCGTTTCCTGCCCTCGCAGCCTCTCTGGTCTCCTGGCATCCCCCACGCGTCCTCGTGCGATGGCTCTCGGCATCCCCTGCTCGTCCTCACGCGATGGCTCTCGGCATCCCCCGCTCATTCTTGCGCGATGGCTCTCGGCATCCCCCACGCGTCCTCGTGCGATTCCTCTCGGCATCCCCTGCTCGTCCTCGCGCGATGGCTGCCAGGGCTCAGGCCTTGGGAAGTGATCTGCGTGGCGTCGTGCGTAAGGGAGACGCCAGGAGAAAGGATCACCACCATGATTCGTACTGGAAGAGGTGGTGGAAAAGTCGCTAGTGACCTCTTGGGACCAGTCGTATTTAATAGCCGTGTTGGGATGTTGGGACCATGGGCGCATGCAGGACCAGGGCACAGTGTGGGACCATGTGGGGCTGTGGGCACAGTGTGGGGATCGTGTGGGACCATAGGCATGGTGTGGGGCCGTGGGGGGCAGTGGGCAGAGTGTGGGGCCATGTGGGACCGTGGGCACAGCGTGGGCTGCGTGGGACCATGGGCACGGTGTGGGGCCATGTGGGACCATGGGCACAGTGTGGGGCTGTGTGGGACCGTGGGCACAGCGTGGGGTTGTGTGGGACCATAGGCATGGTGTGGGGCTGTGTGGGGCCATGGTCACGGTGTGGGGCCACGTGGGGCATGGACACTGTGTGAAGCCACATGGGGCCATGGTCACGGTGTGGGGCTGTGTGGGGCCACGGTCACAGTGTGGGGCTGTGTGGGGCCATGGTCACGGTGTGGGGCCGTGTGGGACCGTGGGCACGGTGTGGGGCTGTGTGGGGCCATGGTCACGGTGTGAGGCCGTGTGGGGCCATGGGCGTGGTGCGCAGCCATGAGGGACGGTGGGCGTGGTGTGGGGCCACGTGGGGCTGTGGGCACAGCATGGGGCCGTGTGGGACCGTAGGCGCAATGTGGGGCCACGTGGGGCCATGGTCACGGCGTGGGGCCGCGCGGGATCACGGACACGGTGCGGGGCCCCGCGGCGCAGCCCCAACCCCAACCCCCCCCCGCCCCCGGCCGCTTCCCGCCCTCCCGCGGCCCTGCCCCTCCCCCTGCCCGGCCCTTCCCGCCCTGCCCGCGCGCCGCGGCCCCCCGCGCCCCCCCTGCCCCCCCCGCCCCGGGGCCGGTCCCGGCGGCGCTGACGCGGAGGGCGGGGCGGCGCGTGACGCTGCTGCTGCTGCCGCTGCTGCTGGCGCTGCTGCTGCTGGCGGCGGCGGCGCGGCGGGGGCGGCAGCGCCGAGCGGGGCCGAGCGGAGCCAGGCAGCGCCGCGCCGCCATGCAGCGGCTCCCGGCGGCGCCGCGCCGCTGATCGCCGCCGCCGCCCGCCCGCCCGCCCGCCCGCCGCGCCGCCATGAACTTCCAGGGCGGGCCCGGGCAGAGCCCGCAGCAGCAGAGCCTGGCGGCGCCCGGCGGGCCGGTGCCGGTGCCGGGGCCCTCGGGGCCGCAGCCCGGCGGGCCGCCGCCGCCGCAGTTCGGCCTCTCCAACTCGGCGGCCATCCGCGCCGAGATCGGGCGCTTCGAGTCGGTGCACCCCAACATCTACGCCATCTACGACCTCATCGAGCGCGTGGAGGACCTGGCGCTGCAGAGCCAGATCCGCGAGCACGTCATCTCCATCGAGGGTGAGCCCGCCGCCCCCGCCGCCCGCCCGCCTTTGTGCCGCCCGCGCCGCCGCACCTGCCCCCGGCCCGGCCCGGCCCCAGGCGCCGCGGCCTGCTGCGGGGGGGGGGGGGGTCCGGCCGCCGCCGCCGCCCCCGCTCCGGCCTGCCGCAGGCCCGGGGCTGGGCTGGGCTGGGCGAGGAGCCGCCCGCCGCTCGGAGCGGTCGATCCGGGCTGCAAGGCGGCGGCCGGTGCCCTGGGCCCGGTCTGCCGTGGGAATGCGGAGAGCTGCGGCTGCCGGGGAGCCGGGGCCGAGCGCCGGCGGCGGGGGAGGGGGCCCGGGAGGGAGCGCTCGCCGCTGGCTCCTGACGTGTGCGGGGAGGCTGGGTGCGGGCGGGGGCTGCCGGCCGCGTCCCCTCCGCAGCGGCTGCGGCGTCTGGCCTGGCTCGTCCGGCGCTGCGGCTTCTGCAGCGAGGCTTGGCCCTTCGGCGAGGGGCTGTGGGGCCGCCTGGCCCCCCTGCCCGGGCCGCGTGGGGGGCTGGATGCCGCGTTCCCCGCTGCGGTGCTTGCTGTCTGCGCTCGGCTTTGGCACAGCGCTGGGGCCTTCTCCCCTCGCCCGCGCGGGAAACGTCGGCGCGGCTGCAGCGGGGCGAGGGAGCGGGTTGGGGAGCTGGGGTCCTGCCCTGGCCGCTCGGGCGGGGAGCCGCGGGCTGGTCCCCGTTGGGCACCACCGGGCTCGGCCCGATGGCAGGGGCACGCGTCCCCCCGCCACCACAGCGTGCGGCACGTGACGCCGCGGGGGTGGGATGGAGATGGGGGCCAGGCTCCTTGCCTCGACGCTCTTCGCACAATGACCGCATCCCGTCTCAACCCGTGGGCTCGTTACTTTGGAAAGAAGAGAAATAAGAGGGGCTGCAGTACAAGTCTGAAAGCTCGCATGGTTGTGGGAGCATAATTTAGGAACTCAGGTTCCATCTGTCTCGTATTGCGAGAACAAAGGACGTTCAGCAAAATCAGAAGGGGGGAGATGTGCAACCAGTAAAAAGGAAGGTTTTTTCTTTCCACTTCTGTGATTCCTCTGTGAGATTTCTTGCCGCAGAAGGTCATTGAATTAATGGAATTTAATGAGATGAAGAAGGGATGGGATCTGTGCGGGAGATCCCTGGGAGCGCAGGGCGCTGGGGTGGCCGGCGGCGGGACGTTAGCCCTGTGCTGTAGGGCTCCCGGCGGTTTCCGGGGGAGAGGTGGGGTGATCCTTGCTGTCACGGCTGTCGGCTGCTCCGGGTTCCTGCAGCTGCTTCTGGTGCTGCCGCTGCTGGTTGCAGTGGGAGACCCGTGGGACCGGGAGCCGGGAGCGTGTTGTCTCCGATCCCGCTTGTATTCCCACGTTACAGGACAGAGGAAACCACCCATCTGAAACCTTGTGTGGAAACAGTTATTCATGGGTTGCTCTCAGCGTACGGTCCATGTCCCGGGGGTCTGCGTGCCTTCCCTGCCCCCCCCCAGCCTCCCTGGTGCCAACCTCCACCTCCCTCCGTTGCAGGGATTTGCTGCAGCTCCTCGCTGCTTCCCTCCCTCGCTCACGCTGCTGTGAGCCCCTCCCGTCTTCCCTTCTGCCTCACCTTTTTCTGCCTACCTGAGCAATGTGCTTCCAGATGTAAACAGTCGCAAGCTGACGCGTGAGCACCTGGGTGTTTAGGTGTGTCTCTTAGCAGCTCCACAGATTTCCTGTAACGTTCTGCATGTTTTCTTCTGCAGCTAAAAGGGAAGCGTGTGAACAAAATTCTTTCACGTGCAGCTGTAAATGGCCAGTGCTGCTTCACGTCAGACGGCAGCTGTTTGGTTTAATCAGAAAACGAGGCATCAGGAGTTGCTGGTGTGGTGGTAGGTGGTCGTGGTGGAGCCCAGCATCGCGCAGGACCGGTGACGGGTGAAAGCCAGATTTCTTCTGGGGCCATTGAGTGCTTTAAGCACAGAACTGCACTTTGTCTTCTGGCTCTCTCCTGCCCTAATCTCTGCAGTCTTGCCAACTTCTAATACGAATTGGGCAGGAGTCCTGCGGACCGTTACCTTGTCTGTGCTGCACTCCGTTTACCTGCTGGGCACTGAATTAGACAATGATCCTGATGAAAAATGCTCTGTGTTCCTGCAGTTAAAAGCAATGTATTAATACATATGCATGAGAGACTGAATTAACAGTGGGAATAATTAACCATTGAAAGGGTTTTGTCTAGAGAGATGTTATCATTTCTTGAAGTGCTTAAGTCTGGAATGGACTATCCTTCTACATGGTGTGTTGGGCTTGATAGAGAAATTGCTGGAAGAAGGGTTTTTGTGTTTGTTTCCTTGTTCAGGAGATCAGATTATGTGATCAGAACGGCTGCTTCTGGTCTTAAAATCAATTAAGTTGCCTGTGAAATCTGAAATCTAACATTATTTGAGTGCTTGATATTGCGAAATTTGTTCACGTCCTTGTAGCAGATTCTTTTCTTGTGGGCAATTCCTTCATTTTAAAGGGAAAGGCACAGCCCAGTTCCTTTTTTGCAGCGGCACCGCAGTGTCCGTGCCGTTTTACCCTCGGGTTCGCGCCCTGGCTTGCCGTTGCTGCGGTGCGGGTGTGCTCCTTCGGAGCAGTGCTGGCTGGTAGGAGGGGAGGAAGCAGCAGCGGGAGATGTGCAGTAGCAGAAGACTGTGGCTTTGTGGCTCGTCCTGCAGACAGCATTGCCGAAGAGAGAGATAAAGCAAGTATTTTGGTAGACCGCTGTAGAGATTGGAGTTCGAGTAGCCGCAACTCATCGGTAGGGAGCAAAGCTTTCCTTAGCAACTAGCAGGAAGAGTTTGCAGTTGATGACGGTGGTGAGAATCGAGTCCAAAAGGAATCCGTGCCCACGTGCCGGTGCAGCTCTTCCTGCGCTGAAAACTGAGATTTTGTTAGACTGTCACTGTGGGAGGAAGAGGGAAATCGTGCTTTATTTTGGTCTCCTCTCTTTAGTTTGAGCTTTGTTTGAGATGCTGTGGCGAGAGCGAAGGTTGCTGGGCATGCAGCACTGGAGAACGTTATAGGTTTTGGCATGTAGCCAAAGTCGGATGAATCACAGGCAAGACCTGATGATTTTCGGTAGTTTTTAACCACCAAATTTGGGCAGATTTTCAGGGGGCTAGCGAAAAGCGTTTCCCGCAGCCCAGGCGTGTTTGCTGAGTGTCGGAGACTGCTGCAAGCTGTGGAGTTCTGTAGAAGGTTTCCATACATGCAAAAAGCCTCTGCCTGGAATAACTGTGCCCTGTAACTGTGTTCCTCTGGAGCAGAATATAGACAGGACTATAGTAATATAATTAGTAATTAGAGTAGTGATTACAAAGCACTTAACTTTTCTGGTAGATGTGAATTTTCAGAAGTGACCGAAACGCAGATTTGGGGTAGAGAGAGTGGCACGAATGGTGCAGAGAAGTACTCGTGTGCCGGGCTGGCAAGGGGATATGTGAATATACCCTTGGGACTGTGAATGGAGTGGAGTAACAGGAGTCAGCGCGGATCGGGGCGATGAGCAGGAGAGACGGAGTCGGAGGATGGAGAGAGGAAGCGCGAGGAGCCGCAGTGGAAGGAGGGTGGTGGTGAGGCGCTAGGACTTGGTTGTGCGAAGGCGTCGCGGTGTGTGCAGTGACAGGGCCGGGGAGGGAGGAGAGGAGGGCAGTGAAGACGCTGGATGAGGTCCATGGACAGAGCCTGCATGAAATGATTAGAAAACTCTTTCCTGATGTTGGCTTTCGTGCACGTGTCTTGCAGCCTACCTAAAGGCTCAGCTGTTTGGCAAAAGCTTGGAGAGAGTTGCCAGTTGTGGTGGGAGGACTTGGTGGCGAGACAGCAGTAGCAAGAATCTCTCTGTATGAATAGTGGTAGTTAAAGTTATGCTGAGAGTGTTTTTTTCCCTTTATTGTCCTTTCACACCCATATATTGCATTTCTAAACATGGTTTGGTTCCTTTTTGCATTTTCAAAAGTCTTGCCACAGAGGGGTTCGTTTGGAAAAGCTTTCCTCCACGTTTTTCTGCTGTAAGGCCTCGCTCCCCTGACAGAAGCACGGGATGGAAGCGGCTCTGGAGAACGGGCTGCTGATAGCAGATCGACCGGGCTGGCTGTGGCTCTGCATTCGGCTTTCGCTGGGCAGAAATTAGTGTTGAATGTTGGCGTCACGTTGCTCCAGTTCCCAGCTGTTTCACTGAGTTTAAGGCCAGAATGATCTGCTGTTTTGCTGAATTTAAGGCCAGAATGCACTACTGGATCACCCTGTATGAACCCTTTCCTACCAGGATTTTAGCTTTTTCCCAGTCAGCTAAATCTAAGGCACCTGGTTAAGGCATATCTTTGAGAGAGGGTTACAGACTGGGAGTTTCCATGGGGTTTTTTCCTCATTATTAGCCATCTCACCGTCATTAATTAGCACCTGCTTTTTGATTTGAGTCTCTAAGACTTTATCTGCATTTTTTTCTAAGAGTAAGTAGTCCTTTGGTACTAGGAATTTTTGTCTTTAAAGCCACGTGTACCAATTAATGAAGTCACTTTTATGTCTCTTTTTTTGATCAGTTAAACTGGTTGAGCTTTGTCAGTCATTTTATTCAGTTCCAATATCATTTGTACAGCTCTGTTCTGAATCCTTTTCCAATGTCTTTTAAAATGGGTTCCTGATGCTTTGACTTGGAAAGCAGAATATTGGGAAAGAGTTGCCATTTGGTGCAGTATCTCACTGAGGAAAATGGAAATGAAGTTAACTGGAGGCCTCCCAGTTTCCCGTCCCGGGTTGTGGAGGAGCCCTGGTCCTGCCAGGTTTTGCGGAGGGTTCGCTGGCGTATCCTTGCTCAGCTGAATCAGCCTCCAGTAAATTACACCCCTGGGGAAGGAGCGTGCTCTGCTTAGTGAGCTTTTCCCTGCTAATTCCATGACCTCTGCAGAACTGTCCTGTTTATGTGTGCCTGTGAGTTCCCAGCGCTTTGGAAACCACAAGGAATGGCGGGGGGGGGGCGGAGGGTGAGTGGAGGGAGCTTTGCTCGGTGAATCCTATGGGAGCAACCCGCTTCAGGGCAGTCAGTACACCTCCGCTCCCAGGCCTCCTCGGCAGGTGCTTTGCTTCTGCTGTAGCGTCACTTTGTTTGTCCGGTCGGATCAGGACTGCTCTCACCACAGTCTTGTGCTCTGCTGGAAATCAAGTGCAGAGGAGCTCAGAAGACCACAAAAAGGGGAAGACCAAGGAGCCATTCTGGTCGTATGTTCTTTTCTGGGTATGTGGGAGGTCCTGGAGTTTCGGAGCAAAGACACAGGCACCAGGGAGGTTCCCGAGGTTGCTTGGGAGTGCTGCTCGCGCTACCTCGTGCGCTAGCAAAGAAAGGTCCCAGGTCCTGCAACGTACTGCATGTCCTTGACTGGCGGGGAAGGCAGCGGGGCTGCTGCTGCTCGGCCTCTTGCCGGGGTGATTTCTGGCGCGAGTGGCATGAGCAGAAAGAGCTCGGTCGGGAGCAAACGGGGAGCGGGTTCTGGTGCAGGGGGAGAGCCTCGGCCTGCAGCAAAGCCAGGCAGAGCAGAAACCGCCCGGGGAGGAAGGGCTCAGCGGGCGCTGCGCACACCTGGGTGCTGTAGCACACCTCGCGCACCCCCTGTTTTTGTGAAATCTCATACTGCGGCCCCAATCATCTGGAGTCGCATTTGGCAGATGCTGTGCACAGATGGGAGATAGGACAATTCCTACCCTGCAGAGCATACAGCTCAAAATCAAGGTCTCGTAGAAGAGCTGGAAAAATCAGAAAAAGAAATTGTTTGATGCTCTGATAGACAGGAGTTGGGAGAGATGATGAAACTGTAGCAGCAAGACTGGAGCTATCTTAATAGCTGACGACTGAGTAGGAAGAAGTTACAGGTGTCATGGTGAAGGAAAAGAAGGTTTCTGGTGCTGATGATCAAGAATTTTGACAGTGTGCATAAAGAGAAAAAGATGGGGACATGGAATTATGCTGCAGAGAGAGAACGAGATTTAGATGTGGCCTAAGTGAGAGCGTCAGAGATATGTCTGTGGCTGCAATTTTACAGTTACTTTAATCCAGCACAAGTGTGGGTTGCTGACAGAAGGGACAGTGTGGGTTTTCTTACCTGTCTGTCCCTTGCCTCCACTTCCCTTTGCCGGCACTAGCATTTACGTTGCCGCATGGTCAGCTGGATCAGGGAAGTGCCCCGTTAGAAACCAAGCTTTTTGTTTGGTTTCCACTGGTTCAGTTTTCAGTTCCTCCTTGGGCTCATGATGTGGCTACATGAATGTCAGTGCTGGCACAAGGGAGGAGATAAAAATGTGTAGTCAAGGATGGGCGGGAAGGCAAGATGGACCTATATTTTGCTGATTTTAAACATGTGAGAGACAGCCGGTTTGCAGCAAAGGTCCATTTACCATGACAGCAGCAAAAAAAAGTCTGGAGAAGAGTATAACAGCAGTGTCTATCTGCAGGATGCTTTCTCCGTGCATTTTGCCAGACTTAAGTGATTTGCAAAACAGGGTCTTCCTGAGCTAGGTGTGGTTTCTGCATGTTTATTGATCCTTGGTGGACCTCTCCTGCCCGACTTGCTCAGTCTTCCTTGAACCGTTTTAAACTCTTAGCTTTAACAATTTCTGCCAGCAGGGAGTTTTACAGTTTAATTACACACAATATTTTGCTTGTTTGGAGACGGTTCTGTGCCCTGCCTGGCCCTCTAAGAGAGGAGGTCTAGCTAACCGGCAGCTGTCTGTCTTTGAATAAGAAAGGCTGTGCTGATCCTTCCTCTGACAGCTGCCTCTGCATTTGGTGCAGGAGGTGGCCGTAGTTTTGGCCATGGCTATTGCTGGTGGATTTCTTCTCTGCTCAGGCTGTGGTGGCTGGGGAATCGTCTGAGGAGGATCCAGTAAGAGAAATTCAAGTGTAATTTACCTTTGGAAAGTGAGAGTGTGAATAGTTGATCTTGTCATCTCCTTTCAGAAGGTTTTCTAGAGCTCTTGACAGAGTATATCTGTTTTCTGTCGTATGTGCAGAGGCCTCTGGAGTCTTGGACAGTTCCTGGACTCTCAGCTTATCCGGAGTTTTGTCAAGATGAGGAATAACTGCATTTGTGAATCAAGCTGACTAGTCCAAGTTGATGATAGGACTTTTGGTTAATACGGGCAGCCAAGCTAGATTTGAATGTTGTCTACTCTGGACCTTCAGCTGTGTGCCCAGGTGGGTTGGCCGACATGAAACAGATCCCACCTTTTCTGCCCATCAGCAGCAGACCCCGGGGAGGATCAGGCGTCCTTGCTGCCCTTAGGCAGTGGGGTAGCAGCCGTTTGCCTGTCTGCAAGCCCAAGCTACGCTTGCAATCCTGGCTCTTAATCGACAATGGATGTAAGAGGGACGTGGGCAACCGTCATGAGCTTCAAAGGAAGAAGCATTAGGCTGGAAGATTGGTGCACAAGCCTCGCCATGAGAAACTGAGAGATACAAGACCTGCCCGAGTAACCTGCCCATGGATGCAGCTTTTAGCCTTGACTAGCGCCTCATTCGTACCTTCGTGCTTCCTATTCCCTGCCTTGCTGGGCAGCAGAAATCCTTTTTCTTTTCTTGGTCCCATCTTTCGACTTTGGCATCCATTTTTTTAAATCCTCCTCCAGGACTTTCTGCGAGTCAGAGCCTCCCCTGTTCCAGCTGCATGGAGTGAGCAAGCTGCATGTCTGTTTTATTTCTGCCTACAGTGTCCTGCGTGAAAACAGCAAGTGTTTTTTGATTTCCTTCTGCCTCTTCTTGCACTGCTCCGGGCATCACTAGCAGCACTGAAGCTAAGGGTCTGCGTGTTCAGGTAGATTTTCTGAAGTGTTGTGATACGCAAGGAGCCTTCCAAGGCGGAAAGGCTAAAAAACGGCATAACTTTAGCATGCTGTCCTACTGAAGTGAGGTTCGCGTGATTAAGCCCTGCATTTCTGCGTCTGCCCCTTCTACCCCAGCAACTTTCAAACCGATTGTCCGCTTTCAGCCAGCCTGACAGAACCCTGGTGTTTCAAATTCAGGCACATCCCAAGAAAATAGATATCCGCACAGAGGGAAGCGACCCATCTAGTGCCACACTGAGGAAAAGCTGTGGCATTGGTGCGAAACCTGCATACAGGACACAGGCCCTGAAGAAAAGGGTCCATTCGTCCTGCAGTTCACAAGGTTATTTACTGAGTGACAGCTTAGCTGAGCTTTGATTTCTCCTTCACAGAGGAAAGCTCCCAGTTCCCCTGGGGAGCAATGTCCTGTGTGGCCGGGAGCTGGCCGGCGAGCAGAGGGCAGGGTGTGCGTTGGGTGTCTCAGCAGAGGTGAGAACGGTGGCAGGAGAACGGCCTGGAGAAACCACCCGGCCCCCGGTGCTGCGGTGGAGTCCGTGCTCCTGAAATCCTGGGTCCGAGGTCATGGGTGGGACCCCCGTAGATGGGAAGGCAATATATGAAACTCGTAACGGGAAGCATGCAGCGGTCATTGGAAAATAGGTGAGTAGACATTGTCCTCCCCGTTGCCCGGTGCAGGATGTTTGCATCCGACCCGAATGGCGCTCTGCCGTGGGACTGCATCTCAGCGTTGCAGCTTCTGGCTTGCGTGACTCACCGCAGAATCCCTTGCCCTAGGTTATGTTTGATATCTTGTTCTTTACGTGTAATCTGTGGGGTGATGAAATCTACTCAGTCATCCGGAGCACTGCACCGACGTTGCTAGCTATCTGGTTGCTGGCTGCTGTGTCTGAAATCCTTGTCTCGTAAAGCCAGTGCCGGAGCCCTGGAGGGCTGGGAGCCGCTGGCTTCGGGTTTCCCTTCTTGTATCTCGAGTTGCTGCAATCTGTAATGTGGGTTGTCAGATCCTGACACTCGTTCCCTGTAGCGTGTTTATTTGCTCGCTTGCTTCCTGCTGTTGTTTTTTGGGCTGCTTTTAATATTTAGCTCAGCAGTGACTCCTGTGCTTAATTAAGAGGGTTTTAACTTTTTAGATAAGCCTCCAGTGATGTACATCTTTCCCTCAGTCTCTGGATGAGTGAATGGTGGTGAATGGAGTGCAAATCTGTGAATGGAGCAGATTTCCAGCCGGGAATTCCCCAGGTGGGCAGTCATGGCTGATGCTCTTCCCCGGAGCGCTCTTCCGAGCTGCAGGGCTGAAGGCACGAGGATACTCTTGTTTGGGATCCGTTAGGTGTGATTCTACTCCTTTTGTTACTGTTTTTTCATTACAGTACCGCCGTTAAGTTCCTCCTGTAGTAGATGCTGTGAAAATGCAGACCGTAAAGATGGTCCTTGCCACGGAGATCTTGCGGTTTAATTCAAGGGTGAGAGGCAGATGGTGGTGAGCGAGTGGGGAGCACGCGGAAGGAGCGGGCAGCGTGGTGCATCATGGACATCAGCTTAACGTGGCGGTTGTCTGCCTGGGGTGGTTTGATGCTTCTGGTGAGTGCAGAGGCATAGTAGAGCTTTAAGGAGCAATTTGAAAGAGGATAATAAAGCAGATTCAGGTTGTTTACAGAAAGCGCTTTTCAAACGTGAAGTACAAATGAGAGAAAATAGAGAGGTGTTTACTGGAAATTTAACAACTGGGAAGTGGAGATTGCTGTCATAGTTTGGGAGGGAGAAGAGTCAGCGTTTCAGTAGCGAATGAAAGCTAGTTGTTAATATATGAGTGGTTTGGGGAAGGTGAAGACAAACAGCTTGCATTCGATGTGACAGAAGAGGAGGACCCGGAGGAGGGGTTCAAAGAGAGGGCTGGCCTTAGGAAAGAGAGGTTAGGAAAAAAACCTTAGCAGCAGCATTCTGACTGAATATGGTTGAGGCATGATTTTATTTGTTCTAGACAAGATTTTTGGTGGGGGAAGGATGCTGTTGTCATTGACATAGGACGGAAGCCTCTGGTCTTTCACTGTGTGGGTGGGTAGGAAAGGCCATGTATCAGAGATCGCAACTCTTACAGCTCTGCTAGAGTTCAGGGACACCCTAATAATTTGTATGCAAAAAATGTGCAAATCAGGGTTTGCAGAGACCAGGAGAGTTAGGACCATGAACCCTCTGTTCACTGTAGCAGTGCCTGAATTGTGTCCCTGACGGACAGGCAGGATATAAGTGATGTCCACGATCATTGAGCAATGAGGGCTTGAGGGAAGAGGGGACAAAGCTGAGGTTATTAGGATAATAAGTAAGTAACTCTCTTTTAGTCATGTGCAGCTTGAGCTTGTGGCTGCACACTCGAAATGCTGGGAGGGGGAAATAAGCTGAGACTTCATTTTGGACAGGAGGCAGTCCAGGAATAGAAAGGCAGAACTGTGAATCATCAGCGTAGAGCTGAGAGATGGTTTTGAATCAGCAAATAAGGGTAGCCAGAAGCAGCATGAAGGGAGAAGAGAAGGTGCTGTGGACGGAGCCGTGTGAGACACCTACAGAGTACAGCAAAGCTGGGAAGGGTGAGGACAGTCTTTCTGAGGCTGGTGAAAGCAGCAGTAGAGACCTAGGCGGAGAACCAAGCGAGGAAAAGAACTGCAGGAGCCAGAGGGCGAGATGCCATGGCCAGTTGTGTTCCTGGAGGTGAAGTTGGCAGGGTCCAGAAGACCATAGAACCTGACCTTAAGTGATGAATAACATTGTAGATTTATAGAAAAAGCATGTCAAGGAAGGACAATGAGAGATTGCTTACACCATCTTTCTGCCCAGAGGCGAGAAGTCTATTGTTCATGACAAATGTTTGTTTAAACAGCTTTTAACAGACTATCAGTGGCAGTGTACCTAAAGCCTCCCCAGGAAATCTGTCCCAGTGTTTAACTATGTTCTTCCTTAGAGAGTCTTTCCTGATGTCTGACCTGAATCCTTTTTGCTCCCAATTTTAGCTGGTCACCAAGAACAAAGAAAACAGATTGTTCCCTTTGTCTTTGCAGCAGCCTCTTCTGTATTTGAAAACTATTATGGAATCTTCTTTTTTAGGCTTAATAACTGACTTCACTTCAGGTCTTTCCTTGTACATCATTTTTTCTAGTCCCGTGTTCATCTTCATGCTCCTCTGAACACTCTCCAGTTGATCCCGTCCCTCCTGAAGTGTGGTACCCAAAGCTGGACACAGCGCTGCAGCCAGGACTGTGCCAGTGCTGAGAAAAGCACAAGCCGGGACTTCTTGCGCAGGTTTATCTCTGTCCATGCAATTCAGCATGGCGGTTGCGTTTTCTCTGGATTGATGATATTGTGGATTCCTGTTGGTTTGTGATCTACTTTAAACCCCAGATCCTTTTTGGAAGAATTGCTGCCTAATCAATTGCTTTCTGTCCTGTTCTTGTGCCGCTGATAAATCCTGGCCAAGTGTAGACCCTCATGATTGTCCCTTGGGAATTTAATCCTTTTAGACAGTTTCTCCTATTTGACAAAGCCATTTAGGATTCTAATTTGTGCATTCCCTCTCAGTTTCATGGCATCTGCAAATTTAATAAGCATACTAACAAGCATCTGGCTTGTTAATGTGAACAGTGAAAAGAGCTTAGCCTAGAAGAAACCTTTCCCAATCCAAGGTGATATTTTTTTTGGAAATTAATGGTTATCTTTGATAAATATGCTCAGTATGGTTATCTAATCAGTATTGTTCTCAGCCTATAATAGCTTTATTGTTTAAAAATATATGATTTTGAAAATATCATATGAAACTGTCAGAAATTAATTGAAAATTTTGAAAATACCATATGAAACAGTGTCAGAAGCTTTACTTAACGTATGATATATAACATCTGCTTCTGCACTGTGCTTAAGGTGTGCTACCATGTTGCAGAAGGAACTGATGTTGGTTAGACACAACTTGTTCTTAATACATCTTGCCTTGTTTTCCAGGGTCTTATAGTTTGCTGTTATAGTTGCAGATTTTTTGAAATGTTTTGAATTAGAGTGATTGATCTCTGAGCTCTTAGCTTCTCTATTTGTTCATTTTTACAGGTGGGCAGTAGTTTTGCCATTTTCAGTATTATTGCCTTCCCATCATCCATGAGTTCTCAGAGATTTCCTTGAGCTGTTCTGAGATGGCTTCAGACAGTTACATGTTACAGGATCAAGTTCATCAAAATCTAACGTAACATTTTTCTGCTGAGAGCTTAGGTATTACTCTTTGGCTGCTATTTATTGTGCTAGCCACCTGTTTGTGGTTTATAGCGAGGACTGATACAAAAAAGGCATAAAACGCTTTATCCTCAGTGTTATCTCTCAATTGCTTTTCTTGTCCACTGAGCAGCAGACCAACCTTTTTCATGTTTTTACTTTTATTACTAATGTACATAAGAATTACTTCTTATCTTGGCTGTTTATTGCTAGTAGCCTCTCATTCTTTGTGTAGCTGCTTTGAGTTTAGTTTGTGGTGCTGATGCCACTCTCTTATGTTTATCCTGATTAACCTGACCTAATTTCCCCTTTCCACATGCATGCTTTTGCTGTCTGAGACCAATAAGGAGCTCATGGGATTTAGCCAAGTTGGTCTCTTACCCCACTTATTAGTCCTTTGCACTGGGATAATTTCTGCTTGTACCATTAGCATCATTGCTTTGAGGACCTGCCCGCTCTCTGTAATCTCTCTTTTTTGTGTAGGCTTGCCTCCAGCAAGATCTTACCTATGGATTTCAGTAACATCTGCCTTGTTGGAGTCTGTTTGTATTTTGCTTTCTTCCTGCAGTGCATTATAAGAACTTGCCGGACAGTCTTTCTTCTGCTCCGTTTCCTCCCTGCAGATTTTGCAGAACTTGGTGCGTGTCCAGGTACACGATGCGTGGCTCTTGGCCTTTGTTACCTTGTCTGCCACTGCTGAGAAGGGCTAGACTACAGCTTTTTAATTGTCCTTCAAGTAGCTGATGCTGTTAAATTGCCCCTTTGCCTCCTCTTTGCCAGACGAGGGAAACCCAGCTGCTCAGCATCACCTTGTCGATCAACCCTCTGACTGCCCTGTTGGACCCTTTCCAGCTTTTCAGCATCCCTCTTGAACTGGGGAGTCCCAAACTGGTGCAGCCTTCAGCGTCGAGCAGAGAGGCACAACGTTTTCCCTGGGTCTGCTGGCCCTGCCCTGACGTTACCCAGCGTGCGGTCTGCCTCATTCGCGGGGAGCGAACAACGTTGGCTCGTGTCTGACCCGGCGTAGACCCTTCTCAGGTGGGCTGCTGCCCAACCAGCTCACTTCCCAGCCCGGGTCCTTGCACGGGAGTCATCCTGCACCAGACGCAGAGGTCTGTCTGTCTGTCACTGCTGAACTTCATGGGATTTCTCTTGGCCCAATCCTCAAGTTTATCGAGGCACTCGTGAATTAGGGCTCTGTTTGGCATATCCACCCCCTCTCTCCTGGCTCACTGTTGGTTGCAGATTTGCTAAGGGCGCTCTCTGTTCCCATTATCCCGGTGGCTGATGAAGATATGAAGCGATATCGGGCCGATATTGACCCGTGGGGTACTCTGCTTGCTGCTGGCTGCCGGGTGGATATTGAGCCATTGACTGCTGCCCTGAGCCTGGTGGTCTCACCAGTTTTCTGCCCACCTTATTTTGTCTGTCCAGCCCGGATTTGCTCAGCCCTGTCATTTCCTACGGCCGTCTGGCTGGTCATGCGTGATCTGCCCTTGCTAAATCCATACTGACTGTTCCTGATGACCTGCGTGTGCTGCATGTGTTTGGAAGTGGCTTCCGAGAGGATGTGCTCCGTGCTCCTTCCAGGCGCTGCGGAGAAGCTCACAGCGCTGTCGTCTCCTGTGCTTGCCACCTTGCATATCTTAAAGATGGGCATAACCTTGGTCTTTTTTCCAGCTGTCTGGGACTTCTCCTGATCACCATGCTTCCTCCGAAGCCTCGCTGGATGTCCTCTTATCCTTTAGCACGGAGTCTCTTTATGGCTGTTGTGTGGCAGTAGTTATTTGCCCAGTTCTTAGTGCATTTAACATTAATGACTATTTTATGGCAGTAGGTCATGTCTTCACCAAAATAGAGCTGGAATGACCTTTATCAACTATGTTTTAAATGGCCATAGGAATAAAATCATATTTATAACTTGAAATTTTTGTTTAAAAAAATCAGTTCCACTTAATCTTTCCCCTTACTTTATAGGGGGCTGATGTCAAGGCAGCTGGCTTGTAGTTACTTGGGGGAGTCGCTATGTTCTCTTCTGGACACTAGGATAATTTCACTTTGTTGCAGTTATTCCTATCTTCATTATTCTGATATTTATAAAAATTATCATAAGCAGGAAAGAGATCTCTTCTGTGGACGCTTCTAAGACCTTTACATCCAAATTTTTCATGCCTTTTGATTTAAAATTATGCTGTTTTAACCCCATTCTGGTTTTGTTTTTGGTTTTTTTGCGAATGGGTTTGAAAGTATGCATTTGTCTTTTATGTATTCTGGGTCTATCAGTCTGCTTATTTTAAAGACATCAGTAAGAGTACTGATGGAGCACTTACTCCTTGGTATCTGCTTCAGTTATTTTTTGCTGTATCCATCCCGTAGGAGCTGTGTAGCGGTACCTTAATTTTTCATCATAATTTGCAAAGCTGCTTCCTGTTGTACTTAGCACTGTCAAAGCCTTTTTTTCTCCTGAAGCCTTTAGCTTCCTATACCACTTTTGTACACTTCCTATGTTCAACATTATACTGACTTCTGTTTCCTCCTCTCTTTTTTTGCTCCATTTGTTACCCTGTTGTTTTTGTATTTCAGATGTTATTAGCCTCTAAGCTAGTTCAGGTCTTTTAGCCAAATTGCTTTCTCGCTTTTGTTTATAGAACGATGGCTTTTTGGCTATGTGATAAATTGTCATGAAAATTTAAAAAAACAAAACAATCCTCCAAAACAAGCAAACCAACCCAGACCTGAAATGAAAAAACCACATTTTCTCCATTCAGGATTTTTTCCGTATGAGTATTTTCATTATCCATAGATGAACAAAAATGAATATGAGCTTATTTGATGCAGACGTGGCTGGCTGAGCTTTTATTGATTGGGGTTTCAGCAATGTGAGCGTGGATCTGTCGGCAGCTCCTGACTTCCAGCGTAGCGACCGTTTCATCTTCTCCGTCGGATGAACTCCGTTCTGGTGCTGCCGTACCTCGGGTTAGAAGTCGATGTTGTGTAAGGTTCATTTCTGTTTGTGTCAAAGCATCGAGTGTGCTCCACCAGCTCGGGTGTCCGCAGGGCCTAGGGAGCAGCTCCCGCTTTCCTGTGTTTGAGGTGATTTGGAAGAGACCGACCGGGCAATGGAGATCCACATGGATTCAAAGTTCTGTAATTGTTAATTATCACTTGTGTTGAAACTGCTGGTTTTGGACTCTGTCTCTGATGAGCCTTTGCCCTTTCTGAAGAGTCGTAACCTGTGAGCTGGGAAGTGTCCCGGCAAGTTTTAGCAAACTGGTCGTATCAGTTGCCGCCTTCTGTTCTGTTGTCACCAGGGTTATTTGGGAAAGAAACTGAAATTCTGTCCACGACTCGTGGTCCCACAACCCAGTAAGAAGGTGTAAGGATGGACCATGACCATCTCACTTCTCTTGTATGCATTTTGGTCGGCACTGCAGTAATTAGCCGTGTCAGTGACAGAAATCCTTACCGCTGGACACTGGCAACTGCTTTCCTTTTGAAAGGATGGAGTCGTTTTGCTGCTCTCCCAGTTGTTTGAGGCTTTCTGTGCGCCCGGCGGTATCTCTCTGGCTGTGGTTCAAGGTCCGTATGGTCCGGCTTTGGCACGGACTGGCATCTCCAGCTGCCTGGGCTCATCCGCGCCGCTCACCTGAGCCCCGTGTCCCCTCCTCTCCTTGAGCTACTTGTGCTGGTCCCAAACCGCAGCGGAGGGTGCCAGATTTAGGTGGCACACTAAAATAAACGTACAGTTAATGAGATTTTATTTTACTTTACTGCTTAAGTAGGTGGTGCACAGCACCAGTTTCCTTGGACTGAGGAGGGCAGCAGTGGTTAGGCTGACCTGGCCAGGTAAAGCTTCCCTTCGTCTGTCTGCTGTGGCCCCCCAACAAGAAACACAAGTCCAGGGACTGCGTGTTGGCTGCTGGCTGGGAAGGGTTGCTGCCTGCAAGCCGTGTTCACTGGACAGCAGCCCGTGTCTAGAACTGGGTCTCCAGCTGCGGTCAGCGGTCGCGGAGGCCCGGCTGGTGGCCCGGCAGACGTCTGCCCAAGTTGCTGCTCAATCCCAGTTCTGCTGTTAAGGCTCTCAGGGGATTAACTGAGAGCAAAACCGGTGCCGTGGAGCGGGGAGGAAAGCTGTCCGGAAGACGGCTGGCACCTGGAGCGGTTCCGGCAGCATCTGCCCTTGGGTTAGCATCCCAAACAGCTTCCTTGTCCGGGGCTGACTCAGACCGTCTCAGCGCGGGTGACTCAGCCCGCAGACTCCCACGTGCGGTGCGGCACTGCCTGAGCCTGACTCACCGAGGCTGCGAGGGGAGAGCAGGACCTGCTGCCGCGCCTGCTCCCTGCTCCGCTCCGCTCCCCGGGGAGGTGACGTGGGCGTGTGCCCCGGCCAGGCCGGGCCGGAGGAGGAGCGGGTCGGGGAAGGACAGGCCGTGTGAAGGCACCTGACCCAGCTCCGCTCTGGGGGGAGAGGGATGTGACCGATCGCTGGTAGGAGAGCGAAGCAGGGGAAGAAAGAAGGGGGAGGCGATATATGTGGGTGTGGCAGCCAAGCTGACTTTGCTGTTGAATCCTTTAGGTGGTAAGGAGTCCTCCAGAAGCACGTCTTCTCAGCATCAGGACCCCCAGTCCTTTGTGTGCGTGATGGCTTCATGGAGAAGCAGACTGGGCCTCGCGTAGGACACGAGCAGTACAGGTGACGGCGGGGTTCAGGGTGCTCAGAGCTCTCTGCGGGAAGCCGCGTGCGTGAATCCGAGGTCAGAAGGGTTCTTCCCTAGGTGTCCTTGCCTTTGGAGGTGGTCTCAGGCTGGAGGGCACGTGTGACTGTACCCCAGGGAGGTTTCTCCAGGACTCCGAAGGAGAGGTGTGGCTGCAAGCACACCCAGCTTTCATGGGAGACCAGCTGTAGACGTAGTTTTCAGCCGTGCTTGTGCATCTTGATGTGAGGCTTTGGCAGGGCTAGGATGGAGGTGGCTCCATGTGGTCTTTCACGGGAGCAGGGCCGGCTTTGCAGTGTCCCGCCGACTTCGTGCTGTGGGAGATGGCTTCCCTCCGCCTTCTCAAATGCTGCTGTGTTTGTCTCCGAGCAAGGTGAGGATTTCTGTGCATGAGAAGTAGCTGTCCTAGAGACTGGGCTGCTGCTGTCCCGATCCGGCAGGGAAGAGTTTAGGGAATGTGGCTATAATTGTGGCAGGAATTTGGCTCATGGCCAGGTTTCCAATGCCTTCCAGGCAGGAGCAAGGCAGCAGATAATGTGCGCTAAATTTAGTAGCATATGGCAAGTTTCTTATCATTTGTTACCCACTGACTGTTTCTTCCCCTTTGCAGTGGCAAATAATCAGACCTGGACCGATAGACAGTTTCACGCGTTAGACATAACGAACAAGAGGAGGGAAGCTTGTTGTGCACAGCCGTTGTCCCCGGCCTCCCTGGCCCTGCCAGCTGTTGATCATGCTGACCACACCAGTGTCACCGCGTCAGAGCTCCGAGACTGGGTTATTGGTGAAGTCCCCTTCAGGTGAACCCCGTGCTGGGCAGGAGGCCGAGAAGCAGTTCTTTTCTTCTGTTGTGGAGGATGCTTTGAACTAGGCACCGTGTTATTCGAGTGCTTGCTTGAGGGAGGCAGCTCTCCTGAGAGCACCATAATCTAGCTGAACAGCCTTGATGATGCTACCAATACCATAGCTTACACTGTTCTGCTTTGCAAACCCAAGGTATTTATTTTAGGAGGCTTGTGAGACTGCCTGGCTGATGCTCAGCTTTGTTTTCAAGAAAGACTTGTGGCTGCAAGACAGATTGATGACAATAGGGTTGGACAGGGTAACCCTCTGGTAGCGCTAGTAATTAGTGCCTTGGCTCCAAACCACTCTTCCTTCTTATTGACCATAGTGAGTGTAGTGCTTGGCTGTGTCAGGTGAAAGATGAAGCATTAGCCTCTTCTGGTGCTAGCTGATACTTATATTAGTGCCTGAAGCCATCCAGTAAGTTGCTGAATGACTCACAAGTACAGAAAGCCTCTTCCTACTGCTGAAGCATTAGGGATCCTTGGTCAGCAGAATTATTATAAATTGTCTAAAATCAGCTCGCGATTTACAAGCGAGCACTGGATTCAAGCACCATCAGTCAGGAATGTCAATCTTACCGTACTGATGCAGGATCAGCTCTCTGGAAACTTAATCAGCTGGAAAATGAAGCAAGAGTAAATACTAACGAGACAGTACTGCCCTTTTTGTGGGCCACGGTGGAACTGCTGCCGTTGGCCAGATTCAGCGACTGGGGCTGGGAATGGCTCGACAGCGTTGCTGCTGCGTGGCTCTGGGAGGTCTGCGGCATAACGGGCAGCGGGGGAAGAGTGCGAGTTCAAGATGAGTGTTGTCATGTTTAGCAATTAAATGCCCGATGTTGGTAACTGTCTTGAAACTGAAATCTGTAATTCTGCTGTTTCCATGGAAATAGAAGGATCTTGTGATCAAGACATGAGGCTGGGATTTGGGAGCACTTCAGTCCTTGGGAGCTTCAGGCCTTTGCTTTAACCTACCTTTCCGCGATTCTTCCTCCTAGCTAGTGTCCCCTGTGTGTTTGACTGGGAGGGGAGATAAAAACTAGCCCTTGGGCAGAAATATGGATGCCTAAATTCAGAAGATTGGTCAAGAAAGCCCAGCCTAATCCACTAGGATTCTGACAGAAACATCTTTAGGTGCCTGAAGTTGTGGCATTGCTCAAGCCGTCTTGGCTGAGCAGGCCCTCGGCAAGAGGAACCGTGGGATCCAGAAGCTGGGGGGAGTCATAATTCAGCTGAGGGTGACTGGACCAAATGGAGATGTTGAAAACACAGATGGCTTTGAGTTCACTTCAAAAAGGGGAGGAAGAAAAGAAGTGATGGGACCGAGTCCTTGCATAACAGCCTCCTGAGCAGGGTGCTCACTGAAGATGGGGAAGTCCTGGGCTGGTTTCGGCAGCACTTCTCCCTGAAACTGCTCCTTGGGAGTTATCTTCTATAGAACAGACTCTTTCTTAGCTGGCTTGGAGAGCTGGCAGCTTCAGCCCACCTCTCCCCAGCCCTGCGGCCAACTTGCCTGCAGAGTGCTTTGGCCTTGACATTTCTCTTGTTTCTATGTCTAAGATGATGCTTTGGGCTGCCAGGGAGTCAAACCTCCCAGCTACCTCAGTTTCCCACAGGTTAAGTTGGATTCAGTCCTATGAAATGCAGATCAAAGAAAGTCTGGTGATCTCTTTGCTCTTTTGAGAGAACTTTACTGCCAGGATTACGGATTAAGCCATAGCGTGTTGCTGACTGTGGAAAGATGTGGGTATGGTGGAAGGACAGAAGAAGAATCTATTCCTCCCTGCAGCTTGCTGCGTTAGTCACTGTCTCTTGAACACTGAGACATCCCACACAAATGTAAGAAGTGGAGCTTCTCTGTAAGCTTTCAATTTATGTTACTGTTGTACTCCTTGATAGTTAGATTCTGCCTTTCCTGGCTTGCTTGTAAGCCACAGCATTTTTAAAGCTGGCACAATACTTCATGCATCTTAGAGTGTAGGGAAGGTATTAAACAAATACCTCACTAACTTGCAACTTGTCCAAGGCATTACGTAAAATGATGCGTCATTTATAGTCCAACAGAAGATGCGTTTGAGACTAACAGTGTTTAGGTTCTGCAACATCCCAATCCTTGTGTTAGTTTGGAGAAACCCTCTGAGGGACCCTGTTACACAGGCTTTTAATAAAAGTTGGAAAGTATCTAGCAAACATAGAAGCAAGGGTTACCATTTTTATGGCTTCGATAAGACCGTCGCTGGGTACTGTATGTGGTTTTAATGTCTGTAACTATTGTGACATTGTTTAAAAAAATCTGAATGGTTATCAAAAAAACCACAGAATGATTTAAAGCCTGGGAAGACTATCTAATAGTATAGTATGAGGCTTATCTAAAAGAAATCAGATTATTTTAGAAGCTGAAGACAGACTGTAACCCTGTGGGTAGAGCCAAAAGCTACTCGGATTCAGACTTAAAGTACTCATTTTTGTCAGAGAGAGTATCTCACCATTGCAATAAATTAGCTAGAGGTATAGCAAATATTTGTAAGGCCTCAAATCAAAGCCTGATTTTCTCTGCTGAAAAAAAGTGTGCTGTAGCTCAGTTATAAGAGATACTTTTGATGGTGAATTTTTTAGATGGAGTTTTCTAACCTGTGCTGTGCAGGAGGTGCAACTAAATGGTGCAAGATGGTCTTTGCTGTCTCTGTCATCTGCTGTCCATGACAAAATACACAGGAGTTAATAGAAGGAATCCTCAATCTCAGCTGAAGTATGTGACTGCATATGTAATATGAATGATTACATTCAAATAAACTTCATCAGCAGTGATAAAATTATAAATCAAACACTCATAAATTGAGCACTGCTAAAATCTAAAGTGCCTGTATATTTCTAACATTTTAGTTCTTTTTTTTAGGCTGTCAGTGAAGAAGCCATTTAGCAGGTCAGGATAGAAACTGGCTTCTGACATAGCCTGTGTCTTGGTGTAACTCAGCCTAAAATTTAGGCTGTTGTGCTTCTTTAGCTTGAACTGTTAATGTGTGAAAGCTAAAAGCTGTCTTGCCTCTCTATTTTGTTGGTTTCTTCTGTATTAGTTTGCCTTAACAGCAAGGGTTTTTTTGCATCCCCATAGCTTATACTGAGACGTGTGAATGGCAACTCTCAAGTTCTTTTTTTTCTCCTCCAGATTTGAATGCACTTTTATAGACAGCAGAAGTCACCTCTCTGAACTAAGGATGACCCCTACGCAACCATTAAGTTCCAGCTTTAAACTACGGAGGTTGATTAGATCTTCAGACAACTAAAAGCTGGAAAAATGTACAGCTTTGGCAAAGCTACTTTATTTTTCCCTAACCTCAATTTTGGAAATGGCTGAATTGCTTTTGCTGAAACTACTAAAAAGACCAGCCTAATGGAGAGAGCAAACATGGAAAATTTCAGCTTGAATACCTATTTTGGCAGTTTTAAGGCCCTGATTTTCAGTTGCTGTAATGACTATTCGGCAACTTGAAATGTAGACATGGAGCTTTCTTGCAGGTTGGTTTGTTGGTCACAGATTTCCTGAGCCCAAAATAGTGTCTTAGTATTTTAATCGTCTTTTACTGAGTTTTCTTCCTTGAACTTGCCTAATCATTTTTTGAGTTCGTGCAGACTGCTTAGCATCCACTGCAGCCCTTGACAAGATGTTTTACAGTTTACCAATACTTTACCTGCAAGGATCTTTCTCTGTTTTGAATCTGCCTCCTGATTGATTTTACTTAATGTTGCCTAGTTTGTGTATTGGAAGAAACAGTGAACAAATTGTTCCCTGTTGGCCTTCTCCTTTCTTCTGCCGACATTGTAGACTTCTTTCTCTCTCTGTCATCTTCTTTTTCAGGCTTCCTACGTAGAAGCTGTTCCGTCCTTTTGATCATCTCCTGCCCTTCTCAGTGCCTTTCCCGGTTCTCTCGTATCTTTTTTGGAGATCTGGGTCAAAAGAGACAGAGAAGGTGAGGAACGACGTTAGGATGGTACACAGCATTCACAACGCAGGCACGCCGTGGAGCGGCACAAGAGCTTCGTGATGTTCCCTGTTCTGTTCTTTGTCCTTTTCTTAGTAATTGCTAATACTCTGTTTGCTTTTTGAATTGCTGCTGAACAGCAAGCTGATGTTTTCACAGAATTATTTAGAATAACCTCAAGATTTCATTTCTGAGTGGTAACAAGCTATTTAGAGCACTATTATATATGTAAAATGAGGATTATTTTTCTCTGTGCACATCACTACATTGATCATCACTGAATTTCATTTACCGTTCTGTCACCCAGTTGCTCAGTATTTTAAGATCCTTTCACGATGCTTTGTGTTTGGTCCTTGTTTTTCCTTCCTGAACAATGCTTTGGAGCAGTTCTCATTTTGTCATTGTTCCCGTGCTCGCTGTAAGCATCGCCCGTGTTCTAGCAGTTTCGGTGGGCCGTGTGCCCCATCGCTGCCGCGGGCCGACCCGCAGCGGGACGAGGATGTGCCGCCCGTGGGAGACTTGCTCCGTCTTTCCTGGTGGGCAAGGGTTTCTCTGGGGACTGGAGTCTTTCATCTGAGCCTGACTTAGTTCGTTCGTTATCTGCAGTTCGTTCTGACCAGCGGGTCGTGGCACACGGCTGCGGTGAGTTTCCCGACTCCTCCTGCCCCTGTCCCTGTCCCTGTCCCTGTCCCTGTGAGGGGCAGCGTGCCGCGGGCTGCGTGTCCCCCCCGTGCCCCGGCACGAGCCGCAGGCTGCACGGGTTTTCCGGGAGGTGCCACCCCTCTTTCCGCTTGTGATCCCCGGAACAGGAGCTGTTTAGCCCCTGCTCTTAGTGCAGCGTGGGGGGGACACCACGGTCTCAGACAGCTGCCTCGGGGGGGATGCCGTGGTCTCCTGCTCCGTCATCCCCCGGCGCTGAAGGTGGAGCAGGTTTAGCCTGCAGAGGCTCACGTGCGGCTGGGCTGTGCTGGCGCGTGGCTCTGTCCGGAAAACCTCTCCTGCCTTGAGGATTTCCCAGCCTGCGCCGGGGCCTGCGGTGAGGTCCACTGGCTTGGTGGGGACTTGTGGTTTGGCCAGGGAGATTTTGGAAGTCAAAGACACTTGAAGATGGAGGGAAGGTTGTATTTCTGCGTGTGTTTGCCCTGACTATGTTGTTTGAAGGAAAGGAGGTTACGAGTAAAAGCACCCCGTCCTGCCTTCCCCAGGCGCCTCAATGCCTGGTGTTTCCAAATGACGTTCCCTTTTGGTAGCTCGTGAATAGTGCAGTAACCTTTCCAGGCAGAAAAGAGCCAGCGTGCGGGCCCACACGTCCATCCTGGGTGCTGGAAGCTGGACAGTAGCTGTGGGCAGAGGCGGACGGTGGCGGGGACGCAGCTCGGGAAGCGCAGCTCGTGGCCACGCTGAGCAGCCCAGCAGGATATGTCGGTTCTGCCCGTGTTCCTGCAGCGCAGCAGTCACGGTGGGTTTTATCACAGGGAGCAGAAGTGCGTAGGAGCTCTGGATGTCCCTCTTCCCTCACGGCTGGGCTCTCTGGCCTGAGCAGATGGGCCGTGTGCTGTGGGGAGCCCAAGGCACGCCGTGAGAAAGGGGGGGTCTCCAGCGGGGGCTGGCAGTATTCATGTCTGCAGTGGGGGCATTCCCTTGTCTTTAGGACTCAGGTTGGAAGAGGTCCCGGGAGGTCTTTGGTCCCCCCGCCTGCTCAAAGAAGGGTCAGCTACGAGGTCCAACCAGGCTGCTTTTGGCCTTCCCTGCTGCCAGGGCCCACCACTGCTTAGGCCTCCAGAAACTGCTGGCAGTGCCAAGGTCCCCCTTAGCTGCTGGTTCCGGTGGGAGAGGTGCGGGACATCGTACCCAACCCTGCAGGACATTGCGTGAGTAACCTCCGTCTTGGCGCTTTAGGCTGCGGACAGCTGTGTGCTCCTAGATCCAGCTCTGCTGTTAAGGCTCTTAGGACCTGGCTCTTTCCCTGCCCCAAGAGACTCTGTCTGCTGTGCTGGATGGTTTGCGTGTGTGCTCTCTAATCAGCTTAAAGCAGCATCGCCCAGATTTACTCAGAAGAAGTTGGAAATGTGTGAGCTAACTGGCTGGTTTTGCCCGAGCGTGTGATGAAATGCCAGCACAACGCTGACCCTGCGCAGAGGAGACGGAGGACGCTGGACTGCTGGGGAGACCATAGTGCTGGCGGCAGAAGCTGGCAGCAGATAAGTACTTGGGTTTGGTCTCATCGAAGGATGGATCTTGTTGCAGTAGGTCGATGCTCAGCTTCCCTCAGCTGTCTGCTTGCCAGTTTGCTGGAAGTCACTGCCCCTGTTATCTGAAGAGGAAAGCATGCCTGTGCCTCGGCTGTTACCCCTCAGAATCTGCTGTCTCACCTTAAAGCGCTGCTGAGCCTGCGTCTGGGCAGCGGTGCAGGGCTTCGAAGTGGCTGAGGCGTAAGTTCACTCTGCGCGCTGTTTTGTGGGTGATCGTGTAGAGTGAGGCACGCGAGCGACCCACCGTTACGTGTGTTTGCTGAGCGATAGTGAGTCAGAGCCCTGTCCATGGCTGCGGACAGCGCACCTGCTTCCTTCGCTTTCCCGCGTCGTGGAGCTGATGGGGTGCAGGAGCTGCCGTTTGCGGACGCAGTCAGAGCAGCTGTGCTGGAGCACGCACATCTGCACTCTGCAAGCAGCTGCCCTAGCAGGAAGGGTGCTGCCCGCAGTCGAGCGTGGCCGTCTGCCCCGCTGCGGCACGCGGGCTGGAGTGCCACACGTGGGGAACTTGTGCCGTACCCCAGTCACACCGAGCTGGCCGATTTTGCCTAAAATAAATCAGGGAGAATTCAAAAGAGCTGAGAGATGAGGAGGAAGGATAACATCTACCACTGGGATTGCTAACTGGTGCATCTGCAGCTGGAAGGTGGTTCCTAGCAGTGCTTCAGAAGCGAGTGGTTCCCCATTTCCAAGCTGTCAGGTTTCTTGTAAAAACAGAAAGGCAATGTTCGGTTGTTAGGGCTTCCCGCGTTGTCAGGCAGCACTTCGTCCGTGGGTCAGTGGGTCTGTTCATTCCCTGGTAGCTCCTTCCGTCCGGCCTGGATGGCCCAGTGCTGTTCATTCCCACCTCGTCCCTAGCCCAGGAAAGAAGCAAACCCCATCAATCCCAAAGAGCGGTCCCGTCCACGAAGGTGGGAAAGCTGAACCGTACGAGAGATGCTTTTGTATTTCCAGCAGCAAATGATCGTGACCTGTTCACACATAAAGAGACGTGACCTGTCGTTGCACCTTGCTTGGTGCTGGTACCAAACAACGTTCTGGTGTGCCGAGCATAATGTGATGCTAAACATGCGTAGCATCAGGCAATGAACGCCAAAATTAGCAGGTCTGGTGTCACTGCTTTGTCTGTCACTCTAGCCTTGCGCTTTGCCTTGTGCCTGCCCTGCCCCGTGCTGCCTGAGGGGCCCCGAGGGGTTTCCAGCAGCATTTGCTGCTGCAGCCTCCCCTAAAGGGAGAGGTCCCTGCAGAGCCGTCCCAGCCCCGTCACTGATGCCGGACTGAGGACTGGGAAAGGGGGGTAGGACATTCCTCTACCCTTTACAGACCTCTGCGGCTCCCTCACGCTTTCTCCAAAAAAGGTTAGCTATGATATATTTTCCTGGCGATGGTATTTGGGTAACACTCACCCTTTGCTACTTGTTTTAAAAGGGCTGGTGTCACAAAGCTGAAAAAAAATTATCAGCCAACGCATTTAGGAGAAAAAACATAAATGGAAAATGCAAGCAATAATTACTTGTTCCAAAAGAATGTCTTATTTGTGTCCAAAACTCTGAAATCCCACAATTAGTGAAGAAGGCTGCACTATTTCAAAATTCAGCCTGGCATATAAAAGAGGTGGCACATCTAAAGAGTAAGACAGTCATATATAATTAACCATTAAAGGAGAAGACGTTGATGCTACTGAACATAACCCAAGACTGAAAAGGAGAGAACTGAAGAAATAAGGCACAAGTAGCAATCTGTGTCTGGCCTGGTTAATGGCAATGAGGAATTACTAAGCTGATTAAGAACAGTAGCATTTTTTAACTGCAGTATTGGTTCATGACTGGATAGAAATGAAAGAGGTGTAAATAACAATGTAGTAGAAGTGTTTAGTTCTGTATTCAAGGAGAAGCTTCCAGATGGTACAATAACAGCACAGCATAGAGATGAAATACTTTCCCTCAAATGATTGTGCAGTGTTGAACAGCAGCTACCAAAATTAGGTATTTTTGAAATGACTAGCTCTGGCTACCTTGCATCCAGGAGTCGTAGAAGGATTTGCTGAGGAGCTGCCTGATCAGCTGCCTTTTAGTAGCTCGTGAGTGAGAGGATGATTCCAAGAGCCTGGAAAAGGCTAACACCGTGCCAGCATTTAGCAGGATAAATGGGATGACTCAGGTATTTATAATGCAGTGAGCCTGATATTGATCCCTGAGAAAACAGCGCAGTGGCTGACATGGATCTGAATTAATGAGGAATTAAAGGAGGGGAAATGAAGGCCAAGTAACATGGTTTGATGGGACCTACTTTCCATAAAGCTAATAGCTTTTTCTGAGCAGAGCGATGAGGTATAGCTGTTAATGGTTAGATAATACGGTTAGACTTCTCAATGATATTTGACTTAGGATGGGGTGGCCTTCCGATGGGTAAACTAGAGCGATCTGTGGTCAACCTGAGACACACAAGATGGATCAAAAATTAGGGTCTCAAAATATCGTTGTAAATGGAAATGATCTTGGAGGAGTTAGGTTTCCAGTGGATTTTGCAGGGACCTGTTCTTCTCCTTATAGTATTTAGCATATTTATCAATGACCTGGAAAAAATCATGACTGAATTAATAAAGGTTATAGAAAGTCACAAATACGGGAGGAATATAAGCAGTGAAGTGGGCACATCACCCATACAGGCGTTCTGGCTGTGCTTACTGGATAGGGGATTTCATCCTGACAGCCGCAACTGAGAGCACTGATAGGATTATACTTATTATCAGTGGAGTATGAGTTCCCGTGCAGAAGGGGTAATGTGGGCTGTGAGTATATGTAGGGAATGTAGGGCGAGAGAGAAGAGGTTTGGCACTGGATGATCACTGCTGGGTATTGTGCCTGGTTCTGGCGTCTACACTAAAACAAAAGCATTGAAAAACTAGAGAGGTTTCAGGAAGTTTTGTGAATTAGTTACCAGACTGGAAAACGTTCCCATAGAGAGAGACTTGAGTAGCTCTTCTTTCTAGGTTGTCAGAGAAAATGTTAAGAGGTTATTGATCAGATATTTATAAATACCTTGAAGGGAGCAGAATTTTTGATGGTGGTTGCTTGCTTTTACAGACAAAAGGGTTGCAATTGCTGACTAGAGACTGAAGCTGAAAAACACTGTAAATAAGACACATTTTGCAGAGGTGAGGGCAGTAATTCGGAGGACAGGCTGGGGCTGCTTACGAGTCTAGGGGTGCATGAGGGCGACCTGTCTCCCGAATGGGGCCAATGAGGCGAGCGGGCTGGCGTAGCACCTTGTGCTTGTTTTCTGTTGTACCGCGCTAAATATGTGCCCGGGTTGTTTCAGGTGGACGACATGAGCCTGACCAGGCACCAGCAGCTCCGAGCACCTGGACAGGGGGGAATCTCCAGTGGGGTTTTCTAAATAAAAAGCAGAATTTGGCTTTGGTGGCAGGAAGGCTCTGCAGCGGAGGGGCGGACACCCGTCCTGGGAGGTGGACCCGGGCTCAGAAGGTTTCAGAAGGTGCAGTGGTGGGAGCTGGAGAGACGGACTCTGGGGAAGGTGTAAATGAATGAAACTCTTTGAAATGAAACCCTTTTCAGTTTAGTTTCCAGGATGACGGTCCCTGACTAAGCTGCCTTTTTCACTTCTTCGCTGAGACCTCTATTGGTTCTGCCCCATTCCCAGTCCCAGCCAAAAGAGAGGGAGCCGTTTGCAGCCGTGAGCCGCTCATCTGACGTGGCTGTGAAAGGAGCTGCCGTGGGAACATCTGGTGCAGCTGGGCCGCGTAAGGGGCTGTGAGAGGCGGCAGAGCTGTCCAGGACAGATGCTCGTGGGAGTTGAGTCTTCCCTGAACAGCTTTGCGTTGTGGCTGCTGTGGGGGGAGTGTCCCTCTGCGCCTGCTGCCAGCTGGAGCGGAGGTCACCAGGGTGCCAGAGCAGACCGTGCAGATCCCGGTCCCTCAGCTGGGCGGTGAGCGGGATCTTGGCCGTGCCGAGCGGCAGCGATGCTGCAGGTTGCACCGCCGGGCTTGCAGAGCCAGGTGCTTCCGCACGTCCCTGCAGCTGGAGGCCGGGAGAGGAGGAAGGGAGATGTCCCCTGCTCTCGCGGGCGGGTGCCTCGGTGCGTGTCTTCGCTGATGGAGCGCTTGTGGCTGGGGCTGACGTGAAGCAGCCCTGGAGGTTTGCCAGAAAGGAGGGATGGATTCCCCTCTGTCCCGGATGGATTCCCCTCTGTCCCGAGCCACCAGGCAGCCTGTCCGTCACCAGCCGCTCTGCAGCGGATGACACACAGTCTTCCTTATGCACGTCTGCTGCAGAGAGCAAGCCGTGTCTGACTTCTGGGGACGGGAGTAGCGTAGAGCGGGGAGGAGGAAGAGAAAGGGAATGGCACAGGGTCGTGGATCGTGGCTTGGAGAGGAGGAGGCCCTGGGGAGCGTCTCGGAGCCTCAGCAGAACTAGCACACTGCCACGTGCAGACTCGGTGGCACGGGGGGAATCAGACATGGGGATTATGAGTTGCAGGCGGCAGCTCGGTGCCCTGTGCTTTGGACTGCCTGTCCTGACCTGCACGCGTGAGAGGGCGGTTGACTGCAGGCTGGTGATGGCAGTTTTCCTGAAGTGTTTTGCTGCCGGCCCAGAGTGCAGTTTGGTATGGCTGCTGATCCCCTCTTCCCTGCCCCTGCTGATGCAGCGCAGCTCATCTGAAGACGTCTGCGCTGTCCTGCTAACGGAACAGCAGCAGGCTGGAGCTGTGAACGGTGCCTGAAGCTGCCCCTCCTGCCCCAGCCGCGCTGCAAGTTCACGTTGGTGTTGGCTGTGGTTGGCCTCTTCCTCCGCACTTCTCCGCGGTCAGGCAGTGGGGGCTCTCGGGCCTGTGCTGGCACTTCTAGGAGAGGAAGTGCGGAGCGAATCGAGGGTCGCCTTAGCAGTGAGGTGCTGGAAGGGGCAGAGCAGCGTGCCGGGACGTTCCCCCTGGAAGGAGACCGTGGTGGGATGGAGCGAGACGTGCTCCCGTGCAGGACGGTGGGCGATCCCCACGCTCAGCCGTGCATCTGCGGTTGCAGCCGGAGCCTCTGGGGATTGAGATGCGGATGGGAAGCCAAGAGCCTCTTGTGATGTAGGTGTTTGGGGTTCTTTAAATCTGTGATTGATGGTTTGAGGCACTGGGGAAATCCTAAAATGCCTGTGTGTTCAACAGAGCTGCTCTTACCTGCATGCCGGTATGTGAAATTGCATGCATTGGTGGAGAGGCCGTGCTCTCGGACTGCTCCGAGGAGTCTGTCTTCCAGCGGTATCCTGCGAGGAGTCTGTCTTCCAGCGGTATCCTGCTAAGTCCAGAGCCTGCAGGGATGCGCAGCCCTGCGTGCCGCGCTGCAGAGCCTCTCCCGCTCCGGGAGCACACCACGCGATGCCCGGAACTGGGGAGAAGCTGCAGTGCTATGAAATGGGGCATGCAGGAGGTAAAATAAAGAGCCTGGGAGGGAATTAAGCTGTGACAGTCTTCCATGCTGAGACTGAAGGGTCTGGTACGTGTGCAAAGGAGTAAAGCAAGAGAGACAAGCGTACGGGTGCACGCCAAACTGTGTTCTGGGGTTGTTTGAGGTACGGAGATGGAGCGTGGAGTGCTGCGGGGGCTCGGTATTGTCAGGGACCTGAAATAACATCCTCTCCCCATTTTGTTTGTCCTCCTGCCGCACTGGGACTTGAGCGACAGACACTACCTGTGCTGGCAAATAGATGGTGGGGGAATTTTGAGCTGGTGTTAAAAACCCTGTGGAGAGGTTGTCCCCTCTTGTGCCCAGACTGCCCGGCAGTCTGCTGAGATTCCTGTGCTCACTGGTCGTTCTGTGTCCAGGCGCTGCCCTGACTTCTTCCTTCTTAACCAGCAAAAGACGAGTTTCTGTGGAATGAGTGCAAGGAGAGGTTTCTGTGGAGTCACGTCCCCTTGGCATGCGAGCGTGCCGTAGGGCTTCGGGGGGGCCTTGCTGCGGGCAGCAGCTCTGTGAGGCAGCGGTGTGCAGACGTGTGCGTGTGCAGGGGGAGGGAAAAGACGGGATCGTCTGAGGCTCTCCTGAATGCCTGCATCTGCGCTTAGCTCTAGCAGTACAGCTCCTTTTTTGGGTCGCAGTCCCCGTCTGATGACCGGTATGTAATTCTGCAACTCAGCCGGTAGCACCCGTATTGCAGTACCACAGCTTCATGGTTCAGGCTCCTCTGGTTGTGAGGGATGGGACTGTACAGGTATAGGCAACTTTATTTTTACTTAAGTCGTATGAAATTATTTGCAAGGAAACTCTGCTAAAAGCAAACAAATAAGCATTATTTCAGTTCCAGAAGCCAACCTCTTGAAAATCAATGTACATTTGCCTTTACAACCTAATTTGGGTCCTTTTGCATACATGTTATGATGCAGCCTTTAATTACACAGTCCAATATTTTCCACAGGACTTTGCGTTGCTCCGAATGGGAAACGCATGCACGCAGGCCTGAAGTAACACTGTATGGGCAACTGCAGGTCTGGCTCTGCTAGCCTGAGAGCTCGTCTTTGTGATCTGAATCATGTTCTTCTAATGTGTTTCTTTTAAACTGTGCTAAAAATAAGCTAGTCTGGAGGGGGCTCAATCTTGTGAAATGGAAGGGCCCTTTGTACCCTCCTCTGGTTCTTGAGGGCTTGAGGGAGGAGGTTCTTCAGGGCGTTTTTCTACACCTGTTTTGCCTCTTGGAGGCAGAATTAGGGGGTTTGGTACCCAGTCCATCCTCCTTAGCCCCTTCTCCCCTTCCCCTGAGGGCTGTGTTGCAGGGAGCTCCGCGTTGGTCTGCCAGCGGTGTCAGCTCATGTCACTGGCTGCTGCGTGACATCCAAACGTGAGTAAGGATTAGCACAGGCTCCCCGTCCTGGACACCCCCTCGGAACGTCGGGAGCGACCTCCGCGGGGTCCCTTGGCGGCACTGGCGGGCCGTGCGCCCCGCGGCCCCCTCCCTGGGCGGGGAGGCTTCCTGCGGGATGCTGCTCCGTCGTGTCCTGAGCGCTACCCGGAGCGGTGGGGAGAGGCTCCAGGGCTGCTGACGAGGGGTCCTCCCCTTCCGTCACGCCTGGTTTCCCGTTTGCAGGTGCTTCGATCGTTTCTCTGTAACACTGTCCGGGTTTTGTTGTAGTACCCCTCTCCGAGGTCAGACCATCACAGAGAGCAGCACTGGTGAGGTGCTGCCCGACAGCGGTGGGGAGCTGGCTAGGAAGGATGCAGAAGGTGATGCTCCACGCTGCCGAGGAGCGAGTCCCCGTGGGTGTAATCAGGGTGAGCTCTCCTTCGAAGCCGGCCACCTCTCTGAGCACACAGTGCTCTCCTGTCTCCCTGCTCGTGTGCTTCGGGAGGGAGCTCGTTGCTTCTGGTGCGCTCCGGAGTTATTTTGGGGGAAAAGCCTTTATTCCCCACAGGCTCTTTTCTAATTCCGTCACATCTGAGGCAGGGCAGAGACTGCAGTCTTCTCCCAAGACAGCGATAGGAGCTGACTGTGGGGCTCGGAAGGGTACGTGGGCAAGGAGATTGCAGCAGCCTTTAGGACAAGAGTACTTTCTGTTGCTGTTGTGAATGCATTTATAGATTGGCTGGTGACAAGGTGAGGGTAGAATAATCTTCCCTAGGTCCCCAGCTCTCTTCCAAGTTTCTGGCTTTTTCCACCCTACGCAGCCTTGTCTGTGGGCGAGTCCCAGTCCCTGGCGTTCCCTGTGCAAGGGAAGCAGCAGCTGGTTTGCATGGCACTAACACGAGGGACGTTGTTCGGGTTGGTTTGCATGGCACTAACACGAGGGACGTCGTTCGGGTTGGTGTGCGTGGCGTTAACACGAGGGACGTCGTTCGGGTTGGTGTGCGTGGCGTTAACACGAGGGACGTCGTTCGGGTTGGTGTGCGTGGCGTTAACACGAGGGACGTCGTTCGGGTTGGTGTGCGTGGCGTTAACACGAGGGACGTCGTTCGAGTTGGTGTGCGTGGCGTTAACACGAGGGACGTCGTTCGAGTTGGTGTGTGTGGCGTTAACACGAGGGACGTCGTTCGAGTTGGTGTGCGTGGCGTTAACACGAGGGACGTCGTTCGAGTTGGCGTGCCTGGCTTCCCCAGGGCTGGCTGTCACTCCTGAGGCGCAGCGAGGCCCTCTGCCCCGGAGAGCCCCTTGGCCCTCCCCTGCCCATGCCCGGGGACCTCCGTGGGGATCCTGCCAGGGACATGCAGACACTTCTCCTTCACTTAGTCTGATAGCAGCAACAATTTTTAGGAACTTCCTTCCAAAAAGTCCAAGATCCTGAGAGAGGGTGCGCAGCCCCGGGAGGGTCGGAAGGAGAGCCGTGCTGTGGGAGGCTTCGGCTCCTGGACCTCTCCGTGACACCCGTCGAGCCCCCGCCGTGTCCTGCACCCCGGGGACTGCAGCACTTCGCAGGGTGAGCACCTTGCTGGGTGGCTTTCTGAGGCTTCTCCTGCAGCTTTGGGGTGAGAGTCATGGTGGATGTTTTCCTGTGTTGGGCTCAGTGGAGCTGTTTTTGCTGCATTTGTGTAGCTGGCTTGAGAGAGAGCTGCTGCAGGGCTGGAAACAGCTGAGCAGCGAGGGAGGCGGGTGGAAGGCTGGGCTAGCTGCCTTTGCAGCAGAAAGCTTAATTAACAAGCTAGAATTTGGCCAGAGAGCAGGGTTATTCTTCCTATTCTAGGAGTAACGGCACAAGATCTAGAACAGTTTGCGTCATTACTGGTCATTCCTAAGACATCAGAAATTGATTTGCAGAACAGTTGTTAGCTCTTGACTGCTGTCCGTGTCTGCTCACAAACTGACGTTATAAACGTTTTAATTAAGAATACCGATCATGATTACAGTAAAAGTGTGATTAAAAAATAAAGCGTAGTTAGATAAATACTTGCTTTGTGTTTATCACCACCTCTTGCTACCGACCACCAAACACTGGTAGAGCGCGAGATAATCACTGAATTCCTTTAAAAAGGCGTGGTGGCCTTTATTACAAAGCGTGTAAGCCGCTGCCCTGGGATCGCACGGTCTTATGGGGTTAGTTCGACACGGCGCTCCCGGCTCCGTGCCCGGGGAGATTGCTCCGGAGTGCGGCCCACCCTCAGCTCCTTAATTTTTCGGGAGAAGGACCTGGTTTTAGGCAGCCTCGCCTCATTCAAACGTGGATGGGGGCCCTGCCGAGGACCCACCACTTGGCTCCGGGACGCGTCAGGCTTTCCAGTCTCCGTGGTTTTCCTGCCCTGCGGGGACAACTGGGGGGTGGTTCGTAGGCTGGGTGTGAAGCCGGGCGTTAGGGGCAGATCAGTTAAGGGCAGATCGGTGCCGTGTGGAGATGCTGTCGGAGGAGTGGCCCCTGGGCCGGGTGGTGCGAGTGATCCTGCCGGCCAGGAGCCGGCGTGGGATTCCTCCGCTCGCTGAAGGTCGGGCAGAGGTCCGCGAGGACGCTGGGTAAGTGGGGACGGCCGAGTGGTAGCACAGGGGTGACAAGCTGCAAACGTGCCTCTCCCCAGGATGGGTGTAGATTGCCCATAACACCAGGATGCACCTCTGTCACCAGGCAGGCACCCGTCTCCTGCCGCCGTGGTCGAGGGCGAGCTGAGCTTGCTGAGCTTTTCCTCCTCTTCCCTGTTCTAGTCAATCCACAGCTCTGGTCCTTGCTGGTCCTGGTCTCTGGGGCGCATTCGTTGCATACCCCTGTCTGAGGCTTAACGTCCGCCTCTCCTGGGCCGTGCAAATCTGGCTTTGCCGCTGCAAGGGCAGGATATTCCCAAGGGAGGCTGATCGGAGTAAATGGTTGTCTGGCAGCTACTGGGTCTGAGGCTCCCAGGCTCATGGGGAACAGAGCACAGAACCGCAGGATAAAAAATGCAATTGGAATTGTTGGCTCATTTGGTGTTATCGGCCTTTGAAGTTGTGTTGTGCTCTTCACTTCTGGGTTGGTTTATGCTGTGGCATTTCTTGGAGCAATGCATTTGCAGGGGACTACATCTATAATGTCATATCCATCAAAATAGCAAATGCAGCTACACAGGGAAGGTATGTCCAGCGGGGACATGAAAGTAGTAATGACCTTGTGTAAGGCGTTGCTAAGATTTCTTCCAGAATGTTTTGTTTCAGGACTTCAGATGGGAAGAGGAACAGAAATGGATTGCTAGGATGGTCGAAGGAACAAGGAGTCTGTTTGAAGAAGGTTGTACTGAGTCAGACCAAAGCTCTGTTTCGCCCAGTGTCCAGCTGGAGAATGGCTGGAAGCAAATGCCTCCGGAGCTGCATAAGATGAACGCAAGCAAATAGTAGTATTTCCCCAAGGGGGCTGAGGGGCTTCCTGAGTCCGTGGTAGCATCTTCACATTTAATAGTGATCGATTTTTCTTCTGTGATCCTGTTTAATTGCTTTGTGAACTCAGTGAACTTTTAGTATCCACAACATCCTGTGGAAGGGATTCCAGAGTTTCGCGGCATATTGCATCAAGAAGTGCCACCTTTTGTTTGTCTTGAAACTCGCTGATTTAGTTTAATTTTCCCTACTTCTTTTATTGGAAGATGCAGTGAGCGACTGCTTTCTCATTTACCTGCTCAGTGCTTTGGATATCAAACCATGGGCTCCCATCCTGCTCACCTCAGTTGTCTCTTTCTCAGGCTGACCAATGCTTTTCTGTTCCCGGTTGTTGCTTTTGTGGAAGCCATTTTCTCCTTTTTTTGAGTAAGGGACCAGACCACAGTATTCGGTATGACATTACTCGTCAGTTGTGTTGTGCAAGCTGACAGCCGTGTTCCAGGTCGGGGGGAGCCCGCTGGGAGCCCGCGCTGCATACGCGAGGTCAGGGCTGCTCTTCCCCGTGTGCACCTCCGCGCTCATCTCCGTCGACGCGCCTTGGCCCTGGCGCTCGCTCGGTGTTGGGAGGATCTGTAACTCTTTCCGGTTGTCTTTCATTTTTACACTGTCAGGAGCTTGGCACCGCTCACCACAGCTGTCGTGTCACTGCTCTTCCTTCTCCGAGATGGATTATGTGTATCTGGAAGAGTCCATTCCCCAGCACAGACCTCTCTGGGTCTTTGTCAGTGACCTGCTTCGCTGAAAAAGCTGGCTGTTCCTGCACTCGTTCTCCTGGGTGTTTTAATCAATTTTTTATCCACACAAGGGCTTTCCTTCTCGTTCTGCAGAAGCTTAGTTTCTCTAAGAGCTTTCAGCGGAGGGACCTTGTCAAGCTGTCACTGGAAGCCTAGGTGGACCAAACCAGGCAGGTCCCATAAATTCATACACTTTTGTTCACCTTTCAGGGGGGTAACGGCTTTCTGGGAGGTGTGAGTGCTCTCTGCAAAACCTGTATTGATTCTTCTCAAGTGTGTTGCATTCATCTGCTTCTCTTTGCTCTGTTCCCTATCATTGTTTTCACTAGTTTTCCCCTTACGAGGTCACACCGACAGCTCTGTGGTTCCTTGGATCCCTCTGGAGCTGTTGTAGAAACTTGGTGTTGCATTTGCCACCTTGTTTATCTTTGATTCTGAGGCAGTTTTGGGTTACAGACTGAACACTGCAGTTAATAGTTCAGCTGTTTTCTTCTTGAGTATTAGCAGCAGATGTACTGGAAGTTCACGGTACCGGCTGGCCAATGCCCTGGAAGAGCTTGGACTGTGTAATTTGTAGATTAACCCACTTCGCCCAGTTCTTGCACTAATTTCCATCTTTCTCACGTTTACTAATTTTCCCTCTTTCCACTGTATGAAATGTTATGTTGAATTTCAAGTTTTGCAAATACCTTACGGTTTTCTGTAGGCTGAGGCTAATGGCTGCATGGGTTCATGGGTATTTTCATTGCTGTTTAAAATTACGATAGATGATAGACAATCGGTTAATGAAAACAAAACTGAACTAAATCCTTAGTGTAGACAGATCCATAAGGGGAGTCTGCCTGGTTCTTCCTGTGAGTTATCTGGGTGCCCTGGGAAGGGTGGTGGAAGGACACGTCATCTCTCTGGAGGGACTCAGAGCGGAGGGGACGTGCGGGAGGCCCTCCCCAGCGTACCGGGGTGAAGCGCAGGGCTGCTGGGGCGGGCTGGGGCGGGCTGCCCTGGTCAAAGAGCAGCAGATGGGCAGTCACGGCCAGCCCCAGCCACGCAGACGGCTGCAAGAGCAGGAGGAGACAGTTCACCCTTGCCCAGCTTGGAAGAGAGGTTCCGGATCGAGGATCCGGTGCGGAATAGCGCTGCGTTACGCAGTAGAGATGTTTGGGGGTTTTTTGTTTGCTTGTTTGTTTTGATTTGCTCTAAGAGCTCTGTTGTATCATCTGAAGACGCATGTGAATTTAATAAAATCATGCATATTCTGACCAATACCGTTCTGTAGCAATGTTAGTTTTGTATGCTATATGACATCTAAATTTTCTTAAATCCTATGAAGCACATTTCCTTTTTTTAAAAAAAATTGCTAATGAGCAAAGTTATAAGGTGAAACTTGGGGCCTGTGGCCTGTTCCTCAGGGAGAAAGGTCTTCTCCAGGAGACCTTGCTGCTGGCTAAAATGCTGCAAGCACGCCGGATGCTGCAGGTATGATACCAGACATCTGCTGACGCTGCTCTCGCTGCTGACTCTCCCGTTGTTTGTGGCAAAACAATCCCTGCCTTCCTGGGCTGCTGGTGTTAGTCAGGCTGCTGTATCTCAGGAGAGTGACTGAATAGGAGCATTAGGTGAAGCAATATTTAAAGGCATTTGTTGGGGTGCTAAGTTTTGTTTCAGCATTTCATGTTGTTGTCTAGTCAGTGTGGCTTTCTGCCTTGCTTTTTGAAAATGAACTTTCTCTCTCCCTTTTTTTAAACTGTTGAACAGGTTGAGGATTAGGGAAGAAGGACCAGTTCCCTTTCATGGTTTCTTACAGCATAATTGTTTTGGTCGTTTTCTAGAACGGGTCGTTATCGGATAGTTTTGGAAAACTCTACTTGGAAAGTCCCATTCTGGGTTGCTGGACTTGCCTTTTTACGTAGCTGAATGTCCTTGCAGTCGTATCTTCTGCAGGTGCCTGTTTCCGTACTTCTGCGCACCTTTCCTTCCGCGTCTCGGTACCCCAGCAGACCGTTTCTCTTGGTGGTTTTGGGCGTTTCAGATACGGTGATAGGGTCCCTGCAGACATCTTAGAGCTTTCTGTGGTCTCAGAGCTGCGGTTCCGAGTGCAGCCGTCTTCTCCCCGCCGCGGAGCGGGCTGCTGTGGTTTCCGGGGCCTCTCTGCGCTTGTTTTCCTCCCTGCCGCGCCGGTCGCTCTGCCGTGGTCTCCAGTGCAGCCGTGCTGCGAGGCTCAGCCAGGCAGGGCTGCCCCGGCCGAGGGGCTGCCCCCCTTGCAACGCCCTCCCTGGAGGGGTTTTGGCTTCAGTCCTCTGCATAAACTCACTAACCCTTTTGTCAGGAGCACGCGCTCAGGCTGGTGCTGAGCTGGAGAAGGCCTGGACCTCTCTGTGCTCCGTAAGCTGTTGTGAGACCTGGTTTTCCTGGCTGGGGGGAGGATTTTTCAAGCTTTCCACCTCCTGGCTGGGGGGCTTTCTTCTCCTCCTGACCTCCAGACTTCTTCTACCTGTCCTCTGTGTCTTACTTCTGCGGAGTCCATCTCTTAGTTTCACACCCTTGGTATTCCTCTCTCGTTTCTCCTCTCCTCTTCGCTTTTGGATTAGCCTACAGGACTTTCACCGTTACAAATGGTGATTATGGAGGGGATTTTACAGCCACGGCGAGGACTCGGCTGCAGGACCCGAAGAGGTCTCTCTCAGCCCTATTTCCCGGTTTTCTTGCAGGCTTATCTCTTTGGGTTTCAACATAGCGAGGAGATTTCACGATGTCTGATCGTGTTCCTACCTGCAGCCCTCGCCCGCGCGTCTCCCGTGAGGCCGGTGAAGAGCATCGAAGGGTGGTTTAAACGTCCGCCCAGGGGGTCCGAGCGGGGAGCCGCCTTGTCAGACTGCCTGCAGTTAGGCGGAGGCTGAAATTTAGGCAGGACACTGGTGTTAACATCTCTGCTAACGGGACAGGCCGGGCCGCGTGCCCTGGCCGTGCCAGCGGGGCCGCACGGGTGGCGGGCGACGCGGCGAGACCTCACGGTGCGTAGGAAGAAGGTGGTTTGCTCCAGTGTTGAGCATCCCAGGGGAGGAGAGCGCCGTAATTTCTCCGTCAGCGTGGCGAGGTTTGGGGGCAGGACCCGGGGTTTGGGGGCAGGACCTGGGCTGGGGGCGGGTGAGGGGAGGGGGGCGGAGGGAGGGAGCGGGCTCCTGCTGAAGTCGGGGCTTGTGTGCGGTTTCTGTTCACTCCCTGGCGTTGGTTAACCGTTTGGTGACTGGGACGTCAGGCGCGTCTTGCGGTTCCCTCTTCCTCCTTTCTCCATGGAAACCGTGCAGCCGTGTACGGTGTACCCTCATGTGATGCTCCTGACCTGAGCCATCCCCCTCCTCGAGGTGCTGTTGAAAGTGGGGCCTGCAGATGCCAAACCCGCAGCTCTGGGGCCGTGGACGCGGAGCAGCCACGGTCGCGATGCGGCAGGGCGAGCAGACCTCGTCTTGGCTCGTGCGTTAGACGGGGCGGTGGGAGCAGGGCCTGGGAGCACCGCTGACGTTGCTCATCGCGTATGCAGACATATACCCGCGCGCAGGAGCTCCGAGCTGCGCGTTTGCAGGATGCCGCAGCCGAGCGTGGCAGCCGTAAGCGCCTTTGCCTCTGCCCTGGGGGGAGGCCGGGCCGTCCCCTGCGCCCTGCTCTCTGGGGTGCCACCCTCGCGCGGGGCCTCCCTGCGTGACGGCCGCCGACGCGCTGCGACCGCCGTGGGCACGCGCTGGCGGTGACGCTGGCTCCTCTCCATCTCCATCCCCATCCCCGTCCCCGTCATGCGGCGGGGAGGCCGCGCGCCCCGGCTGCTCCCTCTTTGGGCGCTCGTTAGTATTGCCGGCGCGGCTGGAGCTGCCCGGGGCCCGGCACCCCCTGCTCGTCCTGCCGCCATGGATGCTGCTGGCTCCGCGCGGGCGGGGGGCTCGGGGTGGGCCGGGGTCCCGCATGAGCGTGGCGCCGTGCCGCGGTGCCGGTGCCGTCCGTGTGCCCGGAGCGGCGGCGGGGCGCGTGCTGAGCCGCTATGGCCACTGCGCTCCTGCCTCGGGAGCTGCTGGGAAGGGGCCCCCGGCTCGCTGGAAGCCCGCGCTCTGCCCTGCTCCGCTTTGGGCATTCCCTGCTGCCAGGGCGCTGGAAACGCCCGGCTCTGCCAGTGCCAAGAGCCCGTCCCCTTCCTCGCCGACCCCTCGGACGTTCCCGGAGGCCAGCGCGCGGGTCCCGCTTCATGCCGAACGTGCGCCTCGCTGCAGCACGGGCACCGCCGCCTCTGCCCTCTGACCGCAGCCGCCTTGTCCTCCGGGCCCAGTGTCCCCTGGCAGCAGAACCGTCTTCGCGTGCGCACGCACCGCGAGTGGAAACACCGGTGTCAGTTGATGCTGGGGGAACAAAGCGGAGCATCTGGCCGGTCTCGGCTCAGGCTTTCCTCCCGTTTCTGGGCTCCGCCCTGAGCTCTGCTGGGCACCGGCCAGCAGTGGAAAGTTCCACGGCTTTGGCGTCCGGTGGAGCTGTTGTCTGGCCTTTCGTGCCGCCTTGTTAATTTGAGCCAGATGTTCATTGCCGTAATATTCGTAACGTGGATGTGACTCAAAGTATTGGCAGGAGACTATCTGGCTTCTGTCCCCAGGCACCTGCCGCGGGTCAGGATTGCGAAGGTTTTGTGCTCTGACTACGTGTGAGGTCTCGGTGCTGGTGTGCCCCGGGGAGCTCTGCCCTTTGGGGAACGCGGGTAGCGTAACCTTTCGTTCGCGCTGGATGCGCACGCAGCCCCCCCCCGCACGCTGCTATGATCAGCTGCGCACTGCCGAGGAAGGGACACCTGAAGACGAAGAGCAGTGCGTTAGGTGTGTCTCACTGACGACCGTCTCTAAACACCAGCAGCTTCCAGTTACGTGGTCTTTTCTCCTTTGCAGAACAGCTCCTTAGCAGTTACCTCTCCAGCCAAGGCAGTCGACGAACCAGCCAGAGGCTTCGTGCTCTTGGGAACCATCTGGGCTTGTGCCGCTTCCTTGGGTGCAGGTGCACTGTCTGAACCCGTCTGCCACCAAAGTTGTATCTGCATCTCTATTTTATTCTGTTTTATTTGTAGGCGTCTTTCGTTCTTGCTGCAGAAATAATGCCAAGGGGTATTACATCAATACATGTAGCATATAGAAACTTTGCCTCTTAATAGGCCAGTGAGTAGCATCACAAGGGTTTTTTTAATCTATAGTAAAGGCAAATATCTTCTTGGGATATAGCAATAGGAATTTTGTATGTGAGACATCCAGTAATTTGTTATTTCTTCTTCGTGCTGCTGGAGGCCTCAACGGGAATATTGTGCCCAGGTATTGGGCACTGCATTAAAATAAAAAAGTCGCAGACAAGCTGCGGAGAATCGAAGGGAGTGCGTTGTAAGTGCTAATAGCTTTAAAACTGCGATCCTCGGTGGAACGCGGAGGGAGGCCCTGTCAGCCGAGGGGGACTGGCTGTTTCTCAGTACGCCTAAGGTTGTTGCAGAGAGAACTGTAATCTGTTACTCTTCACATCTGATAAGGGTTTGGCAGAAGTAATTGACTTTGCATGCAGGAAAGGGGATTTAGAGAAGATGCTGTGAGCAGGAGCGTGCATCAGTGAGGGTGCTGAAGTACTGCAGCAGGAGACTGCCGAGGACGGGTCAGACCGCACCTGCCCAGGGAGGCCGTACGTATCTGACTGCCGCGGCACAGGGGTGTGGGGTAGACCATCTCCTGCAGCCCCTCTCAGCTGGTGCTTCTGCGGCTCAGCGACGCTTTAAAGCCTCGAACTCGCCAGGACTTTTAAAAAGATGAGGAGAACTACATGGAAGGTATCCTGTCTGTAACTTACAGTAGAAGTTGAAACAAACTCGAGATTTTGGGAAGTGATAAATGTAGGTGGTCTTGCTTCGTTCTGTGAACGTCACTGGCAGCGAGGAACTGTGCACACGTGGGTGAAAAGGACCTCGAGAGGTCGTCAGCCTGTTTCGCTGCTCAGGGGCTGGTTGCCTGTGTCTGAATTTCTCCTGGCAGATGTCTGTCCCCTCGGTCCTGAAACCCCCAGCGGTGGAGAGGCCGCAGTCCCTGCAGGGAGCCTCTCCTGTGCCCGACTCCCTTTCGAAGACGTTCCCCTGCAGCTGCTTCCCGCGGAATTCCCTGCGCTGAGCCGCGGCGCGGTTGGTCCTGGCTGCCCGTGGGAGACGGGACGCCGGACGAGGGGGATGAGGGGTCTGATCCGGCCCGGCAGTCTGTGTGTCCCTGCGGCCTTGGCGCAGATGGCAGCACTGTCACTTTGGCGTGTTGTCCTCCCAGATGTCAGAGGACGGGGCGCTGGGCGTTTGTCCCACCTTCTTCCCGAGAAGCGTGTGGGGCAGGGCAGGCTTCTTTTAGAGGATCCTCAGTCTGGACAGCCGCTCCGTGTGTTTTAGCAGTGTATAGCTGGGAGGATGTATCACCGGATGAGAGAATTTACCGTCCGAAAGATGCAAAAACGTAGAGGGAAGAAAAGTACCTCCAGGCAGAGGAACAGGTTGCTGGGTACAGTGTGTTGATGGTGGTCTGTGGCATTAACAGGGGTTGAGGAGCATCATGGGGGGTGGTGGAAAGGGGGGTGGATGGCAGAGCCTGTGAATTTAAGAGAGGATGGAGAAAATAAAGGAAGAGGCTTGAAGTAGTATTGGCTGTGTTGTGGGCGGGGAAAGGCTGAATCTGATGGAGGTTCAGTGACAAGGTAGGATCTGGCTGTGTCCGAGGGCTGCAGCCAATGCAGAGTCCAAAAAGTTGGTGGAATTTCAGAAAGAGTCGGGGCAGCGGAGTCAAAGCCTCCCTGGATAAGTCGAGGAGAAGGAAAAGGGGGTTCAGATCTTAGGATGTGGCCTGGAGAGTCTTTGAGAAGCAGAAGACCTAGACTGGTTTAAAAGACAGAGCTTTGAGAAAGGTAGAAATAACTTAACGGGGAGTCAAGGTTTTTTTTTTTTTTTTTGATTTGAGGAAGGGCAAGCTGGTGCCTGGGAGACGTTGCTGGGCTGAAAGCAGCGGGCGCTGTGCAGCCGCCGTCGGTTCGAGGGACAGCAGTTGCTTGCTGCGCACCGAGCCGCGGTGCGGGGCTGAGCTGGGGCGTCCCCGCAGCCTGGCAGCGCCGGGCGGTGAGCGCCGACGTTCGTGGAGGGCGGCGGGCGCTTGCAGACCGGCTGCGGACGCGGGGCAGGGGACTCGCCCCGCTGCCCGTGGGGATGCCGCGGTCTCGAGCAGCGGTGAGCGCGGTGGTCTGGTGGCTGCCGTGCCTGGCGGGCGCCGTCCCCTCCCTCCGGCTGCCCCCTTCACGCTTCCTTGTACCCAGGCTGCTGGTACCAGTTTTGGGGCCCCTCTGTGGGCCGGTTCTGGTCGCAAAAACGGGAGAATCCCTCCCTGTGGGGTTTTTGCTTTGCGTGGGCGCGCAGCAGAGTGCCGGGAGCACTGGGGCGGGCGTGCGGGGGGAGCGGGGCTTGCAGCAGGAGATGGGGAGGGGGCAGAGGAGCAAGACCGGACTGCAGCGCGGGGCAGCGTTAGTGCAGAGGCTCCGTCTGAGCCGGGGAAGCTGTCCAGGATGGAAACCCCACCTGAGGGGTTGCTGCTGCGGTGCCGGGCTGGGGCTGTGCGGGAGAAACCAGGGCTTGTCAGGGGCTTCGAGTGCGGTGAGGTCTGACTTGTTAAATAGGAAAAAAAAATATATATATATATATATATATCTCTATATATACACACACACACACACATAGACTTGATTAGGCCGTGCCGTAACCTGTCCAACACCTGGCGGCTCCCGGGTGGGGCCCGTTCCCGAGCGGCAGCAGCGGCTCCGGGGGCTGCGCGGTGCCCGGCAGCCGGGGGGGCGCGGGGGCAGCCGGGGGGGCGCGGGGGCTGCCCGGGGCCGGGGGCCGCGGCGGGCGGTGCCGCCCCCTGGCGGGCGCTGCGCTGCGCTGCGCTGCCCGCGGAGCCCCCGCGCCCCGGAGGTGCCGCCGCGGTGGGGCCGCTGCCGGGGGGGGGCGGCGCCGGCTGCCCCCGCGGAGCCCGGGCAGCGCAGGGCAGAGCCGAGCCGAGCCGAGCCGCGGGCGCAGCGGTCGGTGCCCGGAGCCGGGGCCCGGCGGGGCGCGGCGCGGCTCCGCTCCGGCGCGGGGCGGATCCGTCGCCGGGGTTTGCGCCGCGCCGAGCGCAGCCGGCCCGGGCATGCCGGCGCGGCGTGGGAGCCGGCGGGCGGCGGCAGGGCCCGGGCGCCGCCGCGCTCGGCTCCGCGCTCGGCTCCGCTCCCCGCCCCGCGCGGGCATGGGGCGCCCGCGCCGCCGCCGCCGCCGCTGCCGCCGCTGAGCATGGCCGAGCGCTGGCCCTGGGGCTCGCGGCGGCCCTGCCCGCGCCGCGCCGTCAGCGTGTGCGAGTCGCTGGACCTGCAGGGCGTCCCGGCCGTGCAGGCCGCGCTCACGGCGGCCCAGCAGCAGAAGCGGCGGCCCAAGAGCTTCTGCGCCGCCGGCAACGGGCTGGGGCCCGGGGGGCTGCCGGCCGCCGCGCCCCCCGCCCGCGCCCGCAGCGCCCTGCTCGACTTCTTCAGGCCGCGGCGGCAGGGCCACGCGGAGCGGCCCGAGGACGCGGCCCCGGCGCTGGCCCCCGGCAGCGGGGCCTTCCCGCCCGCCGAGACCCCCGGCTTCCTCCGCCGCGGCTCGCTGTGGGGCAGCCGCCGCTGGCAGCTCTTCGGGGGCGGCGGCCGGGGCGGCCCGGGCCCCCGGAGGAACCTCAGCTCCCTGCGCAAGAGCTTCAGCTTCCGCCTGCGCCGGGGCCACGAGCTGCGGCGCTCGGCGTCGGGGGCCCTGCTGCGCCCCGCGCGCCTCCGCACCAAGAGCGAGGGCGACGCCGCCTCCCTGCACGCCTGCCCCAGCAAGCGGGACCTGCTCTGCCCGGAGCTCGCCGCACCCGGCGCCCAGCTGCCCTCGCAGCCCACGGGGCTCTGGAGGCTCCTCACCGGCCGCTTCCGACGGCGCGAGCGCGGCACGGCCCCCGTCGCCCGACCCGGGGACGCCCGTGGTGGTGCCGAGCCGGTGCTCCTCGGCGGCCCGCTGCGAGCCCTGGGTAAGTGGCGTCGGCGTCGGCACGGGGCCCCGAGCGAGCCGCGGTGCCCGGCCCCCGGGTTTCCCCGTGGGGAGACTGAGGGAGCAGCCGTGGGGTTGCGCGGTGGGGGATGCCGGGGCCCGTCCATCGCCGCTGGCCACGCGGGAGCAGCGAGCGTCGGCTCCCGTCCGCTGCCCCACGGCGTCGAGGAGCCGAGCCCGGGCAGCGGTGGAGCAGGGCACCGGGAACCGCATCTCCCCTGCCGGGGGGTGGGGGGTGTATTCATGGGCTCCTGGGTGATCCGGGAGCAGCGGCGGTGGCTCCCGTTGGAGCGGGAATGGCACAAGGGAGCAGGGATAATGCGGAGACGCTCCCGTCCATCTGTGTGTCCCATTTGCGCCTCCCTGGCCTTGTCCGGCCCGGGTGTCCCCGCAGGGCGAGCAGGCGCTGCCACGCTCGGGGCGCGTGCACACACCGCCGGGTCGGTGCAGGCGTTGGGGCTCACGCGACCGGGAGGCGAGGACGGTCCCCACCGCGCTTTAGGGCACTGAGTGTTGGCCGGGGAGCGCGGCAGGGGCAGGTGCCCTGGCTTGGCCGTGGGCTGCAGGGGACCGATTTGGCCCTGTGGCTCCCAGAGGCACGTGTGGGCCCCGCGGTCGGCGGTGTGCCCGGAGGAGCGGTGTGCCCGAGGGCTTCCTGAGGGGAGCGGGGCCCGGGACGGCCTCGGGGCAGCACCGCCGGCAGCCCCAGCTCTGCGCAGCGAGCGCCAGGGGCTCGTCCCTCGCGGTCCCCGTTGTCCCTGGCGCTCGCCGCGGTGCCGGTGAAGGTCTCGGATCGCTCACGGACCCTGAGCCGGGGAGCTGCGTGTTTACGGGACGAGGGGGGGATGCTCCCAGGCCTCCTGCCTCCCGCCGCCTGCGCTCCCCGGGGGCCGTGCTGGCGGGCAGGGATGCGCGGGACGGGCAGGGATGCGCGGACGGGTGCTGGGCTCCGCGGCGGGAGGTTCCCAGGCTGCGCTCATGGCTGGGGAATGTGGGTGTATCCCCGCGGGAGGGCCGGGCCCTGCCCTCGCGGCCAGGGAGCCTGTTCCTACTTGCCGGCCTCTTCCCCGCAGCAGCTCCGCAGCCGGCAGCCGGCCCGGCCGCCGCCTTCCCAGGGGAGCAGCTGAGGTTGAGCGTGTTGGCGTCCTCGCCCGGCTGCTCCGCTGGGACAGGCAGGGGCTTTCCCCGCCATCCACCTGCAGACAGGGCTCTGCGGCTGCTGCCGGCAGCGTCGGCGAAGGCCTGGAGCCTCCGGCAGCGGTGGCCTGCTCGCGTGAGACCGCCGCTTGTCACGGCGGTTAGCAGGTTTCACAGTGGGTTTTACTGGAGGCGCGGGCTCGGGGATCACCCAGGCTGCCTCTGGGACCGTGCTTTGGTCCTCACTCGATGCCTTTTTTGCCCTGTAACCTGCCTTGTTCTGTGTGGCCGTGATACGGGCTCCTCCTGGGAGCAGCGGGGCATGAAGGAGCAGCAGCGAAGTCTGCAGACCAAAGCCGTTGCTCTCGTCCTGGTCTGCACACCCCGTCTCTCCCTGTAGCCTCTGCACCGAGCGGGTTGTCTGTGGGCTCTGGCTCGTTCCCAGCTGGAGCTGTGAGCCTCAGCCGTGGAGCTCGACTGGATTTGCAGAGCCTCGGCACTGCACCAGCGTGGCACTTGCTGGGTGCAGCAGCTCAGGAGGTCTGTGCTGTTCTGCTGCAGCCCTGCAGGCCAACAGCGTTTCTAACACCCTCTCAGCGTTCAGAAACTTGGATGCGTTGTGCTAGTGCTGCCCACGTTACCTGGGAAAGCTGCTGGTACGGTCCCAGCCTGCCCTCCGAGCGGGTGCAGCTGCACTTGTGGCTCATGAGCGCTTTGGAGAAGCTGGGCCTATCAGCCCAGGCAGAGGCCCAAGCCAGCACTGCTGCCCCGGTTGCAGTACCCGGAGAACGTTGTTTACAGCACGCTCAGATCCATCCAGCCCGGTGCTGTGCCGTGCAGACGGACCCAAGGCCAGACACGCAGCCCCCGCCAGCCAGAAGCCGTCTCGGTGTGTTGCGCCGGCAGGGCTGAAGCCTCCTCGGTTTGGCGTGAGCGGTGCTGGCTCCCTGCCGATGGAGGGGTTCGGCTGGACCAAGCACAGGGAAAGGCTGAGGGGTTGTCAGGAGAATGGAGAACTTGTATACAAAAAGGGTTTAAAGAGCTCTCCTGCTTGTTTAGCAGAAGGGAGGCTGACAGGGGACGTGATTTTCTGTAAATAGAACAAGGGAGGGCAAGAGCCTTTGGAGCTAAAGAGCAGTGTCAACACAAAGCCCAGCCGGTTTGGGCTGATCGCAAGTGAACGTGAGCAGCAGATCAGAGGGATGCACCTAGCTATCGGCTAACGCTGCTCCGAAGAAGCCCTCTGAGGTGCACGGGCTGTGCAAAACTGGACTGTTTTGAAGGTGGTGCTTTCCCTGCTCAGCGGGGAATCGCGTGGGGTGGACGCAGTGTCTGGCAGTGGGATCTGGGCTCCATGGCTCGGGAAGTGTTTTCCCAACCATAGTCTTACCTTTCAAAAAGGGGCTCTGCCGTAAGGTGTCCTGTGCTGGACCTTGGTCCCTCTAATCTGCTCTTTGGTTCGTGGCTGTTGAGAGGACCGATGTGTATGGCATGTGTGAGAGAAGAGGAGAGTGTTTTTACTTTAATAAGGCAAAGTTTGCGTAGTGAATTCAAAGATAATGAAATGTATCCTCTCTTGTTGGTACCTGCCTGAGCTTAGCCGGGAGTGTTGGTGAGGAGCAGAGATGACACGGTGGGGTTGGAGACCGTGGCTCAGATGCTGAATCCAGTCTGGTGTCCACACTTCAGACAGCCTTGAGAAATCCAGAAGGGATTTCCATATCAAGGAAAGTTATCGAGACACAGATCCAGACGGCCCGATTCTCCGTATGGATGTGGTAGATTCAGAGGCGTTCTGATTGCAGTCTACAGGTATCTACATGAAGAGGGAATTTCAAAAAACAGTGCCCTTTTAATCAACAAACAGTGCCCTTTTAATCTTAACCTGCCTTTGCTTGTGGAATTCAACAGCTGGAGCTGAAGTCAGACAAATTCAGAACAGGTTTTTGCTGGCGAGGTAGGTCCCCAGTAGAGCACTTGTGTTGGGAGAGCAGCGGATTAGCTGTCTCTTCACATCGCTAACTGGGCTGGGGTTTCTCTTTCAACAGACCCCTTCCAGCTCTGTCGGAGCAGGCAGAATTTGGTGAGGTCCTTTGGTCTGCAACTTGGAACATGGACTGGAAAATAGTAGGCGAGGAGAGGCTTAAAGTGTATGAATCTTCCAAAGTATGTGCACGGCAGAATACGTGACATCTGATGGCCAGGCAGGAGGCCTTAGCTGCCGTCACATGCAGTATAGCTAAGAAACACGAGTAGAAGTTAATTATCGTGCCCTTTTTCTCCAGAGATAGGCGAGATCCTCTCCCTTCACTGCTGCAAAGTGTTGAAAGTCCTGGTGAGAGAACCCTTGCTAAGATCACATCCTGCCATGCTGTCGTGTTGGCTGAGCTCTCTGACGGTGAAATAGGAGCCTTGCACGTGTGGGTCCCTGACCCGGAGGAATCCCTGTTCCTGCCAGCGTTGCCAGGATTGAGTCTTTATCAAGTCAGGCCTGGAGAAGATGGCTCTGCCCAGGCACGTCGCGCTCTGCAGCCGTTTCACCTGCACGCGCAGGCAGCCGGGTACTTTGGAACTTGGTTCGTGCGGGCACTTCTGTGTTTGTGCAGCCTCCGACCTGGTTTCAAGGCTGGTTTTAGTGTCCAGGTTTCCAGCGTCCAGGTTAGTTCCACAGTGGCTTGGATAATGACTTGGTTAATTATTAGTTGCTGTCTGTGTGGAGTCCAGATGTGTCTAGCACTTGCTCTTCTCAGCACGAGGCAGGTGAACCTGCTCCACTTCATGCTGTGAAGAGCTCGGCCTGTGCAGGGAGTCGGTTTTGCCCCGCTCGCCCCTTCCTCCTCCCGGCTTTGAAGCAGCAGGAGCTGCAGTACAAGAACCAGAGGGGCTGTGCTGGCGTGGCTGAATTCCCGCTGAGCCGTCACCTGCTTTAGAGGCGGGTCGTGCCGTGGCACGCAGCCGCCGCGATGGAGGGCTCGAGGGAGGGTTCTCTTCTTCCCTTCGTAGCACGTGACGCTGTCCCGTCACGCGGCGGTGGTCTGGTCTGTAGCTCGTGGGAGACGCCCGGGTTAAGTGACCGAGAGACGCGGTCTCTTTGGAGCCCCTGCTCTGTGTCGACGTGCGCACCTCTCTGCGGCAGGGACTTTGTTCACTTTAGCTTTCAGACTTCCGTGTGGCTCCTTGCTTCCTGGAGCGCAGCGCTGTCTGCGCCCGGAGATCTCCATGAGCGGAAGCTTCTAGGCAGTGGCAGAATTGGCCTGGATCCCCTTTCCGAGGGGCAGGTCAGACCGATGGCCTCTCGTGCGGCCGTGTCGGGCGTCTCGGAGCCCAGGGCACCGACGGGCTGCGGCAAGGCGCTTGGTGTGCAGGTGATGCCGTGGGCCCACCGTTTCTGGTGCTGAGATCGGATCCGGGGGAATATTCCAACCGCAGGACTGGCTCTCTGGTCTCTTCTGTGCTCTAAAAGCAAAGGGAAGAGGGAAGAGAGGTGGCTGGATGTGTTTTCATGTGAGATCTCAAGTGGCACGGCTAGTCTAGCTGTGAAGCTAATCAAGCACATCCCTACTCACTGCTGCCTACGTGAGCCCTGTTGATGGGGAACACGACCCTTCACTAAGGTGTTACCCGAGCTAGAGGAAGTCTTTGCTGAACAAGCTTGCACCAAGGCTCTGGGACGATGTGGAGCAGACTGAATCTCAGACTGTAAAGCCGGGGACTGAGCTGCAGTTCTGGTACTAACCTGCCCGCCTGGGTGTCAGTTAGCGGGTGTCAGCGCATTAGTCAGACCAGACCGGCTCACCTGGGGGCTTGCTGTGCCCCTCCCCGTGTTTGCTGTCTGTTTTTCAGGGAAGGTGGGAATCACCTCTTGGAGTGGCGAGTGCTGCTGCAGCAGCTGACGGCACTCCCTGTGGGAGTGCTGAGGAGGGGAAGGTAAACGGGGTTAAAGATAGCGGTGGCAGGGCTGGGGAGCCTGGCACTGCCGTGGGACCCTGCTCGGGGCTTGGGCACCGTCCTGCGCCGCGCCAGTGCCGGGTGCCGTGCCGGTGTTGGGTGCCGTGCCGGTGTTGGGTGCCGTGCTGGTGTTGGGTGCCGTGCCATGGCGCGGCAGAGCATCCAGCACCTCTCCAGGCCGGGACCTGCAGCGCTGCCTTTGCAAGCCACGGCCCGTATGGAGACTGCGGCGGGTCCGAAGCATCCTTCTGTGCGACCTTCTGTCCTCGCCGTGGCCTCCGGTGACTTTCCGAGCAGAGGATGCACCTTGGCTGTCGTGTTTAAAGCTGTCGGTGATCGAGTCTCGTGGATTTGCCTGTTCCCCTTTTGAAACCACCTGAGTTTTTAATTTGTGTAATAGTTTGTAGCACTGAATTCTGCATTTTTATTACATGCTTTTGAAGAAGCAATGCTCTCATAGGTTTCCAGTTTCAGAAAATACTTATTATTTTTATGCAATTAAGAAATAGCAAATGCTGCTCTTTGGATTTGACCCCACCCTCTTGCCATTCCGGCTTTGGATGTAGGATACGCTTCCTCTTTCAAGGCAAATTGAGTGCTCAGGTTTTGCTAGGAGTGGCTGCTGGCTAATTTTGATATTCAGGATGTTCTCCAGGCTCTCGTTCCTCCTCCTGTACGTCTGGTTTTACTTGGGAAGTCTGTTGTTTGACCAGTTCCTGGAGATTGTGTGGATGTAAATTAGGTGTCTGTGATTTCTGCGGCAGGAGAGGGTGTTTCCTGCGTTGCTCAAAGAGGTTCGTGACTGTTACAACCTCCTTAAGTCTGTTACAATGTTCTGTAAATTACATAACATAAAAATAGTTAAGTGCGTTCACCATCAATCAAGAAAATAGACGGTAGCCTGCCCTCAGCTCTTCATGTACGCTGCAGGTGACACGCCGGTGTTGCAGACGTCGGTGCGGTCAGAGCTCCCACCTCTGCGTGCCCTCGGTTCAGGGGCTCCCTGCCACCCGTCTGCCCTGCCGCAGGCGTCGGGTCCCTGGTGCCTCTCTGCTCCCCGAGCCCAGGTGCCCCGGGGAGGGAGGCTCTGGGCCCTGGGCTCCTGCGGGAGGAGGGACAGCCCTGCCTGTCCCTGTTCTGCCGGGTCCCGGGGCTTGTGCGGCCTCAGGACCCGACTGTGCAGCCGGTCCATCGGGAAGAGCCCCCGATCCCCTCCCTCGGGGGAGCAGGGCGGCGGGCGGCAGGGAGCCTTGCTGGGGAGGAGGGTTTGGCAGGGGTCTGGAGGAGGGCAGCTCTGTGACCTGTCCTGCTGACTTCTCCTCTCCCTTCCGCAGATTCGTTTGTGAACAGCCAGGAATGGACCTTGAGTCGCTCGGTGCCTGAGCTGAAAGTGGTGAGTACTCGTGACTTGCGCCTCGGACACTCCCGGTTCTCTGTTGCCTCTCCAAATCCCTAGGAAAAACCTGTGTTTTGACGTGGCTGACTGAACACGCACAGGGGCTTCAGCCTTGCAAAGGGCAAAAACGAGCTCAGCCTGCCGCAGGGATGGGGAAAGCAGAGGGCTTCCCGGTGGCTTACGCTTCTAAGGGCGAGGACGTTGGTCTGAGAGCCCTCAGATGTGGAGGGCGGTGTTTTGACCTCCCTACCCTTTCTGCTGGTCGTAGCAGAGCAGCAATTCCCTGACCCGATGCTGCTGACTTGGCTAGACCTTCTGTAGCGGGAGTGGGTTTGTCGGAGACAGGTCCCGAGCGGTGTTACTGGCATCACGCAGTGGTGGTCACTGCCCACGCTCGGGCCAGCCGTCCAAGCTCGGGAGATCCCCAAGAGCTTGGGAGATACATGGAGAAGAGCGTCACCGCCAGCTTTGAGCCTTGCTGACTGCAGCTCCTCGCTGGTGCTCCCCTTGCCTCTCCCGGCCACCTCCAAGACACGACCAGCTCGTGATACGCCTTCCGTGGAGCGATGCCGGCAGACTGAAACCGTCACTTGATGCTTCGTTCTGTTAAGCAGAGTGGACCCAACTCCTCCAGTTCGTCAGCGCGGGGCGGGTCTTCCGGACCGTGCCGTTCCCGCGTGGGGTGAACATCAGAAACGGGTAGGGTGTCTAGCGGTGGGTCTCCTGCTGCTCTTGCCTCAGCCCCCGCTGACACAGCCCTGCTCGCCCTGGAGCAAAGTCCCGCGTGACGGGGGACCTGATCTCGGAGAGCAGCACCTCCAAAATGGGGGCTTTCCTGAGCGCCTGCCCTTGCCGCTTACCTCCCGCCAGCTCGCCGGGGCCTGCCGTGGGCCGGTTCAGCTCGCTGGTCCAGCGGAGATGGGGACGATGTTGCGCTCAGGCAGGATCGGCTGACGAGCACCAGAGGTCACGCGGGGGTAGGGGCCAGGATCTGTGCTGGTGCTCCAGGGATGCAGCAAGACCTTCCGATGGCAGCGACCTCTCGGGTGGGTTCGGTCATTCATGAAGATACCCTCTCAGCTGCGATGTGGTGCTGGCAGCTCAGCGTGGCAGGGGCAGAGCTGTAGGGATCTCCGGGCTGGCAGGCACCTCAAGCATTTCCAAATTTGTTTGTCTGGCTTGTTCTTAGGAACCTCGGCAATCCGTTCTAGTGATTCACTCTCCTCACGCTCTTTGTGGCAGTCTTTAACTTTTTTTGGAGACCGTTGGCATGTCTCCCTTCAGCCCTTTTAAGGTTAATTTTTTCAGTCTTAATCTGAGAATCAAGAAGCGTTCTGCAAAACATACAAGGAGCATGCTGCCACAATTTTTCTTACTTGCAGTTAAATAAAATTTAAATCAGATTTTGAATCTTCATTTGTTAGTTTTATATCTCTCTGCTTTGTTTGCTTCTTGGCTTGAGTGCCTGGTCAAAAATATTCCTGCAGTTATTCTGTTTATTGCTTTCTGACATTTTAACAGTCTGCAGGCTGCAAAGCAATGCTACATGCTAAACAAACCTGAGGCTTTTAGTTGTTCCTCAGTGAACACAATCTTTTTCCTGCGTTTCTGTGACCTCTGGGGACCTCTGTTGCTCCCAGGTTTTGTCCAGCTGATACTGTTCTTTCTAAAAATCTTGAGGCTTTTCGAAGTACTGTTTTGGTTAGCACCTTGCTGGGTTGGAGCCTTTTCTGCCACGCTGAAACCCTTCTCTGGGATTGTTCTGCAGCAGCTGCCTGTTCTGCAGCGGAGGACCCTGCGCTCGGGAAGACGGACCTCTTGCCTGTGGAGTCATCCAGGGTTTCTTCTTTCTGCTGCTGCTAAAGGGCACAGCGCAGAGCTGGTCCCACCTGCCGTGGCCTGGCTGCCTGCGGGCGTGTGGGCAGTGCGGTGCCCCTCTGGGGTTTTCCGTGCTTGTTCCTGTCTCTCCCACCCCAGCGGTGTGGCCGTGCCCCCGGCACAGGGCCCTGCTCTCCTCTCCGGGCCTTCCCGGGTGGATCGTCTTTGGGCGTCCTGAATGACCGCGCACGCTGGCGCAGGAGGAATCCCCTGCCGGCTCTGTGCCACCCTGTCCTGGAACCCCGTTAAACGTCTAAAACTCCGCAAGAAAGTTCTCTGGGATCTGCTCCCTTCCAGTTTTCGAACAACTTGTCCCTCTTCCCACCGCAGCCTCCCCGTCTCATCCTCGGGGGCACGTTTGGCGAGTGAAGCGCACTCCGGATGGAGTCAGGTCCTGCCCGAGCCACCAGCACCGGTGCCGGATGCACCGAGTGCCCGCGTGAGAGATGTGCCCGAAACCGAAGGAAACCCCTGCTGCAGAACCACCCTGAGTGTTTGGTAAATGCCAGAGCACAGCGGTAACGGCGGGAGAGTCTTGCGCAAAACAGCCGCTCCGACCTGCCAGTGTTTGCCCCTAAGGGAGACCTGCGGCATAGCTTCAGCACGTGAGCCTGCACACCAAGATTTGCAGTTCTGCTAGCACGGAAAATCGTGGAGGATTTGGAGGCTTCGATTTTATGGCACATAAAGTGTTCCCGACAGCCCACTTCCCTCATTCTTCCGTGGGAATGGACCTTTTCTGTTACCTCTCCCACCAGTTAACTGTCTCATCACTTACTTCTTTGCTGATGTTCCCGTTTGCACCACAAGTGGTCAGTGTACTTTATCTAAAATTTTTTAATAGCTTGATGTATTTAAGTTAAACTCAGAGCAGTTTTTCCCACCTGAGCTTTATCTTGAACTTTGTTTCTTCGGCTTCAGACTGAGAGGGATCTGTGTCCCCAGAAGCCTGTCCGTTTTTAACTGGCCTCATAAATACGCTGCTTCCTGCAGAACACCTTCCTCCTGAGGCACAGACTGAGGCCTCTTGGCTGGGCCTCTCCCCCAAGCCTGATAACCTGGCAGTACCAGCTCTGCCCTGGCTTATGCAGAGGCAGGAGACGTTCCCCAGTTCTCGCAGTGTATTTTTATGCAGAGGTTTTCACGGAGTTGTGGAAGTTCCCCCAGGTTTGCAAGGGAAGCTCCCCGGGCAGCCGGCGCTGGCCCCCACATGCTGCCGGCTCTGCGCGGTCTTCTCCCAACCTCGCCTTTGTCTTTTCCTTTCTGTATCCCACACGGTTTATACTGCTGCTGAAGTGCAGATGCAGCTGGAGGAAGGAGTGGTTACCTGCACTGATAGCACTTCTGAGCGGGCTCCAGCATTTTTAACAGCCTTACGTTTTCGCAGACCATTTGGCTCCAGAAGCATGTGCATGTGATCTATGAAGTTTACAGTCTCGTACTTATTCTCATCTGTCTAAATGTGCTTTGTATCGTCTTTAATTATTGTTGCAGGTGACAGATCTGGCAGTAACGCGTGTGGCCCAGACATGCCCATGAGAGCAAGTTTTTCTGCACTTCCTAGTTTTGACTTCTTGGAGTTCTGGTACCGCAGCTGGTTCACTCTGTGTGGCATGTGCACGAGGAGCACTGATAAACCAGACCCGCCTCCCGAATGGTTTTGGGGAGGTCTGCCACTGGCTTGCGAGCACTCGTGGTGGTGCTGGTGGGTAGTCCTTAGCTCTGGTGAAGAGCTTCTGTGAGGCCCTTCCGAGGGCAGTACCTGCAGTGCAGTGGGGAGCATTCCTGTTTGCAGGGAATGCACCTGCTTTTAAAGCTGGAAAATGTGCCTGGTGGTGACTCACTCACAGAACTCATCTGTTTGCCTTTAGAAGGTATGCCATGTACTTTGCTTTGGTGGCAAAGCCAGCTTTGATATTCCCAGCCACTCCTCCTTCCTCACCCTCCCACTCCTCTTGGTGCTGGTGCAACTGTGTGTGCTGCTGTACCACGAACCAGCTCAGGGAACCGGCAGGTTTGAAAATAACCCTGCAAAAAATCAGTGAGTTGGATCGCGTTCCGGATTCATTTTACTGTACAGCCACACAAACAGTCTCAGCGGCACAGACAAGAGCGCAATGCGAAGGTGGGAACAGGGGGCAAGGAGGAGGGTGGGGTGGGATGGTCAGTCCTTTAAGCTGGACGGCGCGGAGCCCTGCGCTACCGCAGCTCGGCCGTCGATGGTAGCGGGACGGGCTGAGGTGCGTCTGCGCTGTGGATGCAGTCGGTGTCTGGGAAACATCTCGTGGTCCTCAAGCATCCGGATGGGAAGTGGATTTGATCTGGCAAGCGAACAAGAACCCGTGGCTGGAGCTGAAATTTTTGTAGCTCAGATTTGGAGATCGTGAGGAAGCATTGCCGGTACACGTGGCTTCCCACCGGAGCTGCAGCCCTAACGCTGTGGCTCTGAATTCTGCCACGTGATGCGGTGGGTCGTTGGGGTGTTTCCAGCCGGCTGACCTCTTCCACCGGCGCTGGAGTGCGGGAGCCAGAAGAGCCTGCCCAAGGCGACGGGCTGGATGGTGCGAGCCACCCTCCGACCTGAAACCCTGGGACTTGGATCTCCTTGGGTGCTGCGTCCTCTGCTGTGTCGGTTTTAGAGTTTCCGTGGAAATGTGCATGTTCTAGGCCGAGCACTTGTGTCGAGCGGCTCCTTAGTGAAGGTCTGCATGGCTGCGGGGCCTCAGGAAGCATCACTTTTCTGGCACTCGGAGAGGCTGAGTTCCTTTGAGTTGTGAATGATAGTCACAGCATGGTGGGTTGCAGCTGGACACCACCCTCTCTTTAAGGAATTAATCTGTATTCAGCTATGTGAACGGTGTTCCCCTGAATCAGATTTTAATGACGTGTCTGCAGTTCCAAGGGTCTGGGCTCTTTGGCGTCCAGAAAAAGGGCTTTTCCCATGAGAGGAGACACGTGGAGAGCTTTGATACTGTTATATGCTGTGCCTGTTCACTTATATCCAGGCAGCACTTGAAGAAAAATAATAGAACTGTGGATTTTAGTTTTGTGTCTCGTATGTATAAGGATATGTGTTGTTTTCATGCATGCTATTAGCATGTAGAATTAATGGCAGAATTTTTCAGTTCTGTGTGCTTTCCTGTAGTTTCCATCTTAAAGGTGCTGTCTTCGTGCCTGGGATTTCCTGCACGGAAATACACCCATCTGCTTGGTACCTGTGCAGAGCATCTGATGTTGCATGGAGTGCTGATACTCTGCACGTCCCCAGTAGGTCAAGCGGATTTATCTTCCAGTGGGTTTAGGAAGCGTGCACAGCCCAGTTTATGCGCTGCTGGGGAAGAAGTGTCCCAAAAGCTTTGCTATTAGTGTGTGTTTGCTGTGAAGCCGCAGTGGACATGCAGGAGATGTTGGATTTTCTGGGAACACAGCAGCCTAGCTGAAGAATCTACATGGGCATGTCTGTGGTTGTTGCTGATCTGGTAGATTTACCATGAATCTTAAATCCCAGTGCAATAGCAAATCCTCCAAATCCATCCTAACCGATTTCGGGGACAGGGAAAGAGGATGCATGTCAGAACATTTGGATGGACGGTATCCTGAATCAAAAGAAGTCTTGTTTCAGTCATACACTCAGAGGGGCAAAGAAGACACCCTGAGTCATGGAGAAACCCCCAAACACTGGGTTGCACTGGGCAGTATGGGCAGATACTGGATGGCAGCATTGGCGTTTCAAACATCCACCTCAAGGCCATGTTCGTGGGAGCACTGAGTATGATTTAGGCACTGGAGGAAGCGCAGAACGCCCAAAAGCAGCAGTTACTTATGTGTGAGTAGCTCCGTTGTACAGCCAGACTATCCAAAGCCAAAGATGGGCTAAGTTGTTTTAAGGAAGCTGTTTAGGGAAGGAGTGAGAGCTCGGTTTACGTGGATAGGCTGAGCTATAGCCCCGGCTCTGCCAGGACAGCGTCCTGAGCTCTGTGCAATGAGTACTGGTACGTAGTTGCCTGCCTTTTCCATTTGGAGGGTTTCGATGTGTACAGAACCATGGAAGAAGTGAACTAGGAGCTGCTTTTCTGGCTTCTGCCCTAGTGAGCCTTTGCACGGGCCCGGGGGCCTCAGAACGAGGTGGAAGAGCGTGCTGCAGGTGGAAGGTGCATCTGCATCTCCCCGGCATTTTTACTGCAGCTGCATCAGAGCAATGCCACATTTGTGAGTCTAGAAGAGCATAAGGTGGGATGTTCAGCAGAACAGGCTGCAGCTCCACAAGGCACACTCTGCCTGTGGATGTGGAAATGGCTGTGGGATATTCATGGATCAGTCTGGACTGGGTTTTTTGAAAGGCTGGTAGAAAATGCCCCTTTACCCCGGACTGCCATCCCATCAACAGGCAAGCCCACTTGCATTCCTTGCCCCCTTAAGCACAGGAGATCTTTTAAACCATTGGGAAAATGCTGACATTGGGAAAAGAAATGGGTTGTGTGGCTCAGACAGCTGCATCCCTTCTGTAGCCTGGTACATTGCAACCCAGTTAAAAACTAGGCAAAGTCGTTACCAACTGACAAGGGGTTATAATCAAAGTACCTGATAACTTTATTTGTAGGCAGTGTAGCCAGCTCCATCAGGAGATGGACACTTTGCTGCAGCAGTGGCGTCTGTCCCAGCAAAGAGCGGATGCTGTGCCCTGCTGCTGATACCCGAAATAGCAGCTGTACCCAAGCGCGTGGCCAGTCTCTGCTCTTGTTCTCTTCGTGTCAGCGCTGCGTCAAGAGCTGTGATGCCCCAGAATTTGGTACTTACAGGCTGGGAGAAGAACTTTTCCCCTTGTGAGCTGACTGCGCCTTGGGAGGGCAAGCGTCCCTCAAAAGAACGGGAGAGCTATAGGAAGAGAGGGTCATGTCTAGTGCCGAGCTTATGCTCTCCCTGTTCTGGAGTAGAAGGAACATCCTCAGCGCGTGGCTGGGCCCCGGTGCCTCTTGCTCTGCGTCCGTCTGTGTGCACGCAAGGTTCATATTGACGCCGGGCTGGGTCGTGCAGCCCCTGTGCCCTCTCCAGAGTGTCTCTGCCCTTCATGGGTGCGTGTGTCTGGCGCCGATGTTCTCGCCGGGCAGGAGGGGGCTGGCACGGCGTCTTGCGGAGAGGGATGCTCCGGGCAAGCGGAAGGTGCTGTCACACGTGCCTCTCTGTTGCAGGGCATTGTGGGGAACCTGTCCAGCGGCAAGTCGGCCCTTGTGCACCGCTACCTGACTGGCACCTACGTGCAGGAGGAGTCTCCGGAAGGTGAGTTGGTTTCTTGGTGCTCGGGTGAGCAGTCTGCGTCCCGACGGCTCCTCCTGGGCTCGGAAGGTGACCCCCCGTCTCAGCATCTCTGTGCGCCGCTGCCAAACGCTCTGCAGCCTCGCTCCTTTTTATCGTGGGTTTCCCTTTGCTCGCTCGTCCTCCTCTCACCTGACCTGCTGCTTTGCTTTGTTCCCAAGGTGGTCGATTTAAGAAGGAGATCGTAGTGGATGGTCAGAGTTACTTGCTGCTGATTCGTGATGAAGGGGGCCCCCCTGAACTCCAGGTAGGAGATTTGTACCTCCTGAGGTCCCTTCCCACTCCCTGTCGTACCGGAAGGATTAGAGAGTTCTTGGAGAAGGAACTGGCCTCGCTGCTTCTTTGGGGAGAAGTTCTGTGGTGGAAGAACATGAGGTTTTAAACAAGTTAGGGAGACACAGTAATGGAGACTAAGAAATTCTTAGAAACTGCAGGGCCTAGGTTAGGGGCTGCCTTTGTCTATGGTCACTGCTCACCCCAGTGCCTTGCTGTGATGCTGAGGAACTTGTGCCACAGAGCCCAGGCCAGCGTAAAGCTGAGCCCAGCTGCAGCATCCCACTTACCTGCTGTGTTGCTGCTCTTGCTGACATCTCTGAATGCAGGGGCTCGAGGACACTTATCTGGACTGTAATTGTTGGTGTGTCTCCTTCAGTTTGCTGCCTGGGTCGATGCCGTGGTGTTTGTCTTCAGCTTAGAGGATGAAATCAGCTTCCAGACAGTGTATAACTACTATCTGCGGCTCTGCAGCTACCGGAACACGGCGGAGGTGCCGATGGTGCTGGTGGGCACGCAAGGTAAGAGCTGGGGAGCCGGCTGCTCGGGCTCGGTCCTCACGTGCTCCCTGGCTCAGGGAGGAATATTTATGATATGTAAACACTGGCGAAAGAGCTCAGTGCCAGCCCTGTGAGTGCACCATGGGGGATTGTAGGAGCTGCTTAGTCTTCTCGTCTGGCACTGGTAAGCAGTGCTTGGGGCAGACTTATTCTGAGACCCCTGGTTTAGGACGCTGTAAGTGTTGAAAAATTCCGTCTCAGGCCATTTCATCCTGTGCAGAGCTGCTTGCTTTCCCGCTGAGCCACTTTCTTTGAAATACCTGAACCTCTTGGCACTTCCTTTCTTCCTCAACTCCTGTTTGCATTCACTGCAACGGTTGAGCCAGGGGCAGGAGTCAGGGCTCTTCATCTTTCTTCATGTGCATCTGAAGCTGCAGTAAGAAAGGTCTGAGGGGATGATAACTTGCTTTTAGCACCCTGGGAAGAGGCCTGAGCTGTTGGGCATCACCTCCTCTGAGGTGCTGCCAGTGCATGTGTGGATGTGCAGAAGAGCAGCAGCAGTCTAGAACGAGCCCCCTCTTCCTTCTTCCAAGCATGGGCTGAGGACAAGAGTGAGGCAGGAAGCAGTAAGGCGAGCTTTCACTTAACCGCAGCGTGAGGCTGAAAGTGGGTATGGGCAACAGAGGGAGAACAAGGAGGTGTGGGAGCCGGGAGGTCCAAATGTGCACAGTAAATGAGCCTGGCTAACGGAGCTGCCAATGGAGAGGGGCTACCAGGAGAAAAGGCAGCCCTTGAGCTGGGATTACCTGCCTTGCGCGGAGTGCATTGGAAGAAGCGCTTGGCCTTGGAAAGCTTTGCTGCTGGTGCCTAAGCCCGGGGGGCAGGGAGGTGGCAGTAACAAGAGGGCACTGCTGCAGGTATCTGCGGGCTCCAGAGGCCTGAAACGTGGTTGCTTTTTCTGTCTGTAGACAGTAAAGCACAGGCAGGAGGGAGAAAGGATTCTTGATGCCTGGGGCTGCAGAAGTTGTTTGGATGTAAGGGCAACGACAGAAAGCAAGAGCAAGGGATGGAAGATGTGAGGAAAGAGAAGGTCGTGGCAGAACTCAGTTCCTGAGTATTGGGATACGCTGGTGGGATCATATTCTTCATGAAGACAAAGGCCATAGGGTTGGAACAGGGGAGGCAATGGCGGCAGAAGAGGAATCTCGGAGGTGTCTATTCTGGACCCTAGATGAAGATACTAGAACAAAGATACTACATTAAATTTGTGGAATTAATTTCAGAACTGAGGGATCTTGGTCCAGGGCTGGGCTGGGGTTACAAACCTATATCGTGGAGTCTCAGGACTGAGAAAGAGTGATACGGCAGAGGGCTCGGTGGTCATTGTCGCAGATTTACAGCCAGCTTGAGGTCCCAGCCTTGGTATGATCACACGAAGCAACCCTGTAGACCAGCTCAAGAAGAACTTCTTTTTAATGGCAAGTCTCAGTGCACCTTTGACTCTTCCTGACAAGGTTCATTTACAACCTCTGTTTGTCCCTGGCGTGGCTTAAGGAATTCAGATCAGATTCTTCTTGGGAAGGTAGCTTTTCCATACCATGTGAGCACTTGGTAGCCAACTGGGATACAGTTTAAGCCCATTTTTTGTGTGGTCCACCAATGAAGGCATAACTCTGAGTGCATCCTAGCAAAGCCATCTTTCCCACTTAACTGAAGATCATCTCTCTGTTTTGGTTCTTTAATCTGTGAAGTATGGCCTTAAGGCCTAAAATGATCAAGATATGTTGGCAAGTCCGTTTTACTCTGCAGCTGAGGCAGACTTGGAGATGAGCGCACCTGGTAGTTGCAGCTTCCATGACCAGTCATACGCTGATGGATTGCAATAAGTTGGTCATTTATGACATGTATAAACACTCTAGATTCTTCTCACCATTGCTTCAAGCTCTCTGTCTGCTATCAGGTGTCCTTGCGTTGTCTTCAAACAGGTGTACTGTTCATAACACTGTCTTGCGAATTCCTGATGGCATGTCCAGTGCCAAACAGCCATGCTGCCTTGTGTTGTCAGCCACACTTTGCACTGGTTTCTGGGAGACAATCCCTCTGTCTTCAGAAATGTCAGTGACTGCGTGGCTAGGAAAGTTGAATAAGGCTCATTTAAAAAATCTTAACAAATCTGTGTTTCTACAGATGTGGAACTTCTTTATCTCAGGCATTTATAGGACAGCAGGTGTACTGTGAAGGTGGCTATCTCAGCATGGAGAGGAATGGAAGGAGGCCGGGAACGTGACCTGTGACCCGTGAACAGATGCGACACGGAAACTTGTTTTTTAACCTCCTCTCCCTTTGTTTTCCAGATGCCATCAGTGCCACGAATCCCCGAGTCATTGATGATTCCCGAGCACGGAAGCTCTCCAATGATTTGAAGCGCTGCACGTACTACGAGACCTGTGCTACCTACGGACTGAACGTGGAGCGAGTCTTCCAGGACGGTAACTGCAGCCCGGTGGAGGGTGTCCGAGCAGGACGGGGTGGCAGCGCTGCGTGAATGCGTAGGCTTACAGTATGCAGACCGCAGGATCCCAGTTAGAAAGGAATCCTCCAGTGACGGCACAGTTAGACAGAAGTTCATGTGCAGTGCAGTCACTTTGGGTACAGAGAGCGCGTCCTCAGGGTAAGACTTGCTGATTGTGTGTGGATTGATTCCCTTGTGTATGATACCTAAATGGGCTGAACAGGTATGTGAAAGGAGGACTGCTGCAGAGCAGAGCAGGGCAGCACCTTTCTCTCCCCTTTCTCACAGAGGCTGTTTGCTGGGTAGCCACTTGTTCCAGAGACCAACGAGGCTGCAAGGGACTATTGCATCCCTGTGGTGGGTCTGTGCAGCACAGCAATCTGTATGAGCCTAAGGACTTATGAGCCTGGAGAAATGGGTGTGATTACATATTATGGAGGAGGAGAGGAAGCAGCAGAATCCTTGGACATTAAGCGTAGAGGAGCAGCAACCAAATGGCCAGGTGCAGCAGCTGTTCCTAGTGGGAATAGGATGCGGAAAAGTATTTCTGCTTAGGCTTTGAGAAGGGTCTGTATAACAGGACTGCTACAGGCGGAAGAGGGAACCCACACCACATCCTAGGAGTTTGCTATCTACTCAGATAAACCTGTCCTTGAATGGGGCTGCATATTCCCCTCTTCCCTTTCTCAGCCTTGCCCTCTAGAGCGCAGCTGAGTATCTCTGTTCAGTGCCACAGAGAAGGAGCCCCGTGGGGAAGGGTCTGTGCAGTGCGGAGTGGCTGGGCAGGACGGAGTTGCTTGTGGAGAGAAGGACAGCTCAGCTGGTAGAGGAGTGTTTGCGGGTGGGACAGGTGGCGTGGAGAAAGTTTGGAAACATTAGTGCAGCAGGACTGTCCAAAACCAAAATTCTAGCTCAATTCATTGCAGCATGCAAGGTAGTCTGGGGGCAAGACAGAGGACTTAGCCTGCCACTGGCTTCAAGTGCCTCCTTCCTCCCCTGGGCTGGCACTGTGACCTTCCTTCCCCTGCACAAGTCTCTGAGCTTCCAGGAAAGTGCTGTTGAAGTGCTGAGGATCATAACCGAAGTGCTTGCCTTCCCTACACAGAAGCATGTAGAGCTCTGCTGCTGCTGGTCCACCTCTAACACAGTCTGAGATACCAGGCAAGAGAGGCACCTTTTAGATCATCCCGCTTGGCCCTCTGTCTAGCCCCTAGTGAGGAATCCCCTAGCATCCGGCAGCCTCTGCGTTGGTTTGGTATTCCTGGAGAAACTGGAGCAGTACCGTCAGGCAGAAATGCCCCTCCCGGCATTACTGACCCCAAGGACCAGACTTCACTGCTGTGTCCTCAGGCCACCGCTTCTTTCCATTTACACTCTTGTTGACCTCAGCTTCACGTGCTGACTCCCCCTCCACCAGCTCTAAAGCTTGTCTACTCTGCGAAGCCCCTTCTGCGTTTGTTTGTATCCTAGAACATTTGACCCCTCGCTTTGTTAGACTGAACAGGTCAAGTTCCGGCAGTCTCCCTGGACTAGATTTTCTAGACCCTGATGTAGCTTTGTGGTTGTTTCCTGCCTTTTCCCATTTGTTGATATCCTGCTTTGGAGCATGGGCCTAGGACTGGCTCTAGTACACTAATATTCTTATTGCCAAATGCCCTTTTCATCAGAAAAGCTCTGAACGGCAGAGTCTGCAGTCAGGTTAGCCCTGCAGTCTGCTGAGCGGTGGCTGGGAGTTGCCCCTGCTCGGCTGGAGAAGGGGAAAGGGTGTTCTCGAGGGCCTGCAGCCTGCGTGCAGAGTGCGGAACAGAGCCCCAGCCTCTTGGATCCCGTCCTGCCACTCTGTCTTTGGACTGTCACAGTCTTTCGGTTTGGCAGCCTTTAATTTGAGGTCACATATTTCCATGAGCCTTTTTAATAGTAAAGCATAGTAAAATGGGGGGGGGGGGGGGGTTAAGGGATAGCAGAGGTGAGCTGCGCTAGGTTATGTGCATATTCCGGCAGGTTGACAGAATCGTGAAGCATTGACAAGTCACAGTGTGGAGTATGGGCAGCGAGGCTTCTGTCGATGGGGATAAAAACAAAGCTTTCAGTGTCTTTTGGGCTTGATTCCTTCCGCCACCACCCCTCACCAGGATACACAATTCATGAGTTGAGAGACACTGCTTAACAGCATGCGTCTCCGTACCAGACTCCTCCGTTAATGGACTTCCTGCAGAGGGGATGCTCCAAGAGTTTCCTGAGCTGGGAGAACATGGAATGACCTCAGGGGCTCGAGGAGGGGCAGCAGTGGCAGAGCTCCAGAGCCTCTGTTCATCGGGATGTGGTCTGGACAGCTAGGTAAAATGCAGATCTGGAGGAGATGGTGATAGAGGACCCTTTGAAGAGTGGTCCATGAGTTCATTGTGTCCATAGGGGTTACGAAGAACTAGATGGCTTTGTTTGGCTTGCTGGGGAAGTTTTACCTATTGGGAAAGGCAAATGTATTTCCATTTTCAGATGTGAGGAAAGTTGTCTTGGAAGTTGGTTGCCCGTATCCCCTCCTTCCTTCTTTCCTACTAGCGAGTAATGGAGAAATGGTAGGAAAGAACCGCTATGAATCGTTGAAGACAGTGAATATTTCAGCAGGCCTGGAAGGACAGGATCTGTTAAACCAACTCAGCATCTTGCAGAGCAAGTCTGGAGCAGTGGGTAGGCTATGTGCGTGCTTGATCTTGGCTTCTAGAAAGCATTTGGTACTGTGTGCCACTAAATTTGTTCCTCAGATTCCTTCAGATCAGTGTAAGGAGATTGGTTGTGTCCCTTTTCTGAAGGACAGTTTTGTGAAGAAGGGCAGAAGGTGGATTTGAGAAGGGGAGGAGAATGGACTGCGGGATTAGATGCTGCTCTTTGTTAGGCGGCTTCTCATCCTTTCTTAATCTCAGGATGAAACAAATTGTGCTCTGGGGTTGTTTTTCTCTTTTTTGGCCATAGGGAACATAGACAACATGACTTTAAACGGTGAGGTGTGTGAGATGAAAACCCTTGTGTGAGAGCAGGACTTGGAGCTTTTGGCCCCAGGTCTGCTTAGCGAGCTCTTCCTCCCCTGGTGGGAGATCTTGAGCTGCTCCTTAAAGGCTCACACGTCAGTGCCTGCAAAGTGCTGTGCTTCATCTTTTCTCTGGGTTTGTTGCTGGCCTGCACGTGTGGTCAGGAAGGCGGGCAAGGAGTGGGTTTTGTTAACTGTGAGAAGGAGCAAAGGGCAGTGAGGCTGAGGAGGAAATCCAAAGACCCCAAAGAGTGAGGATCCTGGGGCGTGTGGTAATCCGAGACTGCTCAAACAAAATGAATGTATAGCCAGCTGTGTGGGAATGAGGAGCGTGGGTCGTCATGCCTGTGCGAGGAGGAGTTGTGCCCAGGAGAGGCCTGGTGATGTCCTTGGCTGTACAAACAGGGCAGTATCAAGTGGAGGTATGGATGGATTCTGATCTTTGTACATGGTAGCAGACCATTGCTGGAGCGCTGTGTCAAATTTGGGTATCAGAATTTCAAAAGAGAGCAGAGAAACTGAGAAGATTAAAAAAAAGACACAAAAATTAATCAAAGGCTGGCAAAAATGCCTGACAGGCACTAAAAGAGCTTATCCATTCAATTTATCAGAAAGAAGATTGAGAGGTGACTTGATTACAATATCTGAGTATCTACGTGGGGAGAAAATCACAGGTACTAAAAGACTCTGCAGGCTAGCAGAGATCTAATGCTAGAAGCTGAAGCCTGTCAAATTCACATTTTAAAGAATTCTTTTTTTTTCTTAATATCCCTCTTTTTTAACTATTGGCAAAAATGTCATAGGGAAGTGCTGTATTCTGCATCTCTTTGCTTTCTCAAAATCCATGCTAAGTTCCTTTGTGGAAGAGACTTTATCCATCCTGGATGACTGGTGCAGTGTCGGCTGGGTGAAATTTAGCGGCTGGCAAGACGCAAAGATCAGCCTGGAAAACTGAGAGATCCTTCCTGGCTTTTGAGTCCTTGCACCCGTGAGCTGAGTTCCTGCACTTCCCTGAGCAGTAATCGTATTTTCTGCAGTAAGCCGCCTCTGCGTGCCGTGCTGCACGCCTGCCAGTGCACTGGTTTCCCAGCACCAGGGCCCTCACCAGGGATGTGTCCTGTCCTGTTCTGCCTCTGTCTGCTTCATGTTTCAGCAGAAGCTTTTCTTTGAGAGTGCGGCCACTTAGGGCTGATGTTCACGCATCGTGGTGAAGTTGAGAGATCTCAGCTCAAGGGTAGTGGATACCCCTGGGGAGCATATTGCTCAGGGCTCTGGAGACCTGTGGAGAAAACACGGTGTAATAATCATGAGTAGCAAGTGGAGCACAGAGACCCACCATTTCGCAGAAGATCTCCAGTAAATCTCACGTACTTACTGCTTTCACCTGCCTGCTTAGCTGCAGGACAACACAGACTCCCTTGAGCACAGCAGCGGCAAGGGAAAGAACAGAGAAGAGAGCCCTGGCTCTGTGAGACGCATGGAGCGGAGGAGAGCTGGGCCAGACACACTTGCCCCAGATGTCACTGGGATCTGAGAGCTATTCAAGGACTTCTAGGATACAGTTTTGGAAGACGCTGACTTGGCAGGACGAGGCATCGTCAGAATATGTTAGCAGCTTTTCCTGATGAGTGCTGATGGGATCTGGTGCATCCGGTTTGAGGTCTTGTGGAGTGCTGATAGTTGTGGATCGTGGAAGGAACTTGCCTTGCATGGAGATGCAGTTTACCAGCCAGGCCCCATCTTCACGTGCTTTCTTCAGCACAAGTTGCTCAGTCCAGCGGTGGTATGCCTGCCCCGTGCAAGCCGGGGAAGATACGTGTTTCCACAGTAGAAACAGGAGGTCCTCTCTAAGCTCTGTGGTCATTGCTTTCATTGCAGAGGTTTGTTTGCTTGTCCGGAGTGTGCAGTGCATATGCTGCATCTCTGTTCCTGGAGGGCCCTTTCATGCCACTGTCTTGTCTAACAGTAGGCAAGCACTAGTCTTTTTGGGGCAGCAAATGAATGTTAGGCTGGTCTAGCATGGCAGGTTGGGGGAGCAACCATCCTTCTCCTAGGCATGCAGTTGCAGGATGAAGCTAGCAATCTTCCTTCCCAAACTGCCGTCTCTGCAAGTAACCCCATGGTCTGCACATGGTGCTGCTGAGTGTGGGCAAAGCGCCGAGATCCAGAACTTTGGATCTCCCCATTCGCTGCCTGTGCAGAGATTCTTCAAGAATCGAGTGGTTCCAGCTATTGTGGTGCCCTCTTTTCTGCTCAGTTGTGGCAGAGAGACCATTCCTCTATGCCTAGAGCAGTTTCTGGATGTTTGATCTCAAGCTGAGTTTGTGTTGTGCAAGGAATCTAGACCATGTCTGTTCTGTGGATTGTGCCACTGTAACTGAGTTGAATCTTTTGGAGTGGCAGATGCGTTGTCTTGGCAGTCAGGCTGCTGAAGGCCTTTGTGAAAAGGCTGCACAGCATGGTGAAGGTTACCCCTTTTCTGCTGGCAGGGCTAGTTTCTCGCATGCAGCCTGGCAAAAGTCCTCCCTGAACTGCTGTTCACTGTGTGGGAACTGCACTTCTTTCAAAGTTGTTTCCAGCATCAGAGGTTGTCACAGTTACTGCTTTTGTGAAAAGATGGAACAGCCTGCCTTTGGCTTCACGTGCAGTTTGGGGATGGTCCTGGCACAAAGCAGGAGGAGTGACTGGGTTATGTACTGTAGTGCCCAGGACTCTGCAGACATGAACTTCACCAGTGGCAAGGCTGGGTCACCCTGAAGGGGTGGATTAGGGTGGTCCCTTTACTCCTACCAGAGCTCCCAGTGAGCTAAGAGGCTGGTACTGAGCATATCTTCCCACTTCTGGGCTGTGGAAATATAGTATTAAAGAGCTTTGTTCTCAGAATTACCCTCACAGAGCTCCTGGAATGCAGGAATCTCCCAGAGTTCAGCAGATGCTGGGACAATAGCAAGAAGCCATCAGTGTGGAGGCACCTCAGCTTTTTGTTTCATTTGGGGAATATTTCTTTACCATGCAAAAGTGAGGGAGCAAATTGTTAAGAGCCCTTTGGCAGGGATTGTCTTGGAGTTGTCCTCGAAGAGGAGGACTGATCCAGCTTTGATCGTGGGAGAGCATGGGAAGGACAGCAGCCCAGCTGCTCTGTGTTGTAGGTGGCTTTGCTGGCTTGCCTCCAGCTTCCTTTGCGGCAAGTTGAGGGTGAGAGCTCCTCTCCTCCCTCTGGCCCTGAGCGTTGGAGGGGACAGTTGTGCCTTGGCATTGCCAGACCGTCTTTTCCCATCACTTACCAGAACCGTACTGCTGAAATGCTTGCAATGGATCTGCTGTTCATTTTTCCTCCTCAGCAACAAGGCTGCAATTTTGGACTTTAGCTTGAAAGTGCAAGGGTGGTTCTGACTGTCTGCTCCTCGTTTGGGCTTCCGTGTGCCGGGTGTAATTGTTGGACAGTGTCATTTCTTCTGCTTGGATGTGAATTAGATCCTTCCATGCCTTCGGGGATAATTGACAGCATTGCCACATCTTCCAGACTAGTGAGTGAAGCTTCGGAGGAGCTGTGTAGCAGGAGTACTTCCATGGAGAGGCCAAGATTTCAGGTACAGGGGTGTGTGCAAGGCCCAGTGATTCCAAGAGGTGCCACACACGCGCGCACACACATTCTTCCCCCCACAAATATATTTCTATAGAGCTATTTCTGTGCGTCACTTTGGATCAGCCAGTGCACTTCCCCTCTTTATGCAGGTTGTCCTGGGTGTTTGCTCTAAGCTCTGCTTCCCAGCAGACCTCCAGCCCCAGTGTGAGAATGCCAAAGGTGACGCAGCTTTCTGAACTGCTTGGGTGAAGTGTTTGCAAAGCTCGAGGAACTTGCTTAGCCCACTGACTTCGCAGTTGGGCTGGGACAACACATTCTTTTTCACTTTCTCCCTTCTACTTATGCAGAGCTGGTTGTCTAACATGGTCTGGCTGAGTAAGTCTCATGCTTGCTTAGGACTCTAACCTCAGACTTTTGCTGTGCTGTAGCTTTTCACAATGAGCAACTGTTGTTAAATAACAGATGCTGCTTCAGACATGCTGCTGCTCAAAAACTGGTTGATCCCCTCCTGGCATTCATCCTCTGCAATATGTGAATTTTCATTTCCACATCTCAGGAAGAGCTACTTTTTGGAGAGGTTCTGGAATGCCAAACAAAGATTGTTGTGACTTACATGATGTTTGATGTTCCAGAGACTAGGCGACCTGTCGTTGTAACTATTAACATTTTTTTCTCTGTATTTTCTCTCATAGCAATCTCTCCAATATCTCACACTTTCCAGGGCCGATGAAATGTCAGGTCCACACCTTCAGACCGCTGGAGATACTGATTAGTCTAAAAGTCAGGAGACAGATCTTGTCCCGGCCAAGAAGGGGGAGAAGGAGTTAGAGTAGATGCAGTGTAAGTGCTTACGGCCACACTGTGTAGCAGAGGCAGGCAGTGGGATAACAAGGTTAGATGTTCTGCAGAAGTCCTCCTTGTTGACGTAGGGTGGTGCAGTTTGAGCCCCAGATGTTGGCTTCAGTGAGAAGAAGGATTTGGGTCTTAATGAAACACTCTAGAAATTCGGGGGTGGAGAAAGGTGCTTTCCGTACTCTGACCCTGTCTTCTTTCTCTCCTCTTTCAGTGGCTCAGAAGGTGGTGGCTCTACGGAAGAAACAGCAGCTTTCCATCGGTCCCTGCAAGTCCTTGCCCAATTCACCCAGCCATTCGTCTGTCTCTGCGGCCTCCATTCCTTCTGTTCACATCAACCAGGTGGGAAATGGGAACGGGGAAAGCCCACGACCCCATACGCTTCTCCACACACCCACAGTTCTCTTCCCTCGATACACAGCTTGTTTAGTCTAGCACTAGACTCACACTGAAGCCTTGGAGTAGCTTTTGGAGACAGCAGAGTGTTGTCACCCCGGGAGCCTCTGTCAGTGGCCCAGAACAGCTCATTGCTCGCCTTGAGATCAAGCTTCATGTATAAACTGTCAGACGTGGCTCACGGTCTCCAGAAATTGTGGAGTGCTTCTGGAGGCACTCGGCACTCGCTGCAGAGCCACGAGCAGCCTGGGTAGAGAAGTTCCTGGGCAAAGCGGAGGGGAGGTCTGCGAAACAGGCCTCAGCCTGGCTGCCCTGGCGAAGCAGCACGCTCGCCCCGCGGGGTGGGATGAAGGCAAGCATGGGTGGACGTGGCTGGTCCTGCTCCCCCTGGAAGCAGGAAGCTGATGGTCTTGCATTCACATACAGATGGACTTTTTAGGGGATTTTAGGACCTTTTTAGCGGGGTGGATTCAGTGGTGGGGCTCCTTGAGGACTCCGGTAGCACAGAAGGGAAGGAGCTCTCTGGAAGCTGTCCTTTCTGCCAGGGAGGGGTTCTTTGCTGTTCTTTAGGCACAAGGTCAGCTTGGCAGGGACCCCCAAGGTCCCCGTGCCGGGAAGATGGTGAAGGCAGATGTGTTCGTTCTGTGACTTCGGAGAAGGCAGACCTGAGGCAGGAGGAGCAGGTCGGAAACCGAAGCAGGCTGCCATGGTGAGCGCTGGCAAAAGAGATCCTTTGGGCAGCCTCACGATTGCCTTAATGCTTCGCTTCGGTTTTCAGTGAGCACACAGATGCTGCGATGGCTCCCTAAAGAGGAGGGTGCAAAACTGGGAGGGATTGTTTCTCAGGGGCAGTCAAGCCAGCAGATTCCAGCTTGGAAGCGGCTGGCTTATGAAATCGCAGGATCTGTAGCAAGGATTTCACTGAATTTGTCTTGTTTGGCGTGGTGCTCTCAGACTGCAGAAGTAGCGACTGCTTATGGACGACGGGAGATGGAGTGGCCAGGGCAGCTGGGAGCCCTTCAGCCTCCTCACCGGTGAGCAAAGCTTGAGACAGTTTTTGAGGAAGAGAGTAGTTAAGGACTGAGTGGAAAAGTAAAACCGAAGAAAATGCAAAGCAAGTTTAGCAAAACGGACTCTGCCAGACTGGCCCTGTTTTTTCGTAAGGGGATGGGTGTTGAACCTAGGGTGTATCTGAGTCTGCCAAGCCACCGAGTGGGTTTTCGATGCACCACCGCAGGGGAGATTGTTGCTGTACAAACTTGAGTCAGGTCTGCAGCCACTGGTTTGACCCCTGCACTTAGGGTTTTAAATACCTGTGCGAAGCTTGTACCCGGCTGCATACATTTTTAATGCTGGACTGCAAGCAGTTCTCTACAGAATTTTGCAGAGACCTGCGACAGCTTCCCGGTGCTCCAGACCACCTGGACAGCAGCCAGTTTATATAACGGTGCAAGTGAATGTGCTAAGCCCTGCTGACAGCCAGAGCTGCTTAATGAAGCTGTGTAGCTTTCTGATCGGAGCTTGCTCGTGTCCCGCAAGCTTGGGATGCACGCAGAGTGCGCACAGCTGTTTGCAAAACACATGCAGCCGTGCTATGCCCTGCACTATGGCAGGATGCAGGCATTTTTTGGGAGGTTTAATAGGAGGCACCCAAGGTAAGGAGCAAAGTCCAGAGAAAATGCAAATTTGAGTGTATCTCAAATTGAGTATCAATTGATACTCGATTGAGTATCTTATTAGCAGAAGAACTGTAAATAGTTGAAGACTGGCTGGGAGGGAGAGGCAGATTGCACTGAAAGGGGGAGCAAGGTGAAGGATGGCCAAGGGCAGTGTTCCTCGGGGACAAGTTATACGCTCGTTCAGTATTTCCTTTGATATCCACAGTTTGAGAAAAGGGTCCTAACAAAGATGTTTACTAATGGCACTGGCTGTGCCAGGCACCAGGTTTGTAGTGAAGACAGACGTGTTCCTCACTGTACAGGGTGTGATGATACCAGACTCCTCAGGCTCATACCAGTCACTCACGTTTAAGTGTATGTTCAAACTGGAGTAGGAACAGAAAAATACCAGTGGGAGGGAAAGGAGAGGCTAATACGAGAGGAAATAAAGTGCTTGGCTTGTTTAGCTTAGAAAAATGAAGTCTGAAATGGACAAAACCTGACCCCTAAAATACAAAGCTGGAAAAGGAAAAAGCTTTTGAAGAAAAAGAATGTGCTAGAAGAAAAGGGGAGGGTTTAAGACTGGCCATGGCAAAGCAAAGATTGGGCATCAGAAGTCGTGTCTGTGTGTCCTGAGCTCTGTTAAAGGTTCTTGCTCAGGAGCCTCTTTCCTTTCCTTTTCTTCATACAAAGTACCAAAACGTTCTTTCAGCGCAGCTTGCTGATGACCTCTGTGTCGATGCAAATGCTGGCTCCTTGGCTCTGAGACAGGACCTTGAAGTCACAGCACCCCGCTGTGCTCCCACGGCTTTACCAGAGAGGCCTAGGTTGTTCTCGTGGGAACCAAAGCTTTCTGATGGGAAAACAATGCTAATGGTGAGGCCTTTTTAAGCAAGAAATGTTCATTGATTGCGTGGACTATAGAAGTGTCAGCAAAAATGATAGGCCACGTCCTTTTGGAGCTAACGCTGTCTCTGTCTTCCCTCCCCTGGACATGCTCTGTGCCCGTCTTAAGCGGTGTGCCTCCCGCGCTTAACAAATCTCTGCCGCAGAGGGGATCAGAGTCAAGCTCTGTTCCCTGGGTCTTCTGTGGCTTCCCCAAGGAGCACAGACTGTTTCAGTTCCCAATGGCCTGCTGTAGAAATCTTTGCTTCGTGGTTACACATCTCCTCCATTACAAAAAGCACTTCTATAAATAGAATATGAAGCAATAAAACCGAGGAGTGATTGTAACATACGGTGAAGCATTTCTTCACTCTCCCTTGGCTTGAGCAGCGAGGTTCTGGAACTGCTTCCCAGCCCTGAGGGAGAAAATCCAGGTGGTTTTGAGAAACCCAAGTTCGTTGGTCCCTGACACGTCTAAAACGGCCGCGGGCAGAGAGGGCTGTGCGCTCAGGCACACGTGGGCCTGCCGCCCGTGCAGGAGGACGCACGGCCAACACAGCACAGCAAACTGGCAGCTTCCAGGGTCACAGCAGTTGTCGCAGCAGGGGCGCAAAAGAGCCCAGAATCTCTGCGCAGAGACCGCTCGAGGACCGCGCGGTGGTGGTGGTGGTGGCACGCCAGGGGCACGGTCTGCAGCACGAGCTGCAGCAGCTCTCCCTAGCACGGCGCAGGGCGAGGGTGCTGCTGCCCGGAGCTGGGGTGCCGGGAGCGCCGGTGCCCCTCGGGGCGGTGTGGCCGTGGCCTCACGAGCTCTGCTCCGGGCATGGAGTCACCAGGCGAAGGAGCTCTGGGGAGGGATGGGCAGACTGTGCACCAGGGGGGACAGAGCAGGGACTTTGCAGAACACTCCCGTGTTGTGTCGTCTCCTGTCCAGGGGTGAGGGGCCTGCTCCAGGATTTCTCACCTGCCTCCGCTAACCTTGAGAGCAGGTACTGAGGCAGGGACGAGGACCTCAAGGAGGGGTTTGGGAGCACAGGACTCGGCATGGGAAGTTTGGGAACACAGGACTCAGCATCTTTCAGATGGAAAGAAGCCAGGATAAAATAGAAATTAGGCTCTTCTGTTTGTCTTTTTCTGCCACTAGGTATTGGGGCATTCAGAAAGACACGCACACTGGAAACGGAATAATCTTTTTTTTTTCTGGGTGCTGCTTATGTGAAAGTCAGGATTGGCCTTTGCATCTTGGGCCCTTGGCCATCAGGAGCCATTGGGCGCTCGTGTGCGGCTCTGTCCCTGCAGGCCGTGTTTTTGGGTGTCGAGGGGTGCTGCCTACGGTGACAGCAGTCGCTCTGTTCCTTGCAGTCAGTTATGGCAGGAGATGGCACCTCTGTCATTGCTTCACTCCCCTTGGCGGGCTGCCTTGCTGGGGGACTGCTAGTGATAACATACCCTTCCCACTGGTTGGGGTCCCTCTTCCCAGGAGGTGCTGAACTGTCCCTCTTCTCTGCTGCTGCCGCTGAGGCCAAGGGCTGCTTTCCTTCGCGGCTGTGTGCCCAGCAGAGAGCAGTGCCACGGAGGGGACCAGGGTGTTTGCTCGGTGCCGCCTCTCCTGGCCTGTGCAGGCAGGGACGGCTCTTCCCGGCTCCGTGCCTGGAGCTGTTGGTGAAGATGGCAGTGGTCTTCCTTGGAGCGGGAACAAGTGGTCCCCACGAAGGGTTACTCAGAGCAGGCAGGAGCTGAGTGCCGGCCTTGCCCCTCGTGCTAGTGCCAGGGACGTCTTTTCTGGAAGCGGTTTGATGCTCGAGGCTGGTACTCTGGAAATGGCTGCTGCTTGCCTGGTCTCCTGACAGCCCAGCGAGTTCATTGCAGCTGCTGGGAGAGCAGAGGACCCTGGTGATCGCATCCTCCGCCTGTGCAGGAGGACTTTTTCCTGCTGTTGTGGGGTGGTGGCCGGTGTCCTTACCGTAGTGACTGTGCCGGTTTCTCAGGCCGGCAGGGCTCTGAGATAGCGGTGCCGTGTGAGCTGTCTCGACGTCCTTGCACGGCGGAGGTTCCTCTTTACGAAGCAGTTCTTGAACTAGCCAGAGGCCCTGGTTTCGCCTCAGCCTTTGGGAGTTTTGGAGTTTTTTTCTTTTTACCCCATAGCGGTGCCTGGTGCCACAAAGCACATTGTTCCCTTGTTTTCTGCTGTGATGGGAGCTGTAGTAGAAGGTCGGCTGGTGGTCAGGGTTTTCCACAAGCAGTTATCAGCGTGCCAGATGCGTCCGTCAGGTCTGTGACTCCAAGCAGTTTGTTCAGCATCTCTCTGGTCTTCCGAGATACCAGAGGGACAGGGTCAACCCTTGGGAGCCCTGAGCGCTCTTGGGTGCCCTCAGGGATTTCAGAGCTGTTCTGTTCCTCGGCCTTTCCCAGCAGCTCACGGGAAGTCGGTCTGCTTTTGGCATCAGTTCAAAGGCACCTCAGACCCCGGAGGGTCCTGTAGTCCCCCAGGAAAGCTCTTGTTTGTCTGCTGGCTCGGGTGCTCCCCGCCTGCGCCCTGCCCGCGCTGCTGGCGATGAGCAGGTCTGGTGGGTTTGGGTGCTCCACAACCTGCCTTGCCTTCCACCTCGCTCCCCTTTGCCTGCAGGGTAAAGGGTGCGGGCGGGAGTGTCTCGGGCCAGTGGATTCTTGCAGCGCTCACAGAGTTATTCCACCTCATTTCCTTACTGCTCCTGCTCCTTCCTCCCTCTTTCTTCAGGGGCTCTGAGATGCCTTTAGACCCCAGGCTGTGGGATGAGTCTCCGTTGCCTGTTTGCTGTGGGATGGAAGTTTGTCCTCCTGCCAGGGGACTCATTCCCGGACGCTGGCAGGAGGTGACACAGGCACCCCACGCTGAGTCTGTGCAGGGCAGCAGAGTGGACTGCCAGCTCCCCGAGCACGTTGCTGGGTCCCTCTGGGCTGCCGGTGTGCCCCGCTCTGCTGATCTCCCTTTTGGGGACAGTGCATCCAGTTTCACTCTGGCTGGCCTTGGTCTACAGCACTGTGCAGCGTCCTCAGTGAAAAAAAGAGGAGTTTGATTTATCAATGCTTTAAGTTGAGAACAGTACTAGAAACTTAGTTTGCAAGTGGAATGAAACACAAACTGCGATTAACCTGTGCTCGGCAACAGGACCTTCTCCTGCCTGTTGCAGCCTGTTTCACCAAAGTGCAGTCAGCGTGTGTGTTTTGGCAGCTCAAGCAACGGGCATCTGCGTTTCCTCGTGGAAGCATCCAGTAGCCAGTTCAGCTCGTGGTGTGCTCCACTGCGATTTCGTGGTCTGTGCACTTCTCTGGTTTCTTCCTTGTTCCTGTGCACATGCTGAGTCAGTGGCTTCTGCTTGCCTGCGCTCTGCCCTTCAGAGCCCTTCCCAAATTTCACTCCCTTGTTCCACCTCATGCCTTTTTCTTGCCAAAAGTTAACACAGTTTAACTTCACCTGAGTTATTCCCTGCTCAAGCACCCGATAGCACAGTTGACATTCTTTGGAGTACACAGTTATCCACCACTGCGCACTGATGGGAAGGGTTTGTCCTGCATGTGTTTTACTAAGCGTACCGCTTCCACTGTGTTCTTTGATTTTGATGGAGACTGCCGGTGGGTGTTTAGGTACGTCAGCAGAATAGCTGCCAGGAGCAAAAACGAAGTATTTGTGCAAACATGTCCTCTTGTCCTGGTTCTCCCCCGTATCTGTGGTGTGTTTTGGGTTCCTGGATTCCCCCTGAGCGCTCTGCTTCAGCTGGGCAGTGCGATGGCTCAGGGCTGCCTACATAGCCAGAGCCTGCACCACCGTCTGCTTCTCACAGTTCCTCCTCTGCCCCCAGCTCTCACTGGACGGTACCAGCTCCCACACGACCCTTCCCAGCTTGATGCGCGGCAGCCTTCAGCCCCAACGCCTTTCTTGAGGCTTGCGTGTCCGCGGGATGCCGGCATGCTCAATGGCTTGTGTTCATTGCCCTGCAAGAAGGACAGTCCTCGACTTGTCCCCAACACTGGGCAGATTTATGGGCTAAAGAAGACGAAGTTTTATTCTAGCAAGGCAGAAATCAACAACAAGGTTACAGGGAGCATGTAAAATACAAACCACAGTTTAGCGAGATTCCTTCCTAGGAGCTTTAGTGTCCGTCACCTAGCACACATAGGATTTGTCCCAACTGCTGTGGCAGGGGTTCAAACTCCATAGTGTCTTCTGAACTGAATCCTCTTCTCAGTTATAGCTTCATGAATGTGCTGACTGAGGTATGAATGATTCAGAGCTTAGCCAGAGAGAGTATTTTGGACGCCCGGCTACCTTGTCTAGCTCACCTGCTTGGACAGCAAGTCTCTGTGCTGCAGCTTTGACCATCTCTTCCCTCACACTTTGTATATTTTTCTTGGTTTTTGATGTATTTCACATATTATGCATCAAGCAGTGATTATACAGGCTTTATTGTGCCTGATCATGAATGTCAGCTCTCCCAGTGAATTCTCTTCAGCTTGGTAGCTCTAGTTTCTGCATCTGTTCTTTCGTCACTACATTTGCAGAGTACTTCTTCATGCAGTGTTTTCTCTCTGGTTCACCAGAATTGTCTCTGATTAATGATTCTGAAGTCACTGCCAGGATGGCGTCTCTCTCTGCTTCTCCACGTCCTCGATGGTCCCTCCTCCTCTAGGGCCGGGCAGCAGCAATCTGCCTCTCAGCGGGGTTTGTCGGCTGCGAGAGAGTCCCCTCGGCTGTGCTCGCTCCTCCGCCCGGTGCCCGGCCTCTTTCACCTGCCGAGACGTCTGAGCAGACCAGATTCCCACTCGCTCTGGGTTTCCGGGCACCAGAAGCTTTCCCGACTCTGGATGGATCTCAGACACCGAGTCTCGCGCTCGCAGGGAAACCACCTGCTCGCAGCAAGGCTCTGCCGAAAGCCGCGGGGCTGCGCAGCCCCCTGCTCCCCGCTTTGAGCCGCGCTGGCTGTTGGGCTGACAGCAGGCAGCTTCCCAGCCCAGCGGATCCCACGGGGTCCACGGTCCCTCTCCGCCCTGGTGAGCAGAGGCAGACAGAGGATCTGCGGCTCTGGGCTGCCCTTTCCCCAGGTGTGGTGTTGGGTCCTTCCAGACCCGCCTGGGCACAGTGGCCTTGAACGCAGGCCTTTGGTCAGGGCGCACAGGTTTCCCCTGCCCTCTGAGGAAGGGTGCTTAGCGTAACTTCCAGCAGCAGATCTGACGGCCACCTGGGCTGTCCGTGGGCAGGCCTGGTCTGGAGCTGTGCTGGAACCGAGGACGAGTGGGAGCACCTCAGCTTCTTGGATGTAGCTGTCAGCTCCCCGCACGCGGCCTTTGAAGGAGGTCCATCGTCAGGCTCCTCTGCTGTGGTCGCATTTCTCTGCAACGCACCTGGCTACCATCCTGCTCTGCTTCAGAGAGAGCGAAGTCAGACTGATTTTTGGATGGCTCTTTCCTCTCCTAAAAGAAGTTCTCTTTCATGTGTCTTCTGCCCCTTTCCCTGGTGAAAGATCAGGCAGGATACAGCCTGAGTGCCGTTTGCACTCTTTTTCCAGGAGAGGGGTATGTTGTGCAGTTGCTGGTCTGTCTCTACAGCCTCTTTCGCATTTCTAACATTTCTTAACTCCTGGTCGTAGAGGAAGGCTCAGGCCCTGCCAGGTACAGAGCGTGCACGTAGGTGTCTTCTTGCTGAGCATCGCCGGCGGATCCTTGCTCCACACGTGCCCATGGCCTCCTCCTCTAAGGAGATTGTTTGTTCAGCGGGGATCCGCGGGGACCGTTGCGTTCTTCTTGCTCCTTTTGCAGACTGCCTCCTTGGTGGCTGTTACTTCCAGCCAGAAGATGAGCACGCTGCAAGCTTGGTAGTCATTTAGTGATCTGAGGTTTTGCAGGGGGCAGAGGGATGTTCAGCCTGTGCCTCAGGTTCCCCTGTAAGACGGATTCCTTCTTCTAGCCGTGCCAGGCAGTTCTGCCTGGCTTTTTTCCTAGGCCGAGCTGGGATTTGGGTTTTGTTTCAGTGTTACTCACTGTTACCCGGAGTGGACATAACCGTTCTGGTAGTGGCTCTTCTGTGTGTTATCCCGTTGCAGTGCCTTAGGGACTGGTGCCCTTCCTACCAGCCATGAGCCACCTAAATCCGAGCATGTGAGCTGGGAGGAGGTAGGCTGCTCTGCAAAGGGTGCTGAAGCTCTCAGCCTTCTAGAGGCGGTTTCTTCAGCATATTTTTGAAATACTGTGCAGAGATCAGCAGAACTGCCAAACGGAGCTCAGGCTGCCGTGTGCTTTGTCATAGGACGATGTCCTGGGCTGCAGATCTGAAAGGCTTTTCTGCGAATGTTGCTCCTTGGGACCTCCTGCAAGCTCCTCTTCAGGTCGTCGTCTGCAGAGTGTGCATGGGCCAAAGGGGAGTGAACAGCTGTCCGTCTAAAATAAATGCATCTCTGAGATGTCTGCACAGACTAAGTGGTCAGACCTGCCCTTCCCCTGTAGTGAGGACACAGCGTGCTTTCCCGCAGGTTCTCAGGCACCGGGGCCGCGGCGGCGAAGGTCCCAGTGGCTGATGCCGTCGGAGTCCACGGGTGCGGGAGGTGCGTGCCACCGTTAGGGCTGGATAAACCTCTCGGCAGCAGCAGTTCTGCCCGCAGTACGAGCTCGGCCTGCGGCACCCTGTGCTCCGGGGCGTTGGAAAGGCCGGGACCTGAGCCGTGCTGGCGCACATCTGCCATGGTATCGTAGCTGTCCTGGTGAGGCTGCTTCAGGTTCCACAGCCTTCGTGCGGAGGAGGATCCTCCCTAGCAGACTGTCAGAGGATCAGCTTACACTGGTCCTGTGTTTCGGGGAGATGTCATGCTGAAGTGTCCCCAGCCGTCCCCTCTGAGAGACAGGCAGCTGCCGTAACTGAGGGCTGCGTGGTTCAGAGCTGCCTCCGTGCCTTCAGCACCGGCCCCTTCGCCTGGAAACGCTTCCCTGAATCCTGCACTACAGCCGACAGCGTTAAGTGTTCCTGTGCGATTACTGCTTTTTGCTATCGATTTCAAAATTTTAGCATTTTACCAGCAGAAAAACTAAAGCGCAGAGAAAGCAAGCCGCTTTCCCAAGGTGCCCGACCGAGCAGCGGCGGCGAGGAGCAGAACGTCTCCCGCGGCCCAGTCTGTGCTGTCCTCCCTCGCCCCGCGCTGCGAGGCTGCCTGCCCCTGCGAGGAGGCTCCCGCCTGGGCTACGCGGTCGGTCCTGCCTCAGGGCAGCCCCCGTCTCCGGGGACTCATCCTGCTCTCCTCCTGCCCTAGGCCACCAACGGCGGAGGAGCCTTCAGCGACTACTCCTCCTCCGTGCCCTCCACACCCAGCATCAGCCAGCGGGAGCTGCGGATCGAGACCATCGCTGCCTCCAACACCCCCACGCCCATCCGCAAGCAGTCCAAGCGCCGCTCCAACATCTTCACGGTAAGTGACGCAGGGGCAGGACGAGCTTTGGGCTGAGCTTTGGCTGAGCCGCGCGGGCAGAGGGGAGGGGGGTGTCGGCAGCAGTCTCGCCCCCAGGTTTGCAGGCGTCAGTCTCCGGGGGACGGCGTGCGCTGGCCCGGGGGCCGGGGCGCAGCGGGGTGCCTGGGGGAGCGCTGCCCGGAGCGGCGGGCACACGCGGGAGGGAGGGAGCCTTCCCACATGGTGGGGACCGTGATGCCGAGGCCTGTTTTCTGCATGGGCGTGTGCACGGGCGAGTGCGTGAGAGCAAGCCGTCCCTTGCACCCGCCGGAGTGCCTGCAGGGCAAGCTGGTGTGCGTGTGCGTGGGTGAAGTGTGTGCATGCATGAGCAGAGCTCCCTGATTTTACTGGGGGGAGATTTTACTTCCTTCGGTGTGTGCCCAGCCCCAGCGACCCTCCGTGGTTCCCCTCCCTGGGGCCGCGTCCCCAGAGCGTGGAGCGAAGCTCCTGGTGACTGGGCACCCCGTCCGGCACCAGCTGTGCCCTGGCAGACGGAGCTGGGCAGAGCCAGCACGTGGCCCTGGGCCCCGCTCGCTGTCGTGCCCAAACCCGCGTCGGCGTGGCTCGAGCAGCGCGCCTGGGAGTTGCCGCGGGGCGTGGAGGGAGGGGAGCCGGGAACGGAGGTGCGAGGGAGCCAGCAGAGCCCTGGGGCCCCGGGTGGTGCGGGGCGTTTGCAGCTGCGAAGTCTGCCAGCCGCGTTGGAAGCCTGCCTCTTAGCACCTTCCCGCACCGCGCGCACTCCTCTTCGCCCAGTGCGCACACAGTCCTGCCCGCAGACCGGCCCTTGCTGCTAGCGCAGCCCCAAATCGCCCCTTGCTGTTAGCGCACACGTACTCCTAGTCCCCGTGTCTAGCGTAGGGATCCTCTGTTCCCCACGTAAATGTGCTCCTGTCCCTCTGGTTCCCAAATAAACGTACTGGGCTCGTGCCCGCTTTCCTCCCCGTGTAAGTGTGCTTTCCAGCCACCATTGCTCTCAGTGCACCTGTGTCCGCTGTCTGGAACTGGCCACCACAAAATCCTTGTACCCCTTGCACCATGTTGTCCTGTGTGAACAGCTGCCATTGCCCTGATCCCAGATGCATAAAAACTCGCAATATCCCCTACGCCATCTCCCTGTCATTGCACTATCGACATCCGAAACGCCCCGACTCGTTGTGCTCTGAGTGTGCCCATTTCCGCCAGCTTTCGACATCCTGGAAGCATCTGCTCTGGTGTCCTGAATGCTCTGTGCTCTCCTCACTGTTTGCATCTCCTGTACCTGCCCTGCTCCCAGTCCTCGGGATGCGCCCGGCCCCGTCCCCGTCCCCGCGCAGTGCACACGCGCGCCCCGGCCCCGGCCCCCGGCAGACAGGCCGTCCCCCGCCCGCCTCCTCACCGCACACGCTGTCCTTTGCGATGGATGCACTGCTCCTGACGCATGGTTGTCTCCTCACTAGCCCTTTCCTCCTCCGTGTGCTCGCGCCTGCCTGCGGATGCCGTCGGTCTCCCGCTGTCGATGGCCGTGCTTCCCGCTGCCCCCCGGTTCTGGCAGACGCTTCTCGCTCCCCGCCGTCTCTCTTGCTCGTGCTTGCTGCTGTGCACCGCTGCGCGGGGCGCTCATGCACGGCCACCGTCCTCCGCTCGCCCGCGCCCACGCCTCCGGACTCGCCGTCGGCTCGCGTTCACGCTCCCGCTGCTCCCGGAGCCAGCCAGTGCCACGCTCAGTCGCTCGGCTCGGGCACACGCTCGTGGGGGGGCTTGCTGTGGGGCTTACGCTTGTCTGCTGTGGACGTCATCATCCGTCTCGGGCTCTCACCTGCTCGCTCATCCTGGGCTCCAGCTTGCTGACGCTTGCTGCGGGGCTCGCCGTGCTCGTCCGGGGCTCGCGCTCGCTCGCCGCGGCGCCGGACTCGCGCTCCCCCGCTCGCTCCCGTGCTGGCGCACGTCCACGGCTCGCATCCAGCTTCACCCCTTTGGTGGCGGCAGCAGCAGCAGCTCCCGGCAGGGCTGATCCGCCACCTCCTCCCGCAGCGGGCAGGGCCGGCGAGGAGGGGCCGGGAAGGCCCCTTCTCTGCCCTTAGTCTTTCCCGGGCAGGCAGCGTGAGGTTAGCCAGCAGCCGTCCCCGCGCCTGCGCTGCTCGGGACCGCGGCGTGCCCCTCCCCGGCAGGGCCCTCCGGCACCGTCCCGGCACCGGCCGTGCTCCACTCGGGGAGCAGCCGCGGCCCGCGCGGCCACGCTCCGGTCCTGCGCCGGGTGCGCTCCCTGGAGCTTCCTCCTCCTCCTCCTCCTCCTCCTCCTCCTCCTCCTCCTCCTCCTCCTCCTCCTCCTCCTCCTCCTCCTGCTCCGCTCCTGCTCTGCGCGCTGCCCCGCTCCCCGCCCGCCCGCCGCGGCGCGGGGCCTCCATGCCCGGGACCTCCAGGTGGAGACCGACTCCGGCGGCGGCGATGCCGCGGTCCCCGCGAGCCCGGCCCCGCTCCCGCTGCGGCTCGCTGCCGCCTCCGCTGCACGCCCGGCGGCCCGTCTCCTCCGACGCCCCGCCACTGACAGACTCGTGTCCGCGTGCTGAGTATAACTTGCCAAACTCTTTATTCTTTCGATATTTGCAGATATGTGCCACTGTTTCCAACTTTTCATCAACAAAAAGGCCTTTCCAACTCCTTCCAAATTAGAAGATCCAGGTGGTTACACACGGCACCTCTGTACAAATTCTCTCACTTTTCATTGCCTCTCCAGGGCCGGATAAGGGATGGGCACTGGGATTGATCTAAGATTAGAGGCTCGCCCGCCCTCCAGCCAGCATGGGTCCCCCCCTCGGAGACACGCAGGAGCCTTTTAAATCCCCCCAATGTAAAGTCTAGGAAGCGCCGAGACGGCCTGCGCCTGCACTTTAAGCTGGGACGTTTCTGGGCCTGCTGGATGCTGTCTAGGCACTTTCCGTGTGCGGGGATGCCAGGCGGACGACCCTCCTGGGACGGGAAGACCTGCAGAGCCTCCGGGACCGGGGCGACAGCAGCGAGTGGAGCTGGATGGGCCAAAAGACGCTTTGCTGCTGCCCGCGGGAGCTGCTGTTAGCGCCTGCTGCTAGCGCTCGGCTCCTGCCTCCCTACTGCATCTCCTGCAGCCTGCATGGACTCCTGCTCCTCCTCCTCCTCTTCCTCGCAGCAGAGCAGCCATCTGTGTCTCTTTAGTTCTCCTCTCTTTCAATCTCTTTGTTTTATTCTGGGCCCGAGAGCGAGTGAATTGGTGTCCCAGGCGCGCGGGGCCGATGTCCCTTCCTAACCCAAAGCACACGGGGCGCTCCCGGACTGCGGGGGCGCGTAGGACGCCCCAGAGACGCTGCCGCTGCCCTTCTGCCATTGTTGTGATGCTGAATGTATTGGTTGTGCTCCATGCCGTGTATGACTTGATATTCTCCTCTGTCTTAAGCACTTTGAATGAGTTCTGCTCAACAGACTGTATATTTCATATTGTATTTATCGGAGTTTGCTCTCACCACCGCCGCCTTCGGGGGCTGGCAGGTTTTGCTCTCGACTCTCTAGACGTACGGTAGATATTTATTGTCCATGCTCTTTTGTAAGGGGCTGGTATCTCTGCCCAGTGACCTGTGCTACTTTGTATGGTGCAAGTGTGCTCACAGAATAAATCTGTTGGATTAGTAGAGGTGTGAGTTCCTTTCACTGCCTTAGCCTCCTGCTTCCATCCATGCTCCACCCGCATCCCATGCCACCTCTGTCTGTGCCATGTCCTGTGTGCCCCCGCGGGAGGGGGGCCCCAGGTAGCCCCGCGCTGCTAGGGAGCTGGAAGCCCGGGGGGGCAGAGGAAGGCTGGCCAGCAGACAGGTCCGGGGGGGCCGGGCAGGAGCGTCCCCCGCGGGGAAGGGCGAGACGCTGGCTGCTCCCCGCGCTGGGAGACCCGGCCCGGGGCAGAGCGGCCCGGTCCGGTCCGCCGGCTCGTCGGGGCGAGGGGGCTCTGCGCTCCCTTCTCCTGCGTCCCCGCGGCTAACGCTCCTGTGTCTCTTCTCTTCCAGTCTCGAAAGGGCGCAGACCCGGAGCGGGAGAAGAAGGTGCCGGAGTGTAAAGCGGACAGTATCGGCAGCGGGCGGGCCATTCCCATGAAGCAGGTTCGATCCTCCTCCCTCCCGCCCCGTGCGAGCGCAAGCTCGGGGCCGTGCGGCGGGGCCGTGCGGTGCGGACGGGGCGTCTTCCCGTGGCCCGGGGCGCGGGGCAGCGTCAGCCGAGCGGGTTGCAGGCGCTGCGGGGCAGCTGCACGCCCGCGGGGCTCCCCGGGAACCTCTGTCTCAGGCCCATCGTGCGTTTCCATGCAACGCTGCTGCCATCAGCTCCGTGCTCAGGGCGCGCGTGCGAGGCCACCCGCGTGCGTGCAAACCCCCGCGCTGTGCGTGCGTGTGTGCAAACCCGCGCTGTGCGTGCAAACCCCCGCTGTGCGTGCGTGTGTGCAAACCCGCGCTGTGCGTGCAAACCCCCGCGCTGTGCGTGCAAACCCCCGCGCTGTGCGTGCGTGTGTGCAAACCCGCGCTGTGCGTGCAAACCCCCGCGCTGTGCGTGCAAACCCCCGCGCTGTGCGTGCGTGTGTGCAAACCCGCGCTGTGCGTGCAAACCCCCGCGCTGTGCGTGCGTGTGTGCAAACCCGCGTGTGTGCAAACCCCCGCGCTGTGCGTGCGTGTGTGCAAACCCGCGCTGTGCGTGCAAACCCGCGCTGTGCGTGCAAACCCCCGCGCTGTGCGTGCGTGTGTGCAAACCCGCGCTGTGCGTGCAAACCCCCGCGCTGTGCGTGCGTGCGTGCGTGCGAGCTGGCCGGCGTGCGGCCGGAGCGGAGCAGAGCGGAGCGGCGGCGGCGGAGCGCGTTCCAGCAGAGGGCACGCGAGTCCCGCGCCGGCTCGCGATGCTCCCACACGCTGCTCCGCTCCCGCTCCCTGATGTGCTCCCTGGGAGGGCAGGGAGGCTCCCCGGTCGTGGGCAGTGCCCGGAGCCCTCCCAAACCGGAGGCAGGCACCAGCTTGCCCGGGCAGAGGTGCCTTTTGCTCCTGCCTCCCGGTTTCAGGGCAGCTCGACCCAGCTGGACCCCAGCGCTGAGGCTCTGCCACCCCGTGTCTGTCAGCTGGAAGCAGCGGGGGGGGGGGGGATGCCCGGCCCCCCAGCAGCACCCAGACGCACCAAGCGGTGTGGATTGGCCGGGTGGTGTTTGCACTAGGGGTTTGTGGTGCTGCAACACCGGCGAGACTAATCCGCGCACTGCTCCGCAGCGCCTGGCTGTGCTGCGCCTCCGCCTTGCACCCTGTGCCCCGATCCCCTCTTCCTCCCGTGGCCCCCCCCGGCCTCGCTCCTCCCTGTCCGGCTCCGAACTGCCGGAGCTGAGCTGCTGCGCGGGGGGGCCCGTCCGTCCCTGTGTCCCGGGAGCGCTGGACGTGGGACGGGCACCTGCGTCCCGTGCAGGTGCCACCTCTCCTGGTGGTGTTTGGTGCTGGGTTTCCACTGGGGAAGGAGGTCCCCGGGCTCACGTAGCCGTGCCGTGACAGGTCCGAGCAGGGCTGTCGTCCAGCGGCACCAGGATGGTGATGGGGACAGTGGGGACAGTGCTGGGGGGGGGCAGTGCTGGGGGGAGCAGTGCTGGGGGGGCAGTGCTGGGGGGAGCAGTGCTGGGGGAGCAGTGCTGGGGGGAGCAGTGCTGGGGGGAGCAGTGCTGGGGGGGCAGTGCTGGGGGGGCAGTGCTGGGAGGAGCAGTGCTGGGGGGGGCAGTGCTGGGGGGGCAGTGCTGGGGGGGGCAGTGCTGGGGGGGCAGTGCTGGGGGGGCAGTGCTGGGGGGAGCAGTGCTGCAGGAGCAGTGCTGGGAGGAGCAGTGCTGGGGGGAGCAGTGCTGGGGGAGCAGTGCTGGGGGGAGCAGTGCTGGGGGGGGCAGTGCTGGGGGAGCAGTGCTGGGGGGAGCAGTGCTGGGGGGAGCAGTGCTGGGGGGGCAGTGCTGGGGGGGCAGTGCTGGGGGGAGCAGTGCTGGGGGGGGCAGTGCTGGGGGGGGCAGTGCTGGGGGGAGCAGTGCTGGGGAAGCAGTGCTGGGGGGGCAGTGCTGGGGGGAGCAGTGCTGGGGGGGCAGTGCTGGGGGGGCAGTGCTGGGGGGGCAGTGCTGGGGGGAGCAGTGCTGGGGGGGCAGTGCTGGGGGGGCAGTGCTGGGGGGAGCAGTGCTGGGGGGGCAGTGCTGGGGGGAGCAGTGCTGGGGGGGCAGTGCTGGGGGGGCAGTGCTGGGGGGAGCAGTGCTGCAGGAGCAGTGCTGGGAGGAGCAGTGCTGGGGGGAGCAGTGCTGGGGGAGCAGTGCTGGGGGGAGCAGTGCTGGGGGGGGCAGTGCTGGGGGAGCAGTGCTGGGGGGAGCAGTGCTGGGGGGAGCAGTGCTGGGGGGGCAGTGCTGGGGGGGCAGTGCTGGGGGGAGCAGTGCTGGGGGGGGCAGTGCTGGGGGGGGCAGTGCTGGGGGGAGCAGTGCTGGGGAAGCAGTGCTGGGGGGAGCAGTGCTGGGGGGGCAGTGCTGGGGGGGCAGTGCTGGGGGGGCAGTGCTGGGGGGAGCAGTGCTGGGGGGAGCAGTGCTGGGGGAGCAGTGCTGGGGGGGCAGTGCTGGGGGGAGCAGTGCTGGGGGAGCAGTGCTGGGGGGGCAGTGCTGGGGGGGAGCAGTGCTGGGAGGAGCAGTGCTGGGGGGGGCAGTGCTGCAGGAGCAGTGCTGGGGGGAGCAGTGCTGGGGGGAGCAGTGCTGGGAGGAGCAGTGCTGGGGGGGGCAGTGCTGGGGGAGCAGTGCTGGGAGGAGCAGTGCTGGGGGGGGCAGTGCTGGGGGAGCAGTGCTGGGAGGAGCAGTGCTGGGAGGAGCAGTGCTGGGGGGGCAGTGCTGGGGGGGCAGTGCTGGGGGGGCAGTGCTGGGGGGAGCAGTGCTGGGAGGAGCAGTGCTGGGGGGGGCAGTGCTGGGGGAGCAGTGCTGGGAGGAGCAGTGCTGGGGGGGGCAGTGCTGGGGGAGCAGTGCTGGGAGGAGCAGTGCTGGGAGGAGCAGTGCTGGGGGGAGCAGTGCTGGGAGGAGCAGTGCTGGGGGGGGCAGTGCTGGGGGAGCAGTGCTGGGAGGAGCAGTGCTGGGGGGGGCAGTGCTGGGGGAGCAGTGCTGGGAGGAGCAGTGCTGGGAGGAGCAGTGCTGGGGGGGGCAGTGCTGGGAGGAGCAGTGCTGGGGGGGCAGTGCTGGGGGGAGCAGTGCTGGGAGGAGCAGTGCTGGGGGGGGCAGTGCTGGGGGGGGCAGTGCTGGGAGGAGCAGTGCTGGGGGGAGCAGTGCTGGGAGGAGCAGTGCTGGGGGAGCAGTGCTGGGGGAGCAGTGCTGGGAGGAGCAGTGCTGGGGGGGCAGTGCTGGGGGAGCAGTGCTGGGGGGAGCAGTGCTGGGAGGAGCAGTGCTGGGGGAGCAGTGCTGGGGGAGCAGTGCTGGGGGGGCAGTGCTGGGGGAGCAGTGCTGGGGGAGCAGTGCTGGGAGGAGCAGTGCTGGGGGGGCAGTGCTGGGGGAGCAGTGCTGGGGGGAGCAGTGCTGGGGGAGCAGTGCTGGGGGGAGCAGTGCTGGGAGGAGCAGTGCTGGGGGGGGCAGTGCTGGGGGGAGCAGTGCTGGGGGAGCAGTGCTGGGGGGAGCAGTGCTGGGAGGAGCAGTGCTGGGGGGGCAGTGCTGGGGGAGCAGTGCTGGGGGGGCAGTGCTGGGGGAGCAGTGCTGGGGGAGCAGTGCTGGGGGAGCAGTGCTGGGGGAGCAGTGCTGGGAGGAGCAGTGCTGGGGGAGCAGTGCTGGGGGGAGCAGTGCTGGGAGGAGCAGTGCTGGGGGGGCAGTGCTGGGGGAGCAGTGCTGGGGGGGCAGTGCTGGGGGAGCAGTGCTGGGGGAGCAGTGCTGGGGGGAGCAGTGCTGGGGGAGCAGTGCTGGGGGGGCAGTGCTGGGGGGGCAGTGCTGGGGGGAGCAGTGCTGGGGGGGGCAGTGCTGGGGGAGCAGTGCTGGGAGGAGCAGTGCTGGGGGGAGCAGTGCTGGGGGAGCAGTGCTGGGAGGAGCAGTGCTGGGAGGAGCAGTGCTGGGGGGGGCAGTGCTGGGGGGGGCAGTGCTGGGGGAGCAGTGCTGGGGGGGGCAGTGCTGGGGGGGGCAGTGCTGGGGGGAGCAGTGCTGGGAGGAGCAGTGCTGGGAGGAGCAGTGCTGGGGGAGCAGTGCTGGGGGGGCAGTGCTGGGGGGAGCAGTGCTGGGGGGAGCAGTGCTGGGGGAGCAGTGCTGGGGGGGGCAGTGCTGGGGGGGGCAGTGCTGGGGGGGCAGTGCTGGGGGGGGCAGTGCTGCAGGAGCAGTGCTGGGGGGAGCAGTGCTGGGGGGGGCAGTGCTGCAGGAGCAGTGCTGGGGGGGGCAGTGCTGGGGGGAGCAGTGCTGGGGGGAGCAGTGCTGCAGGAGCAGTGCTGGGGGGGGCAGTGCTGCAGGAGCAGTGCTGGGGGGGGCAGTGCTGGGGGGAGCAGTGCTGGGGGGAGCAGTGCTGCAGGAGCAGTGCTGGGGGGGGCAGTGCTGCAGGAGCAGTGCTGGGGGGAGCAGTGCTGGGGGGGGCAGTGCTGCAGGAGCAGTGCTGGGGGGGGCAGTGCTGGGGGGAGCAGTGCTGGGGGGAGCAGTGCTGCAGGAGCAGTGCTGGGGGGGGCAGTGCTGGGGGGAGCAGTGCTGGGGGGGCAGTGCTGGGGGGGGCAGTGCTGGGGGAGCAGTGCTGGGGGGGAGCAGTGCTGGGGGGAGCAGTGCTGCAGGAGCAGTGCTGGGGGGGGCAGTGCTGGGGGGAGCAGTGCTGGGGGGGAGCAGTGCTGCAGGAGCGCTTGCTCGGGAGGGCAGCGTGTTGAAGGAGGGCTCCGGCCGGGAGGGCAGCAGCACTGGGAGAAGCAAATGCTCTTGGCAGGGTTTGCAGGGGATCACACCCGGGCTCTGCTGCCAGTGTACCAAAGATTCACACGGCTGCAGCAGAAAGGGGCATATTCACTCGTGCCAGGCCATGTCCCTTCTCTCTCGGGAGCCTGGGTCCTTTTTTACCTCCCGGTTGGAACCTGGGATCAAGCATTTTTTAATGGTTTCCTCCACTGCTCGTGTTGCCGGGGTGCCTGCCCCCCTGTCCACACCGTTCCCCTTATTTCTGCGTGAAGCGGGCTGTCTGCGCACACCCCGCTTTGGGGACCGCGTGCTGGGGGTGACGAGCCTGCCCGCTCCAGCACCACCGGCGCGGAGCTGGGTGGCCCTGAGGTGCACAGCCCCAGCCCGGCCTCCGCGCCGTGCGTCGCGGCTTTCGGCCGTGGGGCAGCACGGGGGGTGAGGTGGTTTGTGGTGGCAGGACCTCGTTGCTCTCGTCTGAGTCGGCCCGTGGCACCGGGTGGGGGAAGCAACGGGCAGAGGTTCTGCAGTGAAGGATGGCTGGAAACAGGACGGCTGCGTCCTTGAGCTGGACCTGACCTCGGCCTCAAAGCCGTGCAGCCGACAGGCAGACTGGATGGCTCCAGGACTCTGATCCTTGGAGCATTCCCATGGTCTTTGGCTTCTGGACCTTTGGGGTTCCTTTTTCCAGGATTTCCCTTGAACCAGCAGGGCAAGATGCTTTTTTTTTTTTTTTTTTTTTTAGTGTTGCTAACTGGGCCTGACTTTGTCCAGTCTGCTGGGCTTGGCGGTATTTTGGAGGAATTATTAACCCTTTCCTTGCTGTAGGCAGAGCGGTGCTATTACCATGGTGAACAGATGAAGTACTGAGAAAGAGACAGATGAAGGCCTAGGTCTGCAAAAACAAGTGTGCACTTAATTTCTGTGGACTGCAAGAAGAATTAGGTGCCAGGTTACCTGACTGGTTCAGGGGCTAAGTGAAGTGACCAGTTTGTACAGCAGCACCTCGCCAGCAGGCCCTGGAGCGCAGTGTTATCTTCTGAGATCCAGATCTCTGCCAGTCTCAGGACTGGCACCTCTAATAGCCGAAGCTGCAGGGGTTGACTTTGTGCAGGAGATCCTTGCAAATGGTTTTCCTCTCCTTTGCAGAGGAGATCCTTGCTGGTTTTCTAGGGGAGCATGTAGTGATGAAAAGGTAGGCTCATGGCTCTCTCCATGCGAATGGTTTTCCCTCCCGGGCTTTGTGTGTTACACCATGCTGGAGTCGTTGGCCCTGGGGCGATGCTAAGACCACAGAGCACTGCTGTGACCTGTCTCCTGAGATACTGGGGCCCTCTGAAATTGCTGCCCTCCCACTGCTTGAATTAAACAGTTGTTCTACAGCTTCTTAGGAAGGCACAGAGCTTTCTTCCTGAAGGAAAAAAGAGGCCAAGATCCTCACTGAGGTCATGGGGTATGAGCTTAGTGTGTGTAGTGCAGTAGATCCAGACTAACGTCAGAGAGCTGAAGTTCTCCACCATCCCTGCTGTGCTGTCAGCCCTTTGCCAGGGCATCGCTCCAGGACGGGGAGAAATGACTTGATACCACACATGTGAGAAGGGGCAATGGCTTTTTGAGGCCATAGTTCCATACTACAAAGAATCAGGACGGGTGGTGATGTCTCTGCCCTCTCGTTTAGCCCTACCCTTTCTGGAAGATTGTGCTGATCTGGTTGCATGCATCTCTTCGAAGGGCAGCAAAGAAGCAGGGCCTCTGGCTAGATTTACTCTTCAGCGTTGTGATGCTCCTACCTTGCCATAAAGGAGCGGAGAAACCGGTCATTTTGAGGGCAGTGAAGTGACAAACAGTGTGCCTGGGTGCTTGGCCATTTTCAGACTGCTTCCCATTCCCCAGCATATGCACTGCAGGGAGAACGACAACAAATACTGCGTGTTTGGGGTGTTCCAGCCACTGATAGATAACCTTGGGAGCAGTTTGGTCCTGTGTTTGGCAGAGCAAGGCTGATGCATGCTTAAATTGCCTAAAGATAATCCAGGTCGGTTGGCGAAGTTGGACAGTTGTAGGTGGCCTGCAGTTTCCTTCCACGAATACCTGCGGCTGTGGTCGCTGCCACCAGTGCACGATCTCCTCCTGGGCCCTGCGGGACGAGGGCTGTGGTGCTGCCGACCGCTCGCGGCCTGGTTTGGCCCTCGGTGCTTTACGTTTCTGCAGAGAGCCGAGTCTGTGGCTGGAAAGGCTGATGCCGAGGTGAGAGGCTGGGTCAGGTGTCGCGGAAAGGAGAAACACGGGTGGAGACTTTGCTTAACTGAGAAGGGCTCCAAGAGGAGGTATGTTGCCCTAGAGATGTGGCTGGATCCTTATCTCCACCTTCTCCAGGACCACGGAGGACAACTCCTCTGGGCAACCTGTCTCCCCTCCCATCTAGAAAAGATGGAGATGCCCAGTGGGACAGATGAGTCCAGCATCATCCCGGCTGTGTTGGGGCGCTTTACGCCGAGGACGGCATCCTCCTCCCTCCGCCGGCTGCAGAGACAGCCCGTGCCCCTGCTGCTGGGCAGCTCTGTGCCCGGACTCAGCGTCCCTTCGCCGTCATGTCCTTTCGGTGATGCGCAGGATCGGAATGTCCTGCACGGAGGGGTGAGCTTCATCATAGCTGGACGCTTGTCTCTGAGAACTGGGTTAATTGGGCCGGGAGGCTAAGCTTTCCCAGCTGTTTTTTTTACTAGGAATAAACTCCTAATTGCACATGCACCAAATTCTTTCTGGGAATGCGGTACTGAATGCAGAGGCAGCCCGGGGCCCTCAGGTCCCCGGCCCAGCTCAGGTTGGGCCATTCGCTCCAGTAGGGCCCAAAGCGGGTGACTCCTCCTCCTTGGGAGCTGGGATCATGCTGGGAGCTTAGATTACATTTAAATTGCCATTTGCATTTTCCAATCAATACGCGACTTTACAATTAAGTTTGGTGTTAAAATTCTTAGCAAAAAGTGAGGGGAAGGGAGATTTGTGGAGTAAACGAGTCCTTTGGGGGCCATCGCTGCTCCCTGCTTCATTACGCTGCATATTGCTGCTGCTGCTTTTACTGAGCATCACCACAATCCGAACACAGCACAGAGGCAATCACACTGGCCGAGAAAAGGCAGGAAAAAAGAGGAAAAGTGGGGAGCGGAGGAAGGTTGGGCTCTCTTGCCTCTCGTCTCTGATATGTTCTTTCCTTCACGTATGACAGTCAGGAAGAAACTTATGGAAGAGTTATTTCTTGTAAATCTTTCCATGAAAAACAGGGTGCCTGAGGTGCAGCAATGCGCGTGTGTCGGCGTGTGCACGGTGTGAGCACGGTGTGTGCACGGTGTGCGGGGCGGCCGTGTGCGGGCCTGGGAAGCCGCGGGCATTGGGTGCCCAGGTGCAGCTACGGAGGTGCGTTGGGGTTTGTGTGCATGAGCGTCCCGAATACGTGCATAGAGGTGACGAGCTCTGCGGTGAGGATGAACACGTTTGTGGAGATACTTTGCCTCCCCTCATCACCCATTTTCCTGCATTTCACCCGGTTTTGTCCTCCTTGCCATTTCTCACTTTAATTTGAGCTGTTGTGGGGATCTTGCTCCGTTGCTCAGAAGACAGGAAAAAGAATTCTCTTGGTGCTGCTGGTCCAAATCTCCACATTTCACCAGCAAAAAGGAAAAGAAGTTGGGCTACAGAGTAAGTAACCTTGATGCAGTCAGCACAGCAACACCATTAAAACCTGGAATCCTCTCAGCATCTGTCTCCAGCCTCTTAATCTCTAATACGGCACTGAAGAACAAGTCTAACTGTCCCTGGATTCAGCTGTTTCTTGCAAATGTTTGGCCTTAAGCACCCTCTTCCCCCCCAGTTTTATTACATGTTTACTTAGCTTGTGTAGTTGCTCCCAATGTCTCAGGAAAGTTTTGGACTCTCATGCCTTCTGAGTTGAAAAATGAGCTGCTGGTGCTCGACTCTGTTTCCAGGCCTGGTTTTGCTTGTGTTTCAGTTTTTGAAGCTCCAGAACTGTGTGCTGAACTAATTGCAGCTGAACGCTTCTCTGCAGAAAAAACACATTTTGGGGGCTTGGTAGTGGATGCAGCAGTGTGAAAGGGTTGAAGAGCTCTTCTTGCAGCACCAACTTGTATCGAGTTGAAGACACATTAAGGAGAACAGGGGCAGCTAGAATTTTTGGGCTGCGGTACGTACTGGCAGATCAGTCTTTAGACGTTACCGGTTTTAAAGCCAGAAGGGATCTTTCCAGCCCCCCAGTAAGCCTTCCTGTACAACACCAGCCAGAGAATTTCACCCCGTGACTTTGAACCAAACTTGTAACTTCAGTCTGATCTGTGGCAGATTTGGTTGAAAGATAAATGTATAGTTCTCAAGTACAGAGAATCCCCCATTTATCTAGATTAGTTGCTGTAATATTAAATTAAGTGCAAACATTTTGAGCACTATGTGTGCCCTGCTTTTTTGTTTTGTTTTGTTTTGTTTCCTCTGGCTTATGTCTCTAATTTAAAGATTCTCTTTGGGCCTTACTGCAAAAGGCATGTTTCCAGGTCCTGAGTATCTTTCATTTTTCGGAGTGGCACCCAGATTTGGCTTAGCATCTATTAATAGTCTCGTAAATCGTTCCTATAAGGAAACGGTGGAGGTGGGGTTCAGACCGGGGGCCCCGGCCGCTGGCTGCCACGCGGCACCACGTACCCCTTGGCCTTCCGACCGACCGGCCGCTGCCTGGAGAACAGCTGACAGCAGCACAACGCACTTCTGGATTAGCCGCAGCCTCTTTCCCCGCCAAGAAACCAACCAGGGATGTAGGTGTGGGGCACGAAGGAGAAGCTTGGGGTGCCGGGGTGGCTCGGGATTCAGAGGACGTGGTCAGGTGGGGATAACGTGGTAGAGGAAGACTTTTGATGGTGCAGTTACAGGCCCGTGTTGGACACTGCTGTGAAACGCTACTGTGGAGTTACTCCGTAGAGTGACCATGGTTAACCGATACACAAATGGCTGAAAAGCCGTGCTCAGGGTGTTCAGCGGATGACTGTAAATGGTCAACTGAATGGGGACCCCACAGTCTGTCTTCGGTCTGGTGTCATGCGGTGCCTCTTCATTCGTCTTCCTGACCGGGGTGGTAGAAGAGATTAGACACTTATTAAGTGCGTGGGAGAAACAAGCTGGAAAGGCCGACAGGTTCATAGACAGGTCTGAAGTTCAAAATGCTCTTGATAAACCAGAGAACGCAGGACACGATTCTAAAAGGACAAATCAGAGGCTTTGTATGTGAGGAGGAATAATCATTTTCGTAGACCATGTGGGACATGTATGGCCTGGTGCTAAGAAGAAGATTTTGTCTGTAGTAGATGGGAACCAGAGTAGGCCCAGCCATATCCTGCTGTTTAAAAAATGCACGTTTGCCCAGTGTGCGTGGGAGTGTCGCGTCCCAGACACGTGAAGCAGTCGTGGCTCTGGGCGTGGGCAGGCCTCAAGTGGGCTGCTGGCTCTTGGACGCTGCACGCCGAGCGCTGGAACGGCTGGAGACCGTCCGGAGGAGGCTGGGCTAAGGCGCTCAGGAGCACGTCCTCCGAAGCAGGAGCGACGGCAAGTCCCGGGCAGGGAAGGCTGCAGGGAGACACGGCAGCAGTCTTCAGATCTGCTAAGGGCTGCTGCCGCAAAGGACGTGGGACTGTTCGCCGCGGTGGGGCAGGCCGCGTGCTGCCGTTCCATCGAGGGAGGTGTAGGAAGACACGAACAGATCTCTTGGGGGGGAAATGAACCTCGGTCGCTGGCAGCTTCTACAAGAAGGTCGGAGTGACGTGGACACACCGGTGCTGCTGCGTGGCCTCTCAGTGCTCTTCCAGCTGTTCCCCTATGCTAATGTCGCACCTGGAAGTGGTATCATCTGCCTTGTCCAACCTGATAGTCCTCCGTTTCTGCATTTCCAGGTTCAGTTACCCTCTTAATGGTAGTGTCAACACTGGGAGCTCAGAGCCTGCTTAGTGACGGTACTTTGCAGCCAGGAGAGCCAGCCCTGTGAGATGGTCTGTGGGTCTCTGTTCCTGAACGCAGGACCTTGTAGGCATTGCGCTAAAGTCCATACTGTTCTCAAGAGCCCCGTTTGCCGAGTGATCTGAAGCGGTTTGTGTTAACAGCCAGTCGCCACGATGATTTACTCCCTGCAGTTTCTGTGTTTTCTTCAAGTTTTCTCACTGTGTGTTTTCTTTCAGCTCCTCAGGTAAGACGTTGATTGAATAGCGTGGATCAAACACAGATTGGTTGGACCTCTATACAAATACTTCTTTGGGACATGGATTTGCCATTTATTTGTTTTCATTTATGGTTACATTTCGTGACCTTTGACTTGACTAGTTTTCACTCCATGTATTAATGGTCATAAGGATTTTATACAGTATTATTTTAATGGCGTGTGCCAATCAGCTAAAATCCTTACGGAAGTCTAAAAATGCTGTGTCAGCAGTTACCTTTGTCATCAGATACTGCGATCTTACAAAAAGTAAAATCGGACTTCTCTGATGACCTGTTTCCATGTCAGTTGGCATTAGTTATGCTGCTGTCCTTTCATTCTCTGCTGATTACTTGTTGTGTTGCCTTTTCCAGTTTTGCCCAGTAAAAGCATCAAACTAACTGGCCGTAATTACAAGGGTCATTGCTTTTTCCCTTGCAGATCTTGGCAAGGCACGAGCTTTCAGACTGCTTCTGTGTTTAAGGCATGTTAAAATCAGTGCCTTTTAACCACTGCAAAAGGAGCTCTTCAGCTAATTTTTTTAGAACTCTTGAACGCAAGTTATCAGATCTTGCCATCAAAATGCTTCAGCTTTTGCCTTTCAGTTTTAACTTTCTCTCCCTGTAAGAGTAGGAGGCCTTTCCTTCTCACACTGATCGCTCCCCAAGTGCTGAGCAGAACCGCTCCTGGGCACTTCTGCCTCTTCTGCATCATTTACTGTCAATTCCGCGGCCGCGGCCGCGTCTGCGCAGCACTGCTACCCGGCATCCCCGCGCGCCCCGCCAGGCCCGGCATCTCTTCTCTTGCGGTTCTCCGTCTTGCGAGTGCAACAGTCTCCAGGCAGTACGAAGGGGCCCCCAAATATGCCGAAGCTGGCAGGACAGAGATGCTCTGCCCAGGTTTTTGAGGAGATGCTGGCCTGGGGCCCAGATTTTTGCCACGTTAGGAACAGCCAGTCTTGATGTCTGTTCAGACAGTGCTTTTGGAGGGCCTGGGCCCAACAGTCGGTAGATCCAGCTTTTTCCCAGACTCTGCTTTTCTTTCATACTTTTGTCTGCCTGTTCCGTCCTTTTCTCCCTGCCAGCAGAATACTTGATGTTCTCTCCCCAGTCCTTGCTCCAGAGCCGCCGCATCTAGCTTATTGCCCCGTCCTTGTTCTCCAGGCTCTCCACTCCACTCTTACTCCCGTACCTGGTATGTCGTGGGCTGCTGCTGGAAGCAGATCTCCTGGGGAGTCAGAGTTGGGATGGGGAGAGGCTTAGGAGGTCCCGAGCTAGTCTTTGGGGTGCAAAGCTTTTTCTCTTTGTAGATGGTGATAAAGCAAAGAAGTCCGTCCCCAAATGGCTTTACCCATCCAGGGCAGCACAGAGCCAATGGAAAGTCACTGCTAGAGATTAAAGAGCCTAACTAAGCATTTGGGGAATAGGGGACAGGAGGTTGAGTTCCTGGGTAGTTCAGAGATGTGGCAGGATGACAGGGAAGGACCGAGCTGAGTGCTGGGAAATAAGGCAGATATAAGGGGTTCATGGGAGGAGATAGCAGTGGTTTGTGGACCGTTTTCTGTCTTGCTAGGACGTTTGTCTAAGACGAGCCTTGTGAGTGTCTAAGACGAGCCTTGTGAACATGAGTGTTGTGCTCCTGTGCTGTGCATGGGGTAAAGAGGAAGTCTGAATTCCCAAATCAAATGCTTTCGCTATGACGGTTGGTTTAGATCAATGTAAGTAAGTTCTGGGATAGGGCCATGGGAAAATGCAGGTTTTGGGGCATGGAAGCATGATTATTTTCAGGTCCGAGGTGTGTACCGTACCTGGAAATCGCAGGATGGGTCTGGTGTAACATCCTGATGGGGAAAAGCGGGTGAACCAGCTGCCCGGGACCTGCCCTAGCCCCTGAAATGTGTGCCGGGCACCCCTAAGCATCCCCAAGCAAGAATTACAAGCAGGCAGCAGAATGTTTGTCTTTTGTGAGTTCTGTATCTTGGGGCGTTACTCTGTCGGCCCCAGCGTGTCCCGGATTGCCGTTGCCTTGTCCATCCCTCTGCCTGTGCTTGTGGTGGTTGAAGATGGTCTGGGAGCACTGTGGTAACAGCTGGTGGTGGGACTGGTTTCTGCCTCGTGTTGGGGCCGTCCTTTAGCACAAGGAGGGAGAGGTTTGGGGCAGAGCAGTGTGATAGGTCCCTCAGAGGGTCTGGGGGTCTGCTGGGACGTGGAGACCCTCAGCCCCGAGAACGAAGCTGTCTGGGGAGGCATGCTGGGGTGGTGGGGTCGGGGTGCAGCCCTTTCCTGCTGGTCCCAGGGAAAACGCTGCTGGGAGGTCGGACTGGAAGGTATTTTCCTGAGTGCAGATCTTCATGTCTCTTCCAAAGCCAGTCTCGTACGAGGGGCAGCTCTGGAGCTGAGGGGGGCGGTGCCCGGACCAGCCAAGGCCTGAGACTCTTTACGCTTCTCTTTCAGGGCATTCTGCTCAAACGCAGCGGCAAGTCTCTCAACAAAGAGTGGAAGAAGAAGTACGTGACGCTGTGTGACAACGGAGTCCTCACCTACCACCCCAGCCTGCATGTAAGTGCTGCGCCGGAGCTGGGGTGAGGAGCAGGGCGGGACGGGGCAGTGTCCTCCGCCGTGTCGTGGCTGATGCCGCAGGCCCTCCTGCAGATGCCACAGCTGCGGAGTTGCCGAGGGTTGCTTGGAAAGGGTTTGGCAGCAGCTGGAAGCCGCTGTCTCTCCTTGCAGCAGGGCGCAAAGCAGAAGGTTCAGCACTGTCCTCTACAGGAGAGGCTTATTAAGCACATTTGGCACATTATTATTTACCAGAGTCTAGAGAAAACCTCTTCCCTCTCGTGAAAACCATCTCTGCAGTGTCAAACCGAGTGGGAAAAGCTCTGCTGCATAGAATTATGCTAAGTAAATGCATCTTTCTTTTCCGTTTCCCCTGCTCAGTCCATTAAAGCAGGGGTTGCTGCCTCCCTGCCTCTGGGGTGAGGAGCAGGCGGAGAACTCCTCGCAGCCATGTCTGATGGTGCCATTTGGGTGTGGAATAATTTTCCTGGCTGCTAGGTATTGGGTAATGGAGATGAGGTGCCTGTGCAGAGCCTGCTGAGCTGAGCTGTCACTCGATGCATCTCTGATCCTCTTCACTGCTTGGCTCAGGCACGCAGCTGCCTCCCCATTCGTCTCTGTCGCCTCCCCACTGTGGGGCTAATGACTTCTTCCCCGTTCCCTCTTGAGCACAGTTTGCTGCCGAGACAGCGAGCCACGGACAGACACACCTGTGGCACTGCAGACCACGGCGCCTTCTGAGCAGAGGCCGTTGCGTTCGCGGGAGAGCGTAGCGGTGGCTGGGAAGGGCAGGCTGTTTGCAGAGCGGTGTAGCGGGATGCTGGAAAGCTGTCTGGGACGAAGGAGCGAGGAGCGCTGGGCTCCAGCTCCTGGGCGCCCTCAGCGCTCCAGGGCCCTCGGTTCGTCTCTGAGCACCTCAGACCCATGGGTTTTGCAGTGCCCCGAGCCTCGCAGCTTTTCTCCTCGCTTCTGACCCTGTGGCCCCAGCTCACGGGCCTGCGGTACTCCGTCCTCCAGGTCATGGGCCCCTGCGCCTTTTAACCCTCCTAGCCTTAAACTTGAAAGCCAGTCGTTACATTTCCTTTCTGTAATTCACGGGACCTTTGAAAACAGTTTTTTCCTTTTAGTCTTTGGTCCCCGTACCACGTAATGTATTGTCTGGGTCTACATTTTCCTAACTTTGTAATCCCCTATTTTGGCCTTTATGGAGCCAAACTGGGAGGGAGTGGCTGCTGCCTGCTCAGTGTGTGTGTGTGTATGTGTGTGTGCGCGCACATGTGTACGTGCATGCTCGTGTGTGGGGGGAGTGTCACCTTTTCATTGGAGACCTCATAGGCCCTTGTTGCAATCAGCTTAGAGGCAGAGTAATTTCTGGGGTGTTGTTGAACTGCTCGGAACTGATGCTGCTACACGCTGGGTTTCTCTCCTCTTTATGCATTTCTTCCTTGGGGGTGATTGAGATTGATGTCACTACCTTTCCTTATTGCACTTCCTTCAGTGTCTCATTTCATTACTATATTTTCACAAGCAAAAATGTGGCTTGCTTCCACCTGATGCTGCTGGTGATCCACAGCCCGTTGCTAAGAAAGAGCCGAGATGGGCCTCTCCTACCTTAGACTACACTGAAAGCTTTGAACCTTGCACCCAAAATATATGTCATCCTAAACGTTTACCTAGAGCAATGACTAATTCCTGGGGGACTACAGGACGCACGGCTGCTGCCTGCCCAGCTCCGGCTCCTGCAGGGATGGGGAATCCTGCACACTCTCTCCTTCACGTTGCCGCCCTGAGAATTAGGACAAAGAGCAGTGACACCTACCAGCATGTTATTTTTTTCTGTGACATGGACAAACTCAGGCTTTGATGAGCTGTGTGCAGTTCAGATTACCAGAGGCCCCTCCTCGCCTTGCCTTCGCTCTGGCGTCTGGTTTGCACCTGCTTAGATGGGACGGATGTAGGAAGGCAGCCCGGAGAAAGGAGGAGTCCAGAAGAGGATGTCCCATCGTATCCTCCCCGTGGTGTGCCGTCTTCCACAGTGAGTCAGGAGCTGCTGCGGTGCTTTCGTCACCTGGTTTGTCTGCTGTGGCATCAGCCAAGTTTCCGTGTTCTTTCGCGGGGCATCACAAAGCCGAGCGTGAGGACTGAACAGCCTGGTCGCTGCTCAGACCTGGGCTGCTGGGGAGGGACACGTTTCCTTGCCACTTCCATCGCAGCAACAGCCGTCAGCCCCGCAGGCACGTAGTAAGGTAAGCTGCCGCCGAGAACAAGCGTACAGGATCCCCCTTCGAGGAGACACTCAGCATCCTGCCCTTTGCTGAGCTGTTTAGTCCCGGCTTCGCCCCTGCCTTGTTCGTGAGTCTGTGCTGCCGCGTGCCTAGGGGATGGCAGAGGTCGGGGTGCGGCAGGGACATCCCTGAGGACAGGGCCGAATGCTGAAGGAAGAGGACTTTTCACAGCCCGTGTCAGGACTGTTCAAGCCCCAGAGGGAAGGCCTTTTTGTGCTGCTTTTGCATTCGCACTGGCTCTTCCTTGGCTTGGTTCAGGGCAATTCCTGTGTAGGCATCTCTTCTCTTGCATCTCTTTTTCCTTCTGTCACAGCCTTTCCTGGGATGGGGGTAGGTGTCCCGTGGACTAGCAGCCCTGACATTCTCCTTTTCCTCCCGTAGCCCTATCTTCCCCAAACGTGTCTGTGCCCCCACGAGTAAGAACTACTTCATGGCTCTGTCTGAGTCCTACTTGTGCTATTATCCCCCAAAAGCTTCTTGACTGGGACAGTCATCTGTTGTTGTGTTTATCACTCTGCCGGTTTCGGGATCCATGTCGTGGCACCTCCATCCGCACCGTGAAGCTTCCTCCTGGGAGAAGGGCTGAACTGCCGGTCTGCAGTGACCGGCTGAGCAGAAGAGAGGTCATATGAGCTGCATCCAGCCTTGTAACTGAACGTGCCCTAATTCCCTGTAGAAAGTGTATCTGACTCGACTAACAGCGTGGACCTTTGCTTGGGTCTCTCAGAGCTGTGTATTCCTGCTTTCAGATGCCACCTCTGCCTCTTTGCTGGAACAGTCAACAGTTTTAGACTTTGTAAGCGAGATGAGTGGTGCTGGAGCTGCGGGTAGCGGCCCTGGCTGAAGGCAGCAGTGTTTGGGGTGCCCATCCCTGGATTCAGCACAGCTTTCCTTGGTGCCTCTGTATTTTTTCTTATCTTTATGTGAATGCGTTCAGCGAGAAGAAAAGAACAAGTTTTACGGAAAGACCAGTGTGGTTTCCTATCACTTTCCCAAAGCCTTGGAGAGTAAACGCTTCTGCTCGTGAGGAGCGCGAATGTGGTTCAGCCCAGCTTCGCTGGCCGGGCCGCGCTGTGCTGCGCAGAGCTGGAGAGGAAGCAGCTCCCATTTTGCAGCCAGTGGAGCCATTCACACAATCACCTTCTGTTAATTCTATCTGCAACATCAATTAAATTGTTTGTAGAAACTAATTGAATGTGGCTTAATCACACATCTTAATAGCTTTCCACGCTTTGAACTCGTTGTTAATTCCAGTAATAAAATGAAATGAGAGAACTGGCTGGGTAATTAGCGAGGAGGCTTGGGAAGAAATTGCTGTTTTATAGCGTGTAATAAAAGCAGTGCGCTGGTGACCGCTCTCTCCGGCAGGCAGCCGGCTAGCACAGCGATTGTGCTGAGCTGGGGAAAATCCCCCAGCCCCTTGAGATTCCCTGCCCAGGGGTGTCACCAGCTCCCGCCCAGCCAGGACCAGCCCCCGGTAGTGTTCGGTCGGGCCGGTTGTCTAGGGCTTGCTTGGGACACCCAGGCGGTGCGCGTGTCCGGATTGTCATTTAAGGTCAGGTCACCGGGAAGCGCAGAAGGTGCCTCGTGTCGTGCTGCGCCCGTCTTCGGTGTTAGCTGTGAGACCTTGGCGCCTGTGTAGGATCCGTGGAAGGACGGGAGTTCAGAACAGGCGTTTGAGGTGCTGCCCAGAGGCTGTAGCCCCTGCACGCAGCAGCCTGAGGCCGCGGGGCGTTGCACGTGCAGCCTGCTCTCGCCTGCTTCTTGGAGGCGAGGACTGGGAGAGCAGCTGCTCTTAAACTGATCCTGTTCGTGTCTTCGTCCTCTCGAGTCTGGAAGCAGACAGTTTACACAGGGACCAACTCCGAGTTAATCGTTTTGGTGACCTCCTTGTGAACTGGAGCAAACCAGAGCCTCCCTGCAGAAGGAGGAGCTGCAGCTGCAGACTCATCCCGGACGGTTGCCGTCACTCGTCCCCCAATTGCAGCGCGAGTCCCCAGAGCAGGAACCCGTGGGGAGGCCCCGGTCCCAGGGCCAGGAGCGGATGCGCCCGCATCACGTGGCGGGGTGGCTCCTTCCAAACTCTCCGGTCTCAGCTCTGCGTCCCCACGCCCTCGAGGTTCGTGCCCAGAGCAGGGGAGGGCAGTTTCCCTCCGTGCATCTCTGGGGAGGTCGCACTGCTCTGGCCTTTCCCCTCCGGGTAGCACGAGTCCAAAGGGATGCTGCCGCGTTGGAGAGGGCTAGGGGAGAGCTGCAGCGGTGTCCTCTGGAGCAGGAGGGAGGGTGGGAGAAATGAAAGAGGACGCAGCTCTCGGGAGAGGCTAAAGGTGTGCAGCCTTATTTAGACTGGAAGATGAGAGAGTGTTTGGAGGCAGGGCAGAGTGGTGTTAACGATCTGCATGCGGGGTTCTCTGCTTGCTACAATAACCTGGCAGAAGGAAAGGTCGAAACACCAAGTTTGGAAGAGTTTAAAAGCTGTGCAGGTGAATATACAAGGTCATTATCCTGAGCTGTGTTTTGGGGTTGAATTATGCTAGCTGGGAACTGAGAGGGAATTTCCAGCTATTACATTACTTATAATATAAGCCACTATAGCTAAGTGCCACGATGACAAGGACAACAGATGACAGGCAAGAAGAACAGCCTGCCATCTACATGCTCCTTTGCTCCATCTAACCCCGGTCTCCTAGCCAGGTTTTCACAAATGGGCTTGTCCTGACATCTGAGTGCCTACGGCAGCATCCCGATGTTACCCGTATTAGAACCGACTAGGTCTGGGCAGCGGAGGTGAGACCTGGCACTCCTCCGGAGCCAGTTATAACCCGTCAGCTAGTGTCACAAAAAGGCAGATTGGAGACAAGGAATTGCATCTGCGTTGTCAGAAGATGGCTGGCTGTGGGCACTGGAAGGAGTCACAGAGTCATTTACCTCCAGCCCGCCTGGCTTGGTACCTCGGCATAGAGCAAGAGGAACCAGCGTGTGAGCTCCCGGATCACCTCCAAGTTGCTGGCTGACCACCTTGCTCCTCTCTGTTAACCAGTTGCTGTTTTGGTGGAGGGATCCAATGGTTTTGAGTAAGGGAATGAGAGGGGAGCTGAGTGGGATGAGCCGGAGACGGGCTGAGCTTGAGTCGTTGTGCCTCTCTGCCGTAGGATTACATGCAGAACGTCCACGGGAAGGAGATCGACCTGCTGAGAACGACGGTGAAGGTGCCAGGCAAGCGCTTACCCAGGGCGACGACGGCAGCAGCTCCCAGCGCCAGCCCCAAAGCCAATGGGCTGGCGAAGGAGAGGAGCAGCACCCAGCTCGCGGGAAGCACAGGTAAGGAGGGCGCCTGGGTTGCAGAAACGGGGGTCATCCCTCCCTCCTCTGCAGTAGCACTGCCTTCCTTAGCTGAACCGGGAGCAAAAGCTGCCCTGAAGTTCCTTTTTTTAACCACTCTTTGTGAGTGCCTTGAGCGGACGTTGCTCTGTCTGTGCAAGTCTTCAGGTGAGCTGCCTGTTGGGGTTATGCTGACCAATTTCCAGCACAGGAGAAAAGGTGGAAGGGCTATAGCTACTGGCATGAACTCCCTGAGAGGAAGCAGTTGAGTTCGATCAGTCTCTGGTTGTAGATGAAGCTACTGCTCCCTAAAACAAGGGAAATCCCGGGCCAGGGATGTCTCTCGATCCCTGGAAAGTTCCGTTCCGTCTCTTTCCTTATTTGTGGCCGTTTTTTTCCTTCCCTTTTTCCTGGAGACACAGTTATGAGAGGGTAGTTTCATAGTTATTAATTATTTTCCTGTGTGCACGTTCGAGAAGCATACCTGCCAGCAAGAGAGGGGGGGTCAGGTTGGGAGGCTCCTGGTTTCTCAGGGAGTTCATGCCGCACTGCTTGGTGCTCCTGCTGCCGCGGGAGGTACCTCTCCCTGCCCGGAGGAATTCCTCAGCCTTTCCACCCAGGTTACCGAGGGCCTTGAGAAGTTTGACTTTGTCCTGGGGCTGGTATCCTTAGCCAGGCGGGGCAGTTTCCGCATGCACTCCTCTTCCCAGCCAACTGCTGGCAGCAGTCCAATCCAGCAGGATATCGTCACCTTAACAGGAGGGTGCTGGCATTCCCCAATAACGGAAATTCTTGATAATGTGGTACTGCACAATGTGCTGCCTAGGGTGAACTTGGGTGACAAGCACGTCCTTTCCCTGTCCGGTCCTGCTGTGCACTCGGGTTGTGTCCCGCAGCCGTGTGGTTGTCTGCGCGGTGCTTCCCAGCTCTCCGGAGCGGCGGTCTCGCTAGCTCAGGTGCCGCTGGAACGAGCGCGGGGACTGGCTGGGGTCCTCAGCAGCACGCGGGCCGCTGGGAATGGCTGCGTGCTAACGTTGCTGTGCTCACGTGGAGCTGAGCGTGGAGTAACAGACCCTTCTGCACCCGAACTGCTGTTTCTGTAGAACCAGAATTAGTCTGCAGAACAGACAAACTGCTAGGGAATGACTGAAATTCCTGTATTTTTTGGTCAAGGCAGTGCAACTCAGAAGTGCTCTGCCTGTTTTCTGCAACTGCTGTCCCCTGCACTCTCTCATTTCTTCACCACCACCGTACGCCTTCAGCACGCGTGCATTTTAATATGCCCACGTGCGAGGCAGTAATTCTGGGAACTGAGAATCAGGCAATACCTGCAGGATGGGAGACTAACTTTGAAAGCCATCACGGGGACAGGATTTAAGAGTTGCTGTACGTAACTGTATCTTCATGAGCTCTCAGTGCTGAGAGGTGGCTGTGTGAAAAGGGTAGCTCAGGTCTGAGTGGGATAATAATTCTTGCCTCTGTACACAGCACTTCTCAGGTGTGTTTCTAGGATGCTTTGGCTGATGCCTGTACTTAAAGAAGGTTGTCAGAGCTGTGGGAAGAATTCAAAGACAGGCTGCAGAGAAGCTTATGGTAATGTCAAACCAAATGTACATGTAACCCTGTATCCTGCTTTCAACAGTCGTCTCAATCCTGTTTGGCTCCCAAGAAAAGAATGAGATGTGACTTGATCACTGATTACTGCTGCTTGGAAAACCAGTGCCTAGAAAAGAGATCCGTACCGAGGCCTTTCAGCCTGGCGGACAAAGCACGAGGAGATCCAGTGTGTGGAAGCTGAAGCTGGAACAATTTGAATTTGAAATGAGATGTAGCTTCCTACCAGGGAGGGTAATTAAATGTTGGAATAGTTTATCTGGAGAGCTGGTGGACTTATCACTGCTTGAAGCCTTTAAAATGAGATTAGTTATCTTTCTACAAGATACGTTGTGATCCGGCTCATGTGCGTGTCGCTGCGCCCGTGCATGCGTGCAGGGGATCCAGCCGGATGGGTACCGTGGTCTTTTGTCGTGTAGAAATCTGTGAATTTGATATTCCGTGTTCGCTGCTTTTCTTCTGGGTCCTTGAGCAGAACAGTGCTGCTATAGTGCCGAGAACGTGCGTATCAGACCAGGGCTCAGTGTTAAGACAGCAGATTTTGTGTGTTTTTGCTTTGAGTGGTCGTCTGCAGGGGTCAGGAAGGATTTTCCTCCTGGTGCACAATTGGTTAAATGTTTTCTGAGGACTTTTTTCTCAATTATTGTCATGCCTCCCAGACTGATTGCAGCTGGTGACGCAATCGCTATGCAAGTGCTCTGACATAATAAGACTCCTGCTTACGGTGACTTGCTTGTATCCTCGAGTAATGCAGAGCACTGCACTTAGGGTCCGTAAAGAATCTGCCCTGCCTCAAATTGGCAGGGACTTTGCAGTTTTTCTACCTTTGGGGCTGGGGATGGGACCGTTACTGGGATCGACGAGGCACCTGTCATCTAATACGTGCTTTGGGCAGTTGGAGAGGGGACACCTCAGCGTTTCTGGTTTTCTGCCTGTGCACAAGTGAGTCCTCAGAGGACACCTTCTTTGAAGACCTGAATTCATCATCGTCTTATACCAGGAGTATCTGGTTGAAACCAAACGGCCTGTGTTTGGAGCTCAAAGCAGGTGATCCATTATCTCCTCATGGCCTGAACTCTGCTAAAGCTCCTAAATGTGTTCGTGTCCCCTGGGTGCACAGTCCTCACCCAGGAGCGAGGAAAGTAGACAGAGAGGAGGAGGAGAAAAGAAGATAAAGTATCTCATTCCTCCCAGTAGCTCTATGAAATACACATACAAAATGCCGGTGATGGTTCAGAATAACCTCCGAAGTAAATACAGGCGTCTTCAAAATCCAGTAGTACGCAAAAGCCCTGGCATTCAGCCTGTGTTCCTGGACTGGTTTGGTGTAAGTGGCCATAGCTTTGCCCATCATTTCTGGTTTGCTTCTATCTAAGGCGTACTTTTTGTGGAACATTTAAGCAAATGTGAGGTGCTGTTTGGTTTGCCAGTATTAGAAATTTGTCTCCAAGAGCTGTAAATCTTTAGAGATTTGGGGGAAAGATTGGCTAGAAGCAGAAATTTTGTCCTGAGTTAGAAATGTGGCTTTCGCTGTCCCCTGGAAAATATATTGGGATTGATGAAAGTTTTGGAAGTTGGTTGCTGAAATCTCTGTAACACTTAATCTCCTCCTGGGGCTGTCAGGAGACCCTTGCAGAATGGCCTCTGCTTTTCTAACCTTTTCGTTCCTTCACTTTCCAGCTGTAATGTCCTCCTAACTTTCCATTTGTTTGAAATTTTACTGGTAGAGAGACTAGCCGGGGTGAAAAAGTAGCTGATGCAGATCTTAGGATCTGTTCACAGGTTCAGAGCTCACTAAATGCAAGTAACCGGCATCGGCACAGCATTAAGGCTGAGCAACCAAGCCCTTCAAAGTCAGGAAATCCCTAAGTGCAGGTTACTGGCCGGTGTCACCTCAGCCAGCTTGCGCTTCTTGCCTTCTGCATTGCTTGCAAACGGTACGTTATGCAGAGTTAGGTCTAACCAAACCAGCCGAGGAGGCAAAGCCCCGCACTTGGACCCGCCGTGGATTAGGGAGGGTTGTTCCCCATCCTTGTCTCGACACCACATTTGCTGTTTGTGCTCACCCGCCTCCCCGGCTGCGTCCTGGAAGACCGGGAGCAAGTCGGGAAGCATCAGCCCAAGGGAGTTTGTGTGAGAACGTTTTGAATACGCTTTCCAGAAGCATCTCACGTGTGTCCGGATACTCCCGTGGCACGTTTCCCCTGCCTTCATGTCCCGTAGGTTTTGCGTGCAGACTAGCCTTGAACCAGCTGCTCCTCTGAAACCGTGATTCACGAGCGGTCTCCTGGCCGTGCCAGGGGCAGCCCCGTGCGGATACTCCCGCTAAAGCTCCCTCGAGGAGGACGTTAAAGGCTTAGGCGTTAGCACGGGGCAGGGAAGTGCCGGAGCACCATCCGCAGCCCTGCCGGCTGCGTAGCTGCGGCCTCTCCCGGCACGGTTCCAGCCATGGCAGATGGTTCCCTGGGCAGTACTGGGGGACAGCGCGGGTCGGGACCGTTCCCTGAGCGCGTGTGGGGCACAGCTTTTGCAGAAGGAGAGGTAAAGCACATGGGCTGAAGCTGTGCTGTGCTGCTGGTCTGGGGACCGAGGCTGCTGCCCGGCGCGTTGCACGTCGCGGAGGGACCCGCCTGGAGAGCTGCTGCCGCGGGCTGGTCCTTCCTCGGCAGAGCAGCCCCAGACCCGGTGGGAACGGCAAGGCACCGCGGCTGCGGCCCGGGAAGGAGCCTGGCGTGCTCCGGGTGAGCCATACGGGTCGGGTCGGCCCCGTGCACGCCGTCGTCCCCCTCGGTACCCACATGGACAGGTTTTCCTCGAGGACCCTCCTGCCTCACGTGTGCCACCTTGTACGCAGTCCCTTCAGTGGCACAAGCGTGGACAGAGGCGGTGACGTGCTCCAGCTTCCCAGGGGCATGATCCCAAGCCTTCTTTGGGCCAGATGTCCTGCATCATCTCCCCTCCTCCGGGAAACTGAGTGGCCTTGTCCTGGGAGACGGGCAGAGGAAAAAGGCCGCGTAACACTGAATTCCCTGAAAGCTGCAAGCACGCAGGGAGAGGGAAAAATTGCTTTTTTCCTGAGAGCGCCGGAGCAGAACATCTTGGCACTTAGATGAGAATATGTTGTGGCTGATGCCCGTGAAGGCTAAGAAGGGTATAACCAAAATACTTCTTACGATTCGTAATTTGTAAAATGTTATTTTTAATATGACAACAGTCCAAGAAGTGCTTTAACTAGCAGAGGTACCACGTCCTCGGATAAGCCATCAGTGTTGCATTGACGTGACATAGCACATAGGCAGAGCTTGGCAGGAGAGAGCTGCCACCGACAGCTTAGGGTTACACCGAGGAACACGTCGCGGGGGCAGTGAGGCTGGTCGCCAGCTTCCGTGGTGTCCCTTGGATTTGGATCTGGTGGGGTCGGGCGGTTGTGTGGGAGCTGGACCTCAGCTTTTGCAGCTAGATCGTTCAGACAAGTAGTCGTCTTGCTGGTAAATATTAAGACAGTGTTTTATATTTTCACCTGTAACAATTTCTTTCTGAACTTGGAGTGAAAAGTCGGATGTTTAAGCATTGCTTGATGAATCTTGTCTTTATTTTACAATTAAGTCTTCCTTCTTGTTGAGGCAAGATGAACTGGAGTGAAAAAATCAGGATCCGTTGCCTGTGGCGGTAACTAGTCCAAGCAAGCAAGGAGTGCTGGCCCCCCTGGGAAACCTGCACCCTGAGACATGCGCAAGGAGCCTGAAACAGGCAGCTGGTTCCTGACTGGGCCTAAGGGATCTGCGTAAATACAGGCTTTCGCTGGTATCGCTTTGGGGGAAAGCCATCTCTGTCAGGTACCAGTCAGCACCCCTTCTGCAGGAAAGAGGGCTCTGGTTTGGGAATTACCCAGACGGCCTCACTCTGATGAGGAACAGAACTTTTTGGCCATTTCCCCATCTATGAATGAACCTCAGCGTCATTTGCCATCTGCCCTTTGTCGGGAGGTGAAAGGAAAGGCAGCTGGAGAATGGGGACAAACCTGAGAAAGCAGCTATTGCTTGGGAGCTGGGGAGGAGAGGGAGCCGCTGCAGAGCCGCGCTCAAGGAGCCCCAGCAGATGTGGAAGGAGACATGCCTGTGGTCCTGCCGCCGAAGGGCTGCTCCTGCCCTCCTGCACCAGGGCTTGTATTGCCACATGCCTCCCCTCCGAGATCCTGTCCTTCGTGTTGGTGGAAGGAAACGTTAACCGTCCTGGGAGAGGGGATGGGAGCTGGAGGAGAAAGGCACGAACTGGTTGGGAAGCAGGATCAGAAGCACCTGCAACCAGCAACACGTCTTCCACCAAGGATGAGAAGTGAGCTCAGTCCATGTCTCTGCATTTCCCGGTCATCCGGTCCGCGTATGAAACTGGCAGAGCACGTGTCCGTTCCCTCTCGTGCCACATCCCAGGGAAGAGAGCAGCCTTCCGCTCCTACCCGGCACCGTGCTGTGCACTCACACTGTTGTGCACGTCTGCTCTCTGCCTGTCCTTCCCTGGCTCGTGGCCGCTGTCAGAGATGGGTCACTGGACCGTATGGGCCTTTGCTTGGAGCCAGTCGCTCTTGCTTTCTTCTTTACAAGCATGAGATTTTACGGTTGCAAACTTGCGTGTGTTTGAGTTAGGAGACGTTTGGACTGGGCTTGCTCATGGCACTGGGGTTGGTTCTGTGGTATTGTAATCTGTATTTTGGTTCCACTGAAACTGTAACCTCTGTTGTAATGCGGCTCATGCACAAACCAGAAAACAGCGTCGCGGTCCTGCCTGCGTTCAGCGCCCGGGGCACCCAGGCTTCCAGGTGCTGGTGAGGCTCAGCGATAGCAGCCCCGCGGCGGCCCTGCCTCGCACAGCTCAGCCCAGGCTCCTCCGTACGGCTGAACACTTCTCTGCCCCTCGCCTGCATCTTGCCGCGGAGCCGGGGTGATGCTGCCTGCCTGGTCCCCAGCCCGGGGAGGGGAACGGGGGCAGGAGGCAGCTGGCGGCTGGTGCCTCCCCTCTCCTCCCGCCGGCATCAGGTCCTTTGCACCCCGGCGCAAGGGGCAGGGAGGGAGGGACTGTGCCGGAGAGGCCGTACGTGACAAGTGTTCGGTACCTCCGTTGCAGGATTCAGGAGGCCTTGACCTCCACCGGTCCCGGTTTCCTCGGGTCACCTCCCGCCGTGCTCAGTGCGGCGTCACTCCCGCAGACGGGGCAAGGATTAGGATGCAAGCCACCCAGGTTTCTGGTGCCCGGTGGAGGCTTTTAGGGGAGAGGTTTTGGGCGTCTGCCCTGCTTCGGCGCAGCAGCCGGCTCAGCCGGGCGTGCGTGTGCCAGCGTGGGGCCGGTCGGTCCAGGGGCGCCGCACACCAGCGCCCGGGAAGGCTTGAGCCGTGCGAGACCCGTCGGGTGTTTGGCGGGGCTCTGGGCAGAGGCAGGAGCTGACCCGCTTCTGCAGGGCTGCTCTCAGCTCACGCCTTCCTCTGCCCCACGGTCCCGTCTCCCTCCTCCCTCCTCCCCGGGGGAGGCTCTCCTCCGCCAAGGGCTTCACGCCGCAGGCCTCCTTTAGCCGCAGGGTGCTTCGCCCTGCAGTGCGCGGTGAGGCAGCTGTCCTGCGGAACAGATCAGTGCATCAGAGTACGTTATAAGCCATATGCACAAGGCTCAAGCTAAAATTGTCCCAACAAACTCTATTTCGGCATTTTCCAACTTTCGGTATCTTAACTTTATATTAACAATTGCTTTTCCTTTAATTCATTTTTAATGAAGTTAAAAGACAAATATTTTTCTGAAGAACAGACTTTCTGTGCTTTGAACCATATGGGCTTGGCTGGTCCCATTGGCAGGTTTGAACCACTTCGTCTGGTAAAGGATGGGGTAGGAGATGAGCCGTTCTCTCGATGGGCTCCTTTGCAGGAGGAGGGGAGGCACCATTTGCCAGTGAGATGCTCAGCTGTTCCCTGGACCGTTGGGCATGTCGGGATTTAGGAACAAGGCCCTCAGCCAGCGGATCCTGCTCCGTTATTCCTCTCCTCTTCTATTCTGCCCATGTTTTCCTCCCCTGCTTGGTCCTTTCTGCTCCCGGGAAGGGAGTCTCAAAGGAGGAACACAAGTAGGTGCTGGTCTTTGGAGACAGCTGGGAAAGAGCTCTTGGCGGTTACTGCCCTACCTGTAAACCTCTTTCTGGGGAAGTAGTGCTCGTCTTGGCCCGACGATAGAAATGCTTTTCTTATTCTGGGTTACTGGTTAGGGCATACTGGGCCATGGGTTTGTGCCGGACAAACCCAAGTGGTGCTGGGGTTGGGGAGGGCGGGAATGAGATGTGCAGGTCTCGCTGCCGGCGATGTTGTAGGTAGGAATCGGCTGTGAGCGCGGAGCCTGACAGCGTGTATTCACCGCACGTGTGGCAGTGCTGGTTCGGGGCGTCTCCTTCGGATCCCCTCCGACTTCTTCCCACTGGAATATTGCTCCTCTTCCCCTCTTCTTCAAGGATCCCCAGGTGTATCTTTGCTGTGGTTCAGCACACTCACCCTTTCTGCTTCCTCGCCCCACCTGTGTCTCATTCAGTGTGTGTTTCTGGCTTGAAGGAGGAGGACAGCTCTTATTCAAAGTGCAGACTGGATGAAAAGGGATTTTTAGTGGAGAAGGACAGATGGTAGCACAAGAGAGATATGGAGACAATGTGAATCAGCGTGAGGGACTGGTCTCAGCACAGCTGCAGCTCTGAATTGCTGCTTTGCAGCGGTTCGTAGGGACCTACTCCAAAGTGGTCAGCACGGGGGAAAAGCACGAATAATAATGCTTGAAATGTGGTGTGTGCGATGTCTGCGCGCGTGCTTATATGCACCCTTGACACGGGCACGGGAGCCTGTTCTGGACACTCGTTCAGCTGGGCGGTGCGAAGGGAGGCCACGCTGCTGGACGCTGGAGAACCTGCCTCCGGGTGAGGAGGTCAGGCGTGAGGAAGGACGGGCGGAGACTGCTCTGGCTGCGAGCAGCTGCACGGAGGTTTAGCAGGCAAAGGCAGCGCGGATGCTCTGCCTCAGCCAGAAGCGCCGCGTTGGTGCAGCAGTCCCGAGGGAGGTGGCCTGGCCGGCGTTGCACAGGCAGCCGGGCTTGGCGGCTTGGAGATGAGACAAGTCAACGGAATGTGGGAGCACCGGAGCATGGTGTCGGGGAAGAGGCTGAAGGAGAGGGCTGTGCCTGGCCGTGGTCTGCCGTGTCCGGGTGTGGGGTGCTCCGGCTGCGAGGAATTCCTGCGGGCTTTGCTGCCGTGCAGAGCAGGAGAGCGACGATCGCACCAGTGTCTCAAGGAAGAGCAAGCAGAGGTTGAGCTGAGCTGGGGAACCGTGTCTCAATGCAGGACTGTGCTTGAGCACTGTGACCTTTCATGTGGGAGAAGAGAGGAAAGGGGCCGATGCAGCTCGGTCCCCTTGTCCGCGTGGTCTGACGACGGTCTCGGCGCCCGTGAGCCCTCCTCCTCGCGCAGGATTTCTTCTGCAGCCAAGCAGGGAAAGCGTTGACTGCAGCGTGCCGTGGAGCAGGCACGGCTCAGGGCCGTGCTTCGGGGCCGCTGCCGCTGCTTGCTCTGACGTGGTGAGGATCTGGCTGCCCCTTGCCCGGGGGCGGCCGCGTCCCTCGATCCGCAGCTCGGCCGGCCGGACCCGGTCACCGGGCTCCTCAGGCCTGCGCGGGGGGGCCTGGGGAAGCTGAGCTGAGCTCGCCTGGGCCCCGGCTGTCGTGCCAGGCTGGGTGACAGGGAGCAGCACCGGTCCGAGCTGCCCGGCAGAGAAACCCTGCGCTTGGAGCAGGCGCCGGGTTTCCAGGCAGCTGCAGGGTCGTGCTGGGCGCCTGCTCGTCCCCGCGCAGAGCCTGGCACCCTGCTTGCACCGGGCGGGCTGCCGTGCCGGCCGGCGGCCTGGCCCCGGTGCGGGACGCGGTGGCGGTGGCGGTGGCGGTGGCGGTGGCGGTGGGGGTCCCCCGCGCGCTCGGAGCCGGCCCGGCGCCTGCGCCGCCCCCCGATGCTCTGCCTCGCGGAGCGAGGGATCGGCTCCCCCAGGCCGGGGTTGCTGAGCCTGCTGTGATCATGTCACGTCGGGCTCCGTCGATGTTAACATCTCATTATCTTTGTTACTGTAATTACATTATCCGCTGCTTTATGCAGAATTATTCTCCGAGGACTAATTGATGGATCCATGTTTAATTCATTAATCATTAGCATCAAATTCGACAATTACAGTGCACACTGATTGTGGAATTTCAAATGTAATGAGGGAAGAATTAACAAAGAAAAGGGAAACCTGTTTCCCTGGCATGCCACTGCTCGCCGTGGGGGACAATGACATTGAGGGAAGAAGAGGCAGCAGAGAGCAGGGTGGCGCAGGTCAGCGCAGGCGGGAGGATGGTGGGATCATCTCGTGCGTTGCTGCTGGTCCTGGCTGCACAGCTTGTCCTTCTAGGTCGGAGCATCATCATTAATCTTCCAGAAAAGAACTGGCATTCGGGAACTGGGGAGGAAGATCTCAGCTCTCCCTTGGTTGGGAGGACCCAAGGTTGCCTTGTCCCCCTGCGGACGGCCCGTCGGTGCAGAAGCCAGCACGCACCTCCCTGCACAGGGAGCATCCCCGGCGTGCCCACGTGCTCTCGTGCTTTGCAAGGCAGATTGGCAGGTCAAGGGGGAGCCTTCAGAAAGAGCTTGCTGTCCCCACGGTTTGCCCGTAGCCCTGTGACTGGTCTGCTCCCTGCACAGTGCGTGGGAATTCGTTTTGTGGGGCCACCGAAGAAGCTTTGCAGACCTGTTCCTAAAGGCTGTGGCTGTCTGGTGTTGTGTCAGTGTTACCTGCTCAGAGGCAGGAACCCTATAGCCCTACTCTCCTTCTTTTGGTACCTGTAAAATAACTTGCAGAAAGAAACCCGCAGCAGCCTTCCCTTCCCGGTCCGGCCACGTTGGCTGGGGCTCTGCTCGCCCTGAGGACCGCAGTGGAGGTGATTCTCTGCGCAGCTGTTTCGGTGTCGGAGGCGGATACACCTTTTCCCCCCTCCGGATGTGCCACCACAGGGGCTTCGTGCATGTGAACATGGGCAGCTTCTGCTCGATATTCCTGTGGTCCCTGCCACTTCACCCGGACTGAGGGTGCGGACAGGCATTCCCTGGCACGTTGGGTTGGATCATGGAGAAGTTGGGGCTGCACAGTGTTTTGTGACTAGCACTGGCAGAGCTGCTGAATTAGCCGCCAGATCATGCCCGGCCCGTCTCAGTACGGAGCGGAACAGTTTGGTTCAAACAGAGGTTTCCAGGCGTGGCTTGCTTGGGTGCAAACACCTCCACGGACCGTGGCAGCAGCACTGCTGGGACTGCGGCTGTGCAGACGCCAAGCCGGGAGACCCGCTTCTAGCCTGTCCTCCCCTCTCCCCTCCCGCAAACGCGGCACATCCCCGTGAGGCATGCGGCACCCGACACCCCGTGCTGCCGCCTCCCCCGCCGAGGCCGGGCCTGCTCATCCCGCTGCCGGCGCTGGCCGGTGATGCCGGGCAGGCTCCGGTGATGGAGCTGTGCTGCTCTGAGGTGGCTCGTGTGCAGATGGCTGGAAACCTCGTGTTAGACCATCGCTGCAGTGATTTAAGCTCACCTGCTTTACTTTCTGTTGAAATGGGCTAGAAGAGCTCGAGGTTGGTCATTGTGTCTCAGCCAAGGGTCAGGGACTTGAACACAAGGATGCTGAAAGCTGAAAGCCAGTGCGTGAGGGTCTTTGGAGTTGTCTGTGTAACCTTTATCCTTCCCAATAATATGTTAAGGGGCTCTTTGTGGTCTGAGGATGCAGCAGGCACTGGAGACTTAGCAGATTTTATCTGTAAATAATACTTGTCATTATGAATCATATATAAAATACTGTAAATTCATGTTTATGATATTACAGATATTATAAGTTCACTATAAAATTCATGTTATAACATCTTAAGAATGTTTATCTGGCCACCTGAAGTAGGAGAATGAATCCAAAATACAAAGTCGGAGCCATTGCATTCAGTGCATTGCATTGAATAGAAGTGAGAAATTAAGTCTGGACTTTGCAGGGGAGAGGAGGAGTGCGTCAGGAATGTGATGGGATTGCACCAGGTAGGACACTTCCAGCAGACTTCAATACCCGGTTCTTTTGGCTGATCGAAGCCTTAAAGACTGAGATATGCAGGATCAGCTGGAGGTTATACTGGCTAAGCGTATGCTAGAATTATATTTCACATTTCCGAGCCTTGTAACTCTCATTCTGTTCTCTTAGATGTTCTTGTTTCTCTCTATAGAAGGGAAACTGAGGCAAAGAGAAGATAAAGCCAGAACTGTCAAAAGCATCTGCTAGCTGCATATCCCCGGTTTAGAGCCTAAGGATTTCTTTTTGTTTTTTTCCAAGAACTTAGCATTTTTATAGCCCTTTAAAGGGTAGCTGTGAGCACTGAGCACAGGGTCTCCAGCTGGGCACTCAGAACAGGAGGAACACGTTAGTAGTGGCTGGTTTTGACAAGTTTTGGCGTAAGTGACTTGTACGGTGCTACTGGGAATTTTCTGGCAGTGTGTGGAATAGATCCCAGCTCCCCAAAGGCAAGATTCAGCCTCAACCTTGGACTGTCCACCCTTTCCCTGCTGCCTTCTGCATCGTTCTTTTGTGCATCTTGTACCTGCAAGAAATTCCTTAGAGGTCCTGCCGATGACTGTCCACCTCTCTGCACAGTCCTCCTCAAGCGCCCGCCAACCTCAGCCCACCAGTGGGGTCCAGCCCTGTCCTCCACGCGGGCAGGTGCTGTGCAAGCACCGGCCTGTGCCAGGACTGCGTTTGTGCCTGGGTGCGGTGGCGTTTGCTGCACCACCACCACCACGCTGTGCCAGGCTGCCTCAGGTGGGGTTTGTGGAGCCCGGCAGCGGGCGAGCGCCTGCCCGATGCACCGTGAGCGTTGCCGTGGGCATGGGCAGGGTGCCGCGGTCTAGAGCAGCCTGGTCTGGTGGAGCGGACGCCCCGCAGCACCTGGAGCACTGGTGGAACCTCTGTTCACGTTTAGTCTCACCTGAAAGGAGGCCATCTCCTGCTCTCGGAGACTGCTCAGAAATGCGACGTGGAGGCGTCGTGCTGGGCCGAGCTCGGCGCTGGTGCGGGCACCCCTCGGAGGCTGTGCCGCTGCCCGGAGGGGCTGCGTGCCCGGGCGCTGCCCACGAGTCCTCGCTTCCTGCCCTCCGCAAATCACTCGCAGGACGTCTCCCGGCGAGTTCTGCGGCAGGGTGGTCTGCTGGTGAGGGACGGTTAACGTTTGGTTTGGAGCAGTTTCCTTGGGCTGTGGGGTGGTCCCTGCTGGCTATTCGTGCACAACCTCGGAGGAGAAACTGGAGGGTTTCAGGATGAGTTCCCCCCTCCTTCTCCAGGGATTCGTCGTCACCTATAGTATCTATACATCACAGAGGTGTTAATTTCCTGGGTGTTTTACAGTCCGTGAACTTGGCGCATCCTCAGCTTTTGATGTGTGACATACGATCGCTGCAGACGTGCTAATGGAGACGGGGGTAGGTGCTTGCCGGCCGTGCCTGCGACGGCTGGCGGGTCTGCCTCCACCTCGCTGCCTGCCGGGGTCGGGGTCGCGCGGGGCCCTTGCGATTTGGAGACTCGGGTTCGCTCCTCAGTTCTGGTTGGGACTCCCCGGGTGACCGGCAAGTTACTTCTCTCCATGTCTCGGTTTTTCCAGCTGTAAAACAGGAATGGTTGTGCGGAGCGTTGCCGCTTCCCGGAGGGGCATTGCAGCGCCGGCGCTGTGACACGCTGCTGTCCACCCGGGGATCCCTGCGATGAAGCACAGGACCGCCTTGTGCTGCCTACGTGCCCGGGCAAGGCTGCTGTCGCGGGGTGTTGCACAGACATGTTGTGGCGCGGTGGCAGTGAAATACGTGGTACTGCAGCGTGTCGCCTCCGCCGGTTTCACCAGTTCTCTCCCTTCCCTCCCCTCCGCCGGCTCATTCGAGCTGCAGGTCGGCAGCTGAACGGGTTTTCCAGAGTGAGTCTGCTCTTGGCGGGGATGGAGATGGTTTCTGCTGGTGATGAAATCAGATACGCGAAGGTGTTTGAGGTTCATCTGGAATGGCAAAGGTGCACAAGCAGTGCAGGTCTGAACCGGGGCACGCTGCGGCGTATCAGCCGAGACTGCTGGCCGTTGGTTATCAGGGCACGCGTGCCTTCCGTAGCGCGCTGAGCCGCTCTGCTGAGTTCTCCTGGACCCTGCACGGATGTGCAAAGTCGTTACTGAGTTGTGCTGGTCGGATAGTGTTTGCACCAGCTGAGAGGGGAGCAGTGTGCGTGCATCTGTCTGAGGCAGTGGTGAGGGGCAACCCAGAGGAAATCTCTTACGAAAACCCTTAGTTTACATAGTTTGTTGCAGCTCCTTGTCTGCTGGTCCATGTTCCTCTAGAGCCTGTCTTGACTACGTCTGCACACCGTGTCAGCTGCACTTGAGCTGTTATGTGAAAACGCTGGTGGCCTATTCAGTCATATGGAGAAAGCATTGCTGTTATATCCTTCTCCAGCCTTACTGGAGGCTCTGCAGACGTTTGCAGAGATGCTGCCATTCTCGGAGCTGATGACCCAGCTATCTGCAAAGCATTACGTAGCTTCAACGATCACTTGGTTTCTGGAAGGGCCTCGTGCTCCCGTTGTCAGTGCGATTCCTCCAGGAGCCCGTGGTCCAAGAACCTGCCTGGGAACAGAGCTGCCTGCTGAGGTCGTCGTCCTTGGGGGACCGAGAAGCTGTCACCTGGCCATGAAAATGAGGTTCCAACTCCTGCCACATGCCCGGGGTCCTCTACAAGCATGGGAGGAAGGGCAGCACCTCCCGGCTTCAGATCTGCTCTTCCCCGCTCCTTGCAGGCTTTCTTTTTCCGAAATCTGACTGCCATTCTGCTTGGTGGCCCCTCAGGGCCGACTACCTGCACGTCCTCTTCACCCAGCAGCACAGTGGGTCCTGGCAGTCCCACATCTCAGGCCTGCTGGTGCCGGGAGCCTTGCGTTGCCTGGTGGAGGTAATCAAGCCCCTCCTGGGTGCTTTGCCTTGTGTTTGGGACTGGAGATTCCTAGAGATGTGACAGTTCTGCTCTTGGGCAAGAATTCAGGGTGGCAGGGTTGGGACTCCAGTGGCCTGGCAGCCAAAACGCGCTTGACCCGTTGCTCGCTGAGGGCCCAGTGACATGCAGGCTTCCCTTCCTCCCTGGGCTCTGCGTCCTGGTCCTGACACTCCAGTGCTGCTTTGGTAGCTCCTCACCCCCAGCTTGGAGAGGAAGGAGGACGCTGCAGTGCTCCAGCGGCACAGGTCTGTGAAATAGCTTTCTCGGGTGTCACTTCGCGTGTGGATGAATCCTCAGTGCTGTGTTGTAATTTATTTTCCGTTTTCAAAATCCACGACAGCCCAACTTGCAGCATCTGTGCTGGGATGGGTTTCTAGCCTGTCTGCGTAGCCACACGCCTTGTCAGCCCAGGAATACTACTCACCTGTTCCTCAGACGCTCAGGTACTGACCCCCTCGGCAGCTGCAGGAGACCCAGCTCCAGGGCCAGTCTTCAGCTGCTGAAAGGCATATTGCAGCACAGGTCAGATCCACAGCTCACCAGAAATCAGCTCTAGGTCTTTGCCGTGGTGGGACTTACACGTGGTCAGCGATCGTGTTCTCCAGGAGCATGCAGGTAGGTGTGCTCAGGTGCCCCGTGTGCCTGCGGCCTCAGGCTTCCAGCGGACTAGAGCATCTGCAGGTGGGCGGCCGTCGCTGGACGTACCCCAAGGAGATGCAGCGCTTGCACGGATCTCTGCTCTGCGCTTCCCTTCCGCATAGCCGGGGAGCCCGGCCTGGCAGCTCCCGTACCTGCATTTCGTCTTTTCTCTGGACACAGAGCACCAGCTTCCCGTGCACACGAGCTCGTGTCCCCTCAGAAGGACCTGATGGTGCAGCCTTGTTCCGTGGAGATGGCCACTCGTGTTGTAAGGGCATCCAGCCGCTCTGCACCCCACCGTGCCAGCACAGCCCTGGTTCTTCTGCCTGTTTCGGAGGTGTCTCGCCCTCCCCCGTGCTGTCACCAGCAGCGCAGTGAGGCTGTGCCCGGGTTGCCATCGCTCAGAGCCGTCTTCCCCAGGGAGCTCCGTCCCTCGGGTGCTGGCGAGCCGCCAGCCGCCTGGGCAGCAGGAAGCTTGCTGGAGGAATCGGAGCGCGGGAGGGAGCTGCCAGCGCCTGCTCGCCCGCCTCTCCCCATCCCGGCTCTCTCTGCCCTCCCCGATGGGAAACCAGAGATTGATTTTCTCCAAGCCAGCGGTATAATCACTAACCCTAATTAGAGATAATTACTGAGACTTGATACACTTATTACTTGCTAGAACACTAAAGGAGCTGTGTATTGCAGGGCTGAACGAGGAAAAAGGCCTCAGAGAAAGTGGGGAGGAGAGGAAGGGAGAAGAGAAAAGAAGGCGGCGGACAAAATGCTGTGAAGTGAGAGGGGGAGGATCAGAGCCCTGCCCGGGAGCGGGAGTGCCGAGGGGAGCCAGGGCCTGCAGCTTCAGCGCACGGGGCAGCAAGCCCGCCCCGTCGGCTCCGGTCGTAGTTGCAAGCACCCAGCGCTTCGGAGCATCTGGCAGTGGGTGCCTTGCACAGGGCACCTGGAAGAATGAAGAGGGAGTAACTAGTAGCCACCTGTGACAGTCTCAGTATAAGTAACGTGCCCCGTGTGGCTGAGGAAGGCTGGGGCAGTGAGGTACCTGCTGTTCTTCTGGGACGGGCTGAAGAACTTGTCCACAAAGCCACACTTTCTCTCCCGTGCAGATCGTGATGCAGAAGGAGAAGGGCAGGAGAGCGCCTTCTCACAGGCAGCCAACTCATCCCTCTCTGCCGTCACCCCGTCCCTCTCGGCTCGTGCTTTCTCGGGCGCGGGCTGCCCCCCGTCCTGACCCTCGCTGCCGGCTCCTCGGCTCCCCGGCAGCACGGGAACGCCGGGCCGGCGCCTGGGTCCTGGTTCTGCTGCCGGACGGCATGGGGTGCTGCAGAGGAAGGTGCACCGACCCGTTGCTGTCAGATGGGGGACAGTCATCCTGTTACGGGCTTATTCCAAACAGAGATTTTCCTATAAATGAGTCTTGCTGTTCCTAAGGGTCTGCCCGGGGCACGGTGCGTTTTTGCTGCTTGTTCCTTGTGGGAGCAGTGCTCGTTCTGTTCAGCGGGGAGAGGTCCCAGGGACAGGTCCTGGGGACCTGTAGAGAGCTTCAGGCTGAGCTACAGTCCCGCTTGATGCTGTGCACACCAGGTTACTGCGGTACCGTGTACCGGGCAGCCCGTGTGGGCAGAGCAAGCGAGGGTGCGTTAAACAAGTTAGGGGTGAACAGCTTCGGAGATTTTATGTACCAGCTTGGAAACAGAAGTTGCATAATAAAATAAAATACAATTCTAGCTTAAGCTGAGCTGCCTTTTCAGCTGGTTTGCCACGTTACCTGGCATTCCTGAGCTGTGTGCAGGCGGTTAGAGCTGGGTTTTGACCATTCGCAGCAGGACTTGTTCAGGCGCACACTTCTCCAGCAAGCCCAGCAGGTTCTGGGTCTGCTTCCCTCCTGCTTTCAGTTTTACGTCGGTCTCGGCTTCCTGCTTTGGCTGAACGCAAGTGGTGGTTCATGTCGTTACAGCTCCTCAGTAGCATCTGCTTCCCACCCCGGTCTTGGTGGTCTTTTTTTGGGCCTTTATGTAATACATTTCTTTTTTGTTTTGTATTTTAAACAGTATTACTTGTACACACATTTTCTGTAGCTGGTGATTTCAGGTCTCTGTGGAGACCCTGCGTGATACCTTCAGTCCTGCTGAGAGAGCAGAAGAGAGATCCAGGAGCCAGGAGCCCTGTTCCTTCCTCCATTCCCCACCTCTCATGCCCAGCACTTGGGTCTGCGTGTCTCAGAAATAGTTTCTGAAGTATTTCTCTGAGCAAGTTCAGCTATCACAGCAGTACTGGAGGGTGGCAAGTGGCACCGAAGCTTCCTCAGATTTTCTAAATCCTACTTATTCAGAGAAGCAATGCAGCCCCCATGCAGACTGCTCTAGTTACCCTCCTCGGAGTAGATGGGGAGAGGAATCTCCAAACTAAAAATTAATAGCAGCCTAGGTACAGGTAACCTTGACTTTGTGACAGTGGTGTTCAGGCAGAGCAAAATTCAAATCAGAAATACAGAGTATCATCAAATACACACGCACACAAATATATATATCTGAGCCAATTTCACAAAGCTGAAAGCAATTATGAGCCAGATCATTTGGGAGAAAGAACTTAAACAAAAAAAAAGTAAGGCATAATTAGGAGTTGTTAAAGAACATTTCACTGGATACCAAAAAATCACAGTCAAAAGGAAGGTTGCGTTGCTTAAAAATGTGTTAATCTAGGTTAAGAGGAGACCTGAGCTATTCACTCTTCCTCTGTTCAGGTAGCGACAGAATGCAGAGGAACAAAAGGAAGTGAAGGGGGGAGAAGCCGTGCTGTGTTACCGTGTTTTAGACGTGTGTATGTATATGTGTATGCATATATGCAAATATATATATAAAATAATAAAGCAATTGATCAGTGTTGAGTAGAAATGGAAAGCTACAATAGGTAGATACCAGTAACACAAACGTGGTAGCGTGTGGCCAGCTGGAATCACGGCTAGGTGCTCCCTCTGCCAGTTAGCCTTTTGCCAGAGCTCCGCCGACGAACATCCGCTGCGAGTGATTAATTGTGCGCAGCCCTCGGAGTGGCCCTGTTGGCTTTGCGGGAGGCATCCTGGCTCCCGGCGTCCCCGGGCTCGCTCTGGCCGCGGCCACGCAAAGGGTTCGTTTCGCGGCGGCGTCTGGGTTCGTTGCGCGTGGGGAAGCAGTGCAGCTCGTGCCGACCAGCGCCCTCGTCCCGCCGTCGGTGCCAGCCCGATCTGCAGAGGAAAGGGAACGCGGGCTGGCGTGGTTACGCTCTCGATTAAAAACTTAGCAGCAAAGTTACCAATTGCGTGAGAATACCAGCGAACCGCAGTTGTCAGGTGGAGGTGCCCACCTGGTTCCCCCGCAGGGACTTCAGCGCCTCGGCTGAGGAGAGGAGGACTGGCACTGCACGCCGTGCCGGCGAGCCGCTTCGTTTGGGGACCCCTGCCCAGACCTGTCGTCTTTAGTCCTTTTCCCCAAGAGCGAAAGACAGGTCGCTTTCCTTGTCTCTCATAGCTGCTTTATTCAAAACAGCCCTTGCATCTTGGTTGCTTCTTCCAGCACAGATCCAGATGTTGAGCTCGTGATAATTCCTGTATTTCTCTTTTTTTCCCCCCCTGTTCTGATCTCTGAGGTACGATGTGGAAATGCAGCAGGGTCTCCCTCCCCTCCGTGAGACCTGTTCTGCATTTACACTTCAGCTGTGCTCCGTGCTTGGTCTGCTGCTGGCTGAAACGGCTGCCTCGTCCACAGCATCTTGGACGTTGTTACAGTATTTTTTAGGTCACGAATCATGAGAATAGTCACTGTTCATACGTCTTATCAAGCTCCTAATCTCTAACTTTTACGTTTCCATGGAGACTCTACGTAACATACAAATGCAAGTGATGGATTTAGTATTTGAAGCTCGTTTCCCAACTCACCTTCCCCTCTTTTTGCTAGTTTTAGGAGCCTGTATTACCATGCTTGCACAAGGGGATATGGAAAAAGGTAACCAGCATAATTAAAGGCAGTGAAAGGTTTTTCAAGTTTATTAGGAACCAAGGAATCCTAAAAAGATGCGTCGATTCATCACTATATGGAAATTGTAGAATGATTACTAAAGAATTAAGAAACAAGGACTGTTCAGTAAATACCTCTGGTATTTGAGAAAAAGCAAGATGGTTTATCTTATCACAGAATGATGATGAATTCTTCACATTCCAGCTGTAATTAGGAAGCATATTAAGCAGCAGGTAGGAAATTCAGACATATTCAAATCAGCAAGTATGAATTACTTAATTCAGGAATTTCAGAAGATCTGGTCAAAGTCTTTCTCAGCTGTTGTTGGTGACTCTCCATTTCGGAGTGGGGAGAAATTCCGGAGGGCTTCAGTTCCAGGTCCACAGTCCGAGAACGAAAGTGGTAGGTTGTGAAAGGTTCAGAGAACAGCTGCTAGAACAATTAAATGATTGTAAAATACACCTTATAGTGAGAGATTCAAGGAGCTCAGTTTGTTTAGTTTATCGAAGAAAAGCTTAAGAGATTATTTCAACACCATCTGTAAGTACCTACACAGCAATAGAAATTTGAAAATAGAGGGCTTTTTATCAGACAAAGAAGTAGCAATGGCGAATAGCTGAAGCAAGACCATTCAGACTAGAAGGAAGGTGCAAATTTCAGCAGTGAGGGTGATTAACCATTGGAACAGCTTATCAGAATCGCTGTGATTTCTCTGTCACTGGCAATACCGTAATCAAGATTGGAAGATTTTCTAAAAGATATGTTGTAGTTCAGGCAGGAATAAATCAGTGAAAGTCCTGTGATGTAATTTTATGTCGTGCAGCACAGATGAGGCATTCGCAGGGCTCCTGGCCGTGCCCGCGTCCCCTGTCCGGAGCCCCTCACGCCCTTCTGGCTGGGTCCTCCCGTGGCCGCATCCCTCACGTCGCCCTTTCTTGGCGCTGCGGCTGCGCCGTGGGCGGATGCGGCACGCTCCCGCCGGCTCGGCTTGCCCTGGGTGGGAACGTGCTCCAGCCCCGGCCCCAGCGCAGGACGGAGCGGGAGCGGGTCGCTGCGGCTCCCCTGCAGCTTGAGCGCTCCTGGTTTCGGAGGGTTTTAGGGGCAGCCCTCGCAGCCGTGCCTGCGTGCTCTGCTCTGCTCTGCTGCGTTCCTGCTGGGTCCGCGTCGAGTCAGCCACCGTCCGAACTGACGGTGACTTGTGCCAGTTTGACTTCTCACCGGCGGAGAAACGTGCCCGTGATGACAGTATGGAACGATAACCCCGGCACGGTCAGCTCGTCCTGTGCTGCTGGAGGCACCTCGATTTTCGGTCCTCAAAGGGACGTCTGGGCTGTGCAGAGCTGTCTCTGCAGGCGGGGTGGGTACCTCGCCACATACTAGCTTTGGCAATAGCTGGGGTGTTACATAATCACTTATCCAAGTGCATTTGTCCGAAAATTTGTTCTCCGAGTGCAGTGCTAAGAAGGGAGAGAGGTTCCCCCTGTGTCAGAGCATCTGCGAAGCCCGGTGAAAGGCAGGGGCTCCCGCTGTGTGCAAGCTGGCAGGTCCTGATGGCCTTGCTCAGAAGCAGGGCTGGGAAACCTCCGTCGCCTGCAGTTTCTGTCGGTGCTTTCACACAGATACTCGCTGTTGACAGAGCTGGAAGGGCATCTGTCATCTCTGAGCCTGCCCCGCTGTGCCCGAGAGTTGCGTAGGTGCTTGGTGTTGCCATCTCCCAGGAAGAGCTTGCGGTTGATGGCTTCCAAATGACATGTCTCCATCCCCAGCACTTCTGGCTGGTGAGCGCTAGCTGGTGTATTTTGGGCTCGTTGCTGGTAGGAACTGCTCGAGAGGAGAGAACTGCATATATTTTCAGCAAAGCAGCATGCAGCACTTTGTTCACAAAACCCAACCTGATTAGTCGCCTCGGAGTCTGACCCTCTGCCTGGTGGGATGGGGCCAGCTGCAAGGTGCTCCCGGGACAGCCGCATTCCTGTGCTCCCGGCCGCCGATCTCCCGTTGGAGAAGAAGGGTGAGTTATGTCTTTAGCAGCAGGGATTTTGCAGGCAGTCAGCTTCACCAGGCTGCTGGCTTTCCACCCCCCCCGCCCAAGAACCGGTTGGTCTCTGGGAGCTGAAGAGTCTCCCACCGGCTGGAGCTGGGTGTCCCTCCAGGCCACCTCCTCTGCCGCCCGCAAGCCGTGCTTCGGAGGCCGGCGCTGCCGGGGCTGCCTCCCTCGCGCCCCTCTGGGGAGGCTTTCGAGACGTGGCCCGGCTGCAGATGCCAACAGAACGCTTTAGATTCTGTGCACTGACGTGAGTTCAACTGTCGTTTTCTAATGGCAACAAACGCGTAGCAGTCGGCAGCAGATACCTTGACGTGCGGCTGGGGCATGCTGGCTGCCGGCTCTGTGGGCCGTGGTCAGGCAGACAGCGAGCAGCTCTAGCGCGCAGTGTGCTGACTGTGCGTGCTGTTAGCCTGTTGCAGTCCAAAGGAAAACAGGCGTTCCCTAGCCTCCGGGTGACTTCAGGGGAGGTCTCCAGTACCATCTCACGCCATCCGGTAGCTGCTTCCAGCTGCCTGGGGGAAGCGTGCCTGCTCCCACGGCACAGGAAAGCCTGGCACTTAGCAAAATGGCCTGTGCTGTCCTGGGCCGCTGACCAAGAGTGGATCCCCAAAGTGACGTCCAGCTTGTGCCGCTTTAAAGTTCAGGGTGCCCCAGCCCCCAGGGGTGTCTTTTGGTTACTCTTTTGAGGCTCCTCTGTGGGGGTCGTCGCTGCGTAACCAGAGCATCTTCTGCCGATGCATTAGGCAGCGTGACTACGTGTGCCGCGTGTTGCTTTTCCGCACGCTCTCCCCAGGGTGAATCATGCACTGAAGAATCTTGTTTCAGTCGGGTCTTACAGTTTGCCTAGAATGTTTTGCGACGACACACTGCGCTGTAATTAGGAGAGACGAGATGGGACAAAGCTGCGTCCCTTGCGCTTGGAGAGTGGTGAATTCTGCGACAAGCGTTAGTTTCTGGAGGTCTGGGCTCCTGTCCTGGCAGCCCCGGGGAAGCTGGGTGAGCTGCGGTTGGTCGTGCTAAGGCAGTGTGAGTGTTGGTTATGACTGTGTCAGTTATGACTGTTCTTGATCCTGGGTCCGTAAAGAATCTCTTAGATATTCCTGACCTAGGGCCTGAAATTCCTTAAAGGGCCTTACACTTGGCTGGTTACGCTGTAAGAAGTTAGCATAAAACGCGGGGGGGGGTTGATGTGCTTCCAGCAGTGCATGTCTCTGGGAGATGTAAAGACGTACAAGGAGTCGTATCTGAGGCAGACTGCGCGCCTGGCTAGCCTCCTGCCCTTTCCCCAGGAATGGCCCCAAGCCAGCTGCCACCCCTGCGTCGCTGTGCCGGTGTTGCTTCACACGCAGATAAGTAGTGTTTTGGGGTGATCCAGCTGAGGAGCGATGGCAGCGTGAACGGCTGAGGCCAGGTTGTGTCCACCGGCTGAGGCCACGTCTGCTTGTTCAGGCAAAGACGGTGACCCGTCCATAGCTAACTGTGCTGTGCCGGAACGTAGTGTCAGTGGAGAAACTGAGACTGAGCCCAACTCTGGACAACACTGATGTGTTCATTAGTCTTGGCCTTTGGATTTCACTGAAGCAGCAAACTTTCCAAAGCGTTTCCCCTGCCAACCTCGCTTCTGCCTTGCTCGGGTTCAGATGATCTTCTCCAGCCAAGCCGTCCTGACGGTGGTGGTGGTGCAGCTGATGGGATGAAGCAGAGGCCGAGCGGTATTTCTCTGCCGTCTGACCAGGTGTGCTATCGGCCACCCCTTAGTGCTGAATAAACCCAGCAAGAGAGAACTGTTTCCTTTGAGCTAGCAGCAGGGAGGGAGGCTAATGATGTGCAGACGTTTTTACGTTGCAGTCTGCTGTGTGCGTTGGACAAGGCAGGATGAACCTTCATGACCATCCCCTTTCTCTGGTCGAAACGGCAGTATTCCTTGGCTGACAGCGTCAAACGCAGCAAAGGGGTTAGGCCAGCAGTAATCACTGATATCTGTCCTGTGTCTGCTGGTGCACGGAGCACATCCCTGCGTGCAGCCGACGCGGTCTCTCTTCCGCGTCCTGGCCAAAGGCAGGCTCCAGCCCTCGCTGTGCCCGGCTCCCAAGGGGGCGGTTCGATGCTGGTGGCAGGAGGTAGAGCTGATGGGTACAGGCTTGTTTTCTTCGTTGCTGGATTATGGCGTCTTCAAGGAGGAGAAGGAATAGTCTTTTCCTGAATGAGGCTGTGGATATTTCTGTGTTGCTCCCATTTAAAAAAAAGTGTGATGTAGCAGATCCATTCACTTTGTGTCATTATCACTGGCAGTCTCTGTTAGCTCAGGACAGCAGGACGCAGGATGTGTGCCGTTAGATTAGCAGGGTTAGTGGGAATGGATAGCCACCTCTGCTTTTCTGTACCTCTTCCCCCTTGAATTATTTTTTAAGGGGTTGTGTATGAGGTCCTAGGTGAGGAATCATGCCAGCGTTGCGCAGGAGGTGTGCGTGCTTCCCGGTTCTGCAGGACGCACCTCGTGCACGTTTGGGATCACGTTTGGCTTTTCAGCTGTGTTGGTGCTGCGGCTCGGTCCTGCGGCGGTGAAGTAGTTGCAGGGTTCCTCCTTCACTGGTGCTTGCAGCTGAGGACCCCCCGCTCGGTGCAGACATCCTTCTCATTACGGTGTGATCCAGATCCCCTGGAAACCAGTAAGCACCTTCCCGGGGTTGTCTGGATCGAGCCCCTTAGTTCCAGAGTGCACATCTTCGCGCTCTCTGCTGACTAAATTTTGTCGTGTTTTTGTTACCGCACTTTTCAAAACCATGCAGCCCTGTATGATACCTTCATCTCCTTGGTGCTGGCAGTGCTTCCAACTTAACGTCACACAGAAATTTCACCAGAACACATACCGTTTTGCCCAAATCACTATTGAAAATGTTAAATTAGATTTGTCCAAAGATCCTCAAGTGACTCTGCGAATGATCTCCTTCCCGTCTGATAATACCTGTTTTTGTTACCTCACCTTTATCCGGGTCTGTGCCCATCCACGCGTTAATGAAGAACTTCTGCTTTGCCTGGTCTTGAGCCTTTTGCCCGGTCGTTCTGCCAGCGTCCACTCTTGGAACAACGATGTTTACTGTCGTGTGATCAATTAGGCTTTGCTTAGAGAGGCATCATGAAGCCTTGCCTGCTGGTGAGGTCGCACTAACGTGTCTGCATGAATCTCTTTTTCACATTTTGAGGAAACAGTGGTTGGAAGGACGTTGCTCGAGGGGCTGTGGGCAGGTTCAGAGAGAGCTCAGCTCCTGGAGGCTTCGGCTCGGAGAGGGAGGTCGTGTTTTACGTGCAGCCTCTTGTTTACCTTCCGCTTTGCTCTCCCAACCTAAAGGGGCCGTTTCAAGTGGCGGTCGGTGGCGTCACTTCCAGGGGGATGCCGGCCGTCACTGCCTTTCCCCGCGCACCCTGCGCTGTCACACATCCGGGGGGTCCCGGCGGGGGGGGGCACAGCTGGAGGGCAGCTTGGCCTCCGGGCAGACCGTCGTGCCGGCGGTGCCGTCCCCGTCCCGTCCCGTCCCCGTCCCGTCCCGGGGGAGCAGCGTCGTCCCCGCTCCGCAGCAGCCAGCTCCCTCCCGCGAGCAGGCGAGAGGAGATGGATGCAGCAGGCAGGAGCGGAGTGCCAGCTAATTACCCTTCCGAGTGTGTCTTGTAAATTAAGGGCTAATTAGAGGCAAAGTCAGTGTCATGGTTTTACACGTGTTTCTGTGGCGCTGAACAAGGGGAAGGGAGGGGGGAGCGTGCAGCAGCCCGTCTCCCAGCAGACGGGCCCGCGATTCCCAGTGCCCGCCCGCGCCCGGGCAGGGGACGTGGTGGTGCCGGGCAGGGGGACGCGGCGGTGCCGGGCAGCACGGGCTGGGGGACGTGGCGGTGCCGGGCAGCAGGGGATGGGGACAGGACTGGGCAGGGGCAGGGGGACGTGGCAGTGCCGGGCAGCAGGGGATGGGGACAGGACTGGGCAGGGGCAGGGGGACGTGGCAGTGCCGGGCAGCAGGGGATGGGGACAGGACTGGGCAGGGGCAGGGGGACGCGGCGGTGCCAGGCAGCACGGGCTGGGGGACGTGGCGGTGCCGGGCAGCAGGGGATGGGGACAGGACTGGGCAGGGGCAGGGGGACGTGGCAGCACCGGGGACAGGACCGAGCCGTCCCCCCGCCGCTGCGAGCGCTGAGCCCACGGTGTGCACAGTGGGACGGGCGGCCAGGGCTCGCGGAGGGGCTCCTGGCAGGGGAAGGCGGGCCGTGGCCCGGGCTGGTGCTGCGGTGCGGACCGGGGCTCTGCTGCCTGTGCGGGGCCCGGACACGGGGCGCGGGAGATGGACCGGAGGAGCCGGCTTCCGCAGCTCCGGCCCGGGGGAGGGACCCGCTCGCCCGCTGCTGCTCGCGGCTCTTCCCAGGGCGCTGGCGCAGCGGGGAGGGCGCAGGGAGGTGCTGGTGGTGGGCAGACGGGGGTGATCCCCCCCCCCCCCCCGGGCTGCTCCGCAGCAGATCGCCTGCAGCCTTGGGCAGCAAGGTTTCCGCTCCCTCTCAAGACTGCTGTTTGCTAGTCCGAAAATTTTGGATATTCCTGTGATGCAGCAACACCTGACCCAGTCTGGGTCTCTCAGTGATCCTGCCCTCCCTGGCTGCCCCTAGTCCCGAAACCGTGCGTCTCCCAGGGGCTCGAGCTCCGGGGCGGCAGCTCAGGGGCTTCCAGGCGGGGGGAGGCCCCACCTCCCCCTCCGCTCCCCTGCTTTCCCCTCCGTGCTCGCCGTCTCGTTCTGCATTTACTTTCGGTGCCTCCAGCACGTCTGTGGTTCTAGCTAGGGAGACACGAGCAGTAAAGATGAGGAGTGACGATGGGCGCCGGGGTTGTGGGGTGAACTTGGGTTTGTCCCGGTGCCTTGAGGCCGCGGCGAGGGCTGTGAGCAGGCCACGAGCTCCAGCTCCGAGCTCTGGTGGAGGCAGGAGCCGTGTCCGGATGCCGGTGTGGGGTGTCGCAAGGGGGGAGTTTGCTGGGGGAGGCGATGGGGACTGTGTGTACGTGTGCATGTGTGTGTGCATGCGTGTGCGTGTGTGTGTGTGCATACGTGTGCATGCGTGTGCGTGTGATGGGAGCCCCGCTGAGGCACGCTGGCCGCATGTACGGAGGTGTCTGCCCAGGGGAGAGGAGCCAGGCAGGAATCGGCGTCTGGCTGGGACGTGCCGTGTGTCCGGGCCAGAGCTGCCCCTTGGGAGCCCCGCACGCGGCTGGCTCAGCTCCCGGCCAGCCGGGCGTTTTGGGGGGCCGAGGCGCGACCTGCCACGCGGGGTCTGCCACTGAGATACGCTGCGTGCTGGGCAGTGCTCTCCGCTCGGGCGGCCCGTTGCGGGTGACGGGCTGGCGCCCCTCGGGCCAGGAGACCTGCAGGGTCCCGGGGACGTGTCACGGCGGGTGCAGCACAGCCCTTCCTCGCTCCGCTGTGCCCCGGGGCAGCAGCAGCGTGCGCTGAGCTCGCGGCTCTCTTGCAGGCGCCCCGCACTCGGCCAGCAGCACCTCGCTGCACTCGGAGCGCTCCCTCAGCGGCATCAACCTGGTGGGCTTCAGCTCCAAGCCGGACGGCATGCACCAGCGCTCCTACTCCGTCTCCAGTGCCGACCAGTGGAACGAGGCCGTGGCCGTCCCCAGCGGCTGCCCCAACCCCCGTGAGTAGCTCCTCTGGCCCCCATCCTCCCAGCTGCACCGGGTTGGGGGGGCAAGGGGGGGGGTATTTGGCACCCAGGGCTGCGGCAGCCCGGGGTTGGTTCGGCGTGTTGGCAGCCTGGGGGGTCTCGTCGGACCGTGCCCCTTCGGCAGGGCCGGCTGGGCGGGGGGTGCCGGGGGGGGATGCACCTTCCCCGGGGGGAGCAGCCTCCCCCAGCCGACGGGTGCTGCGAGCTCCCCTCCGCCGTCCGCGCGGCTCCCCGGGCGAGGGGTGACCAGCGCCTTCTCCCACCCCTGCTCCTCGCCAGCCCCCCGGCCCCCAGATTTGGGGGCAGCTGAAGGAACGGGAGTCATTGCTCTCCCGCGCGCACGCCGCCCGCGTCCCGCCCCCTCCCCCACGCTCGCTCGCTCTCTCTGATGTTTCAGGACAGTTGAGTGAATTAAAATAATTCATACATTTCCCAACGTAGCCACTTTGCCGAATTGGAAAATAAATGCTTTTGTGCTGCATTCATCACTCCTTCGTTCCTGGCTCTGCCGCCGCACTAAAAAAGCAGTTAAATGCACATCAAGAGTGGAGGAGCCATTTCCATGCCTGCTCGCCCCTTGTAGTTCTCATTAGCGCGGCAGCCGCCCCCCCGCTCGGTCCCAGGGGCTTTCGCAGTTTAAAGAGAGCCTCTTTATGATCATTACCGGAGTCCGACTGTGCGGGCGCCATTTGCAGCTGAGGAGGCTCCTCATTTGTAACTGTGAAAAACTATCAATTTCAGCGCGCCTGATGCAGCGGCTCCATCATTGGCCCCATCAGCTCCCTGCTGGAAGCGAATTAATCAGACTGTTACTGCTGATGGGGCAGCGCAGGCGACGGGAGCGGAAGGGCGCAGCTCTGAGCAGTAATGTGCCGGCAGCCCTCGCCCCCGCCCCGCGCGCGGACGCGGCCACGGCGGGGCCGGCATCGCTGCTCCGCGCCGGCGGAAGCGGGGTGCGGGAGCGCGGCCGCTGCTCCACCCGCCCGGGGAGCGGCACCGTGCCGGGGGGCTGCTGCCCGGCGCCCGGACCCTTCCCACCCACGTCCTCCGAGCTGCGTGCGCTGCCCTCGTGCAGCCGGCACCGCGCGCGTCCCTCCGTGCACGGCGCGGCTCATCCCTCCGTGGGGCCGGCGGAGCGGGCTGCCCCGGCGCGGTCCCGGTCGGTGCAGGGAGCGCGCTGCCCCTCCGCTCCAGGAACCCACCCGTGCTTGCCGCCCCCCCCCAGGCAACCTGTTCCCTGCGCGGTAACGCAGCGGTTGATGCAGGCAGCAGCAAGCTGCCGCGGCTTCTCCCGGCGGCACGCAGGGGCGAGGTGTCGACGCGGTGCCGCTGCTACGTCCCCGGCACCGGGAGCTGCCCGCCGGCTCCCCGGGGAGCCCCGCTGCGCAGGCAGCCGTGCACCGGCCCCACGGCACTGCGGCTGGGGCCGCCCGCCCCGCTGCTACCCCTCCGGACCGGCGGGGAGGGGGTGCTGGGGGTCCGCCGCTGCTGGGGCTTCCTCGGGGCTCCTGGCGCAGCGGCGTAGCTGGTTGCCCGCTTGGAGCTGGGCAGCCTGTCACCCGTGCTTTGGCAGGGGAAACAGCGATCTGCTCCCTGCCCGCGTCCCTATCCCGTCCTGGGGCTGCTAGGAAAGGTCGGCGCTGGGGGGAAACCCCGGGCCTCGGCCCTGGGGCCGGGCAGCCGAAGGAAGCGCACCCGCACCCGGCCGGGCCACGCTCCGCGCTCCTTGCGCTCCGTTGTGCTGCTCGGTCTGCGCAGCCCGGATCCGACTTTCTCCTCTGTATTTCCAGCTGTGAACTGCAGGGTAGGGTGAGGAGTATTCCTGCTTGGAGCCAAACAGTTTCTCGGATACTTGCAGGGATGCGCAGAGGATGCAGGCTGATGTTCAGCAGCGGGGGATGAACCGTCCCCTTCGGCTGCAGCTTGCAGAGGTGCGGGGCAGGCGGTGCGGCTCGCGTCCACGCGCTGCAGCACGTTTCGTGTGTGTCCTTTCGGGAGGGCCGTTAGGGCCCACCTGCGAGGGCCGAGGAGCTGCCTTAACCTCAGGGCGGCCGAGGAAGGAGCCAGGAGGCACCGCACGTGTCCGGAAGGATTCCAGCTGCAGGCTCCCGTGGGAGATGGGGCCTGGAAGTCCTTGGATGGGTCCGAGGACCTCGCCTCTGTGGTGCCGGGGAAGCAGGGGGAACAGTCTATGTCTGAAAAGCCGTACCCGATCTCAGGGAGGGGGTGCGTTTCGGTCTTCCCCATCCCGTTGCAGTCCCGTCCCCATCCCGTTAGGGGCCCTGGAAGCCCCCAGACCCCCCGCCGTGGCCTTCAGCCGCCGGGCAGGGGCAGAGCGGGGACGTCGGGGAGGTCGGCTTGCGCGGGCGGGGGGTGCCGGGCCCCCGCAGCGTGCTGCGGTGCCGGAGGGGCGGCGGGCAGGCGGGAGCGCCACGTGTAGCCCCACGCCGGGAAAGTTCAGGTCCCCTGCGACCCCCGCGCTGAGACGTGTGCTCCTCACACCTGCTCTGCAAAGTCCTGCTGGATCATATTAGTAACTTATATATATAAAAATGGAGTCTAATTTATTAGATTTATCTCTCCTAATTGTCAACTATGAACCATTTCCCGGTGGATACGTGGCAGCAGAAAACCCCTGCCAGTATGTGTCAAATGTAGCAGGAATCAGAGGAGGAAGAGCTGTGATGCTGCGTCCTCTCCCAGCCCTGACCGGGGGGACACATCGGCTGCGATCCCAGACTTTCAGATGGGACTGCCCCTCGCTGCTGGCTGCAGCCCTCTCCGTCCCGCTGCTAGACGTCTGTCTGACCAGCCTGGCTTTACTGAGCCCGGCTGGAAAGGCAGAGCAGGAACCAGGCTGGCGAGGGAGACGGGGCTCGCCGAGTCGCCGGCAGCCCCGGCTGTTAGAGGGTGCTGCCCTCGTTAGACGCTGATTGCTTTCTTAATTTCAGGTGCTGCCGAACATGGAAATTAGCGGTTGGGAGCCGAAGGGAGACGTGAGGTTACCGCAGGGAGGGCAGGGAGCTGCCCCGGGCAGGAGTGCCGTGGGTGCTGAGCCGCCGGCCGCGTCCTCGGGGCGGGGGACCCCGGCGAGGCAGGAGCGCTTTTCGGAGAGGGTTAACGGTGCAGCGAGGCTCCTGCGCCTCGCCGCCTTCCCCGGAGTCTGCATTTTTATGCTGATTGGAAGCCTGCGCTGTGTGTGCTGCTGAAATTGAATGTCAGGCTTTTGATTTTGTTGCTGGTCTCTAATGAAATTTGACATTTAATGGTGAGTGCAGCGGCAGCGTGTGTGTGTGTGATCGGAGCTTGATTAGCGCGCTCTAATTGACAGTAATTAGGCAGCTCCCTGATTGTTTCTAATTCTGCTATTAATTGTAAGGAACAGTATGATTGAGGATAAATTTGGTGCGTTGCTGCTGGGGATGCAGCTTCTCCAGCTCCGTATCGGGAGCCTATGGAGACCATCACGCTTCGGTTCCTGAGTGCGGCAGCCCCGTCCCCTCGGCTGGCAGGGCAGAGCGGCGCGGGAGGGAGGGAGAGCCGTGCCCGCCGCGGGGACGTGGGGACGCGGGGACCGGCAGCGGTCCCCGGGCATCGCCCCGGCAGACCCTCGGCCTCGCGGAGCCGCTCGTAGGGTCGCTGCGTCAGGCCGCCCCGTGCCGCGTGGCCGTCGTCCCAGCGGGGCCTGGGCGGGAGGAGTCCCCCGTCCCGGAGCCAGGCGGGCGCCGGAGCTGCCCCGGGGGACGGGACCCAGCGCGGAGGCCGTCCCGTGCAGCGGGGCCGGGCGGGGGGAGCCCGGTGGGTGCTGGCGCCGTCTCCGGGACGCTCGGCTGCCTTTAGGAAGAGCAGAGTCTCGCTGACGGCGTGTACATCCCTGTCTTGATCTTTGTTTCTAGCGAACGGCACTGCCGATTCCCTCAGCTCCAGCCCAAACGTTTCCAACGCTGCCAGCCCGAAGCTGGAGCCACCTCCGTCGCCGCACGCGAACAGGAAGAAACATCGCAGGAAAAAGAGCACGGGGACCACTCGGCCCGATGGCCCCAGCACGGCAGCAGAAGGTAGGAAAGGTCTGCTCCTCGGCGGGCAGCTCCGCCAGACCCGGAGCCTGGGGGCCCAGGAGTCCTGCTGGGTCTCGGGGACTCTGAGATCTCCTTCGCGAAGCTGCCTTGCGCTTAGCCAGAAACACCCAGCCCATCTCGATTTGCCCTTGATTTCTCACCCGCAGTGGAAGCAGGACTGCCATCATGCCTGTGACTGCATCCACTGTTAGTGGTGATGATGAAGAACTGTATTAGCAGAGCTGACAGCATACCAGGTAGTTAAGGTTGCCAGACACTTCCTACCATAAGAACCTATTTTTGCTTGCTTGTAAACTTGCCAAACTTTCATCATTTAAAACTCTTCTATACTGGGCATCTGCCTCAAGCTGGGGGTTTTTTGGAAAGGTTCATCCAAGCCAGTTGAAGAAATACACGTTGTTTTGCCTGTGCTAAATCTCCTCACGTTTTGTTGTTGTTGAGAAATTCTGATGTCTCTGTGACTTCTGAAGATGGACCTGAAGCTTGGCAGGGAGCTTGCAAAGTACAGGGAGGCACACTTTGCAGTGTCTTTGAAAATCCATCCGAAGGTGTCCAGGCAGAGGTTAGCTTGGCAGCCACATCCCCCAAAGCCTGCATCCGTGGTCATCCCCTGTAGAAAACGGGATCCTCAGTCTGTGAGAATTTGACTTTACTCTAGGTCGTCCTGCCCCGTAGCACTCGATAAGCTTTTGTAGTAAACCAAAACAAAGTTCTAATTCAGATGCCTACAGGCAGGGGAAGAGGTGAAGTACATGTGTTGGAAACAAAAGGCTGCTGTTAAAACAAAGCAGAAAATGCAGTCTGACCTGTGCTTGACAAAAGACACTGCAGCCGCCTGGCATCTTGCTCCAAATTACAGGTCAGCCTGTAGACCAGTGGCCCAGGTTGTCCATGGCAGAGCAACTCATCTTCGGTTCTCTCTCTTGCAGTCTTCATGGTGATGATCTTCATGGTGATGGTCTGCATTGGAGCTTCACAGCTCTGTTGTTCAGTCTTTCCTGTTGTAGGTGGTTTTCACCTGAAAACCACTGATTCTAGGAAAGACTTCCCCGTTGCAGTGGTTGATTCAGACATGTTGAGCATCACTGGATGTCTCATATAAAGCAAAAAGTATTAATTGTACGTACATCTTGTTAAACTGATACGTTCTTAGCTCTGATAAAGGCCATGTGTTGACTCTTTGGACACATTCCTGCCCTTCCCACATCTCCTCTCTGTTTGCAGTTTCTGGATCTCGATAGGTAGGAATGAATTCTCAGTCCCGTGCTTTGATGGAGAGAGAGACCTGTGTTCTTTACGTGTCTGAAAAGAGGAATACCAAAGAGTAGACTGACTTTACAGCTGCACGTGGGACTATGAGTGTGTGCTGAAATCATGTGACTAGTAGAGAGCTTGGAAATACTGGGGAGAGTTCAAAAGAAGGTCCCAAAATTGATTCGGGGCTGATGAACGCATTTATGACATGGACATTAAGGTATTCAACTTACCAGAATGAAGACTGAGAAGTGAAAGATTGGTGTTATCAGCACCTACAGAGAAAGAAATGTGGTCCTGCAGGACCATTCAGCATAGCTGAGAGGGGCCTAAGAAGGTGCAGAGGCTGGAATCTGAAGCTGCACAAAATGCAATATAATTTCTTAGTGGAGAAGGTAATTAAAAATGGAAACACTTTTATGAGGGAAGAGAGTGGACTAACCACTGCTCAAAGTGCTAAAATTAAATGAGTTACTTTTCTGCAAGGCGTGTTTGACCCAGCCCCTGGCAGAATTCCCTGCGCTCTGCACGCAGGTTACCACGTGAGCTCGTCGTAGCCTTCCTCTTGGCTGCCTGGTCCCGCACCTTTGGGCCATCCCAGCTCTCCTGTCATCTCGTAGGGGATCTTTTCAAGCACATGCTCGTTCTTGCTGCCCTCCCCTGTTTGGCAGTATCCTTGGGAGGCGGACCGAGGCTGCGCGTGGTGCCACGTGATGTGGATGAGGCATCGGAATATTTTCTGTTATTCCCTGCCCTTGCCCACAGTGTTTGCGGAGGTCTTGTGCTGTCTGCAGCGATAGCCAGGCCCTTTCTTGGGCTGATATAGTTAATTTCGAACCCTGTCAGGTGCTGGAGTAATGTAATTTTTTCCTACAATGTCCATTACTTCGCATTTATCAACATGGAACTTCATTTGCCGGTGAAGTGTCAGCTACCAAACTTCATTTGTCACCGCACAGCGCTTGCGCACAACTGCTGCTCCGGGCTGCCCGCAGCCTCCGGCACCAGGACTGGGAACTGAAAACGCCTCCCCAGTTATCCCCAGTACCGCTGCTGCTGGGAAACGTGGCAGTTTGCTCAACCTGCTGCAGTGCCGGGTGGGAAGAGCGTGGTGAGGATCCGGCTACGAGGGGTTACCGGACCTGGCAGAGGCAGGAGGGGCACCGCGGAGCAGATAGGGCAGTTGCGGTCTGTCACCGCGAGCCATCCTCCCTCTGTATCCCCAGCTTGAATTTAGTCTTTCCGAGTCCTTACATCCTTCTGCAGTCGGCAAGTAGGTGCAGTGTCCCCTGGCTAAGTGCTGGGTTGGCAAGCAGAGGTGGTGAGAGCCTTCTGCTCCCGGGTACGCGCTGGATCACGATGGTCCCATGCCGTGTCTAGCACATCTGCTGTGGTGTGGTGGATTTCCAGGCTTTCCAGTTGGCTTTTTAAAAACCTACTCTTGTGTTTATTTTTAGTGTGATCTACTGTATTAGGAAACCGAGCAGATTGCAAAGTCGGGCTTGCGAAGGCTGGGTCGGTGCTGCCAGCCTCACAGGCCTCCCGAACCGTCCCGTCCTGGGGAGCCAGGCTGTGCCTGGTAGAGACCCAGGGCGGCTGCGGTGGCACCTGCAAGCTGCACCTTCTCCGTGTGCTGGAGCGTTTGTGGAAGTTGGGCACTGCTTCCGTGGGGAAACGGCACTTAGAGCCTCGGGTTTGGGTCCCGCTGTAGCCAGTCTGACATTTCAGCAGCAAACAGCTTGGGAAATCACAGGATCACACAATGTTTGGGGTCGGAAGGGACCTCTGGAGATCGCCTAGTCCCAGCCCTCTGCTCCAGCAGGGTCACCTAGAGCACCTTGCCCAGGACCGTGTCCAGACGGCTTTGGAATGTCTCCAAGGATGGAGACCACACGTTCCTTTAAGGAGGGCAGTCCCTGGACCACCATATATTTGATGGGCACCGAGTCCCTCCCGGCCTGTGGCACCTTCACGGGGCCACTGGTTTGTCTCTGGGCTTGTTCCAGCACTGGAGCTGCTCCCGCGAGCTGAGGAACCGTCCCGGCTGCACCTCAGGGCGCGGGGGCTTGTCACCCGGACCGGGCAGCCTGGGGCGATGTGCGGGAGTGATCCGGGGTTGATGTCCGAGTTGTGTGTTTCCTGGGAAGCTGGGGCCAGCCGTGGACTGGCATTGCACCAGGTCACGGTCCCGCCTGACGGCCGGCGTTAGCAGTGAAACCCGGCGGTGGGTGACGAGCTCTGTGTGCGGTCCCACCCTGATGCCCTGGTGGCAGCAGCTGGCTGCTGCCGTGGACCAGGAGCTGAGCATCGCCCCACGCTACGGTCACGACTGGGAGCTGAATACTGCTCATGTCTATAAGTACGTCTGATTCGTCCCCAAATCTTCTTCTGCCGCCTTTGAGCAGAGGGTTCTTCCCTGCGGAATAAGGTGGGCGTTGTGCTCGGCGCGGTCGGCACCGTGGAGCGCGGAGGTCACCGTGCGGCGAGCGGGGCGGCCCCGGTCACCCCGCTGCAGAGCAGCCGTCGGGCCGGAGCGCGCCCAGCCGTCGCGGGCAGACGGTCCCCGGCACAGCACCGGGGTGCGGAGGAGCCACCGCGACATCGGCCCTCCTGCCTTCAGCACGGCCCAGCCCGGAGCCCGCCCGCGCGCGGGGCACGCGCGTCGCAGGTTAGCATCCTGGGAAAGTTGGTGAGGTCTGGGGATAAATTGCCATCAGTTTATCTCATTTAGGAGGTAATCAGAGCCGGGGACGTGCGGAGCAATTGAATCTTAGTTGTTCTGAAGTATCATAAATCAAACAGCTGTTGCTTTTTTACATGGTCGCATGTTAAAGAGAGCGCGGTGTCAGGTTGCTAGGGAGCATCAGCAAACTCTGGCAAGCGCGGTACCGGGCTGCCGGGAGCCTCCCCGGACCCGCGAGCGCGGCTCCGGCTGTGGGGCAGCACCCGCAGACGGGTGGCAGTGGTGGCAGGCCGTCGGGGACGTCACCGCCTCGGGGAGCAGCGCTCCGCCGGCCGTGGGGCGGCAGCCGCTGGGGAGCATCGGCGAAGGCGGCTGGTGATCCCAGCCCGGCCGGAGCTGCCCCATCCCACCGCGGGCAGGGCTGGGGCCTCTGGCCGGACCGGGGCCTCTCCCGTCCCCCGGCCTCCGGCTTCTGCTGGGGGCGGCGGGAGAGCCGGGGCCGCCGGCGCGGGCGGCAGCGGGGAGCACCTTCGCGACGCTCCCTGCACCAGCATCCCCGTGGCTGCCAGAGCTCCGGGGATAATGAACTTCTCATGTGCTTAAAGAGTGATGCAGGGTGCATGGCGAGAAGCTGACAGCCCCTTAATGCGCTTCTCAGTGGCGGCCAAACGACGCGGTTTTGTCTTTGTTTTTTAGTTTTAAAACCCACGGGAAATTGATGGCCAGTAAAGAGTTGTGTTGGGGCGATGTGCGTGATTAATACCAACTGTCAGGGGCTGTCGCAGGCCGATCTCGGCAGGCAGGAGCGCGGGGCTGAGCCGCGCTGAGCAGATTGCTGGGGATTCCAGCTGCCGCCGCTCGGCTCCCGCCTGCCCCGCGCGGCGCCCCGTGCTCCCGGCCGCCCAGCCCTGCGCTCAGCGCTAACACGTCGCTCTTGCTCGTTGGACCCCACGAGCTCCCCGCTCCATCGGGGCGGGAGGAAGGCAGCCCCTGTCCGGGCGTCGCCATCCCCAGAGCCTCCCGTCTGCCAGCTCTGCGCCCCGCTCTCGGTGCTCCCTGGGGGAGCCCGTCTGCAGCCTCGGGTGCCCCTCGGAGAGACCCCGCACGCTCGTCCCGACCCCCTCTGCGTGCGCACGGCAAGCGCCTGCTGTCGGTGCCCTCCCGCCTGGTGCCCCCACGTGAGCCCCCAGTGTGCCCACCCACCTCGTACCCCCCCGGGCCCCCCGCACCCCATGCACACACTGCACCCCTACAGCCTCACCCCGCGGTGTGCACACCCACCTCGTACCCCCCCCCCCGGGCCCCCGCACCCCGTGCACACACTGCACCCCTACAGCCTCACCCCGCGGTGTGCACACCCACCTCGTACCCCCCCCCGGGCCCCTGCACCCTGTGCACACACTGCACCCCTACAGCCTCACCCCGCGGTGTGCACACCCACCTCGTACCCCCTGGTGCCTCCCAGGCCCCCGCACCCCGTGCACACACTGCACCCCTACAGCCTCACCCCGCGGTGTGCACACCCACCTCGTACCCCCCCCCCCCGGGCCCCCGCACCCCGTGCACACACTGCACCCCTACAGCCTCACCCCGCGGTGTGCACACCCACCTCGTACCCCCCCCCCCCGGGCCCCCGCACCCCGTGCACACCCTGCACCCCTACAGCCTCACCCTGCGGTGTGCACACCCACCTCGTACCCCCCCCCGGGCCCCCCTGCTCCCCGTGCACACACTGCACCCCTACAGCCTCACCCCGCGGTGTGCACACCCACCTCGTACCCCCTGGTGCCTCCCAGGCCCCCGCACCCCATGCACACCCTGCACCCCTACAGCCTCACCGCGCAGTGCACACACAACTCTTCCCGCTCCTTCGCAGGACCCCAGTGCGTGCCGCCGCGTGGCCCCCGTCTCCCTCCGGAGCATCTCCCCTCCCGCCTGTGCAGGCTCTGCTGCCTGTGCTCTCGCTCTGAGCCACGCGTGTGCACACACACACACACACGCACACACGCACGCGTTTGGTGCCCTGCTGCTCGGTTTGGTTTGCACGTCCCCCCCAGCGCCCCTGCAGAGCCCCCCCAGCCCTTCCCCCCCCGGCTCGCTGTGCCCCGGGGCCGGGCGGGTGGGACGTGGGCGCCGGGAACGTGCGGCTCTGCTTGGGGCGCTCCGGGGCCCCGGCGTGCTGGGACGGAGGCGGCGTGGGGTCTCCATCGCAACGTTCTTGCCGCCGCTGCTGGCGGCTTGCCGCGCGGAGGGGGCCTGTCCCCGTTGCACTGATACAGGTTAGGAATATTGGGTTTAATGATCTGCAAAATGAGGAGGCAGCGAGCTGACATTTACGAATGGCGCCGCATCCTTCTCCTCCCGACGCCTGCTAATTTGTTGATATCCCAAACACCTCGTAATGAGGTGGTACGGTGGCAGCTTGCAAACAAGCATCCCGCGGCCGGGGCTGCCGGCCGCCCTGCGCCTGGGTGGGCAGCGTGGCAGCAGGTCTCCCGCGCTGCCTGGAGCGAGCGCTGCCGCGTCTTCCCCGCCCTGCCCGGAGGAGCCGCTCGGCGCCCCGGCTGCTGCGGGAGCAGGGGAGCAGCGTCCCGGCGACGGCTGCCGGTGCTCTGCCGGGCTGCCCCGGCCCTCGGCGGAGCTGGATCCCGCTGCGGGTGTCGCTGGGGGCTGCAGCCCGTCCCGGTGCAGCTGCCGGGGGAGACGCGCTGCCTCGGGGATCCGTCCCGCACCCCGGGGAGCAGCGGGGTGTCCGTGGGGAAGGGGCTGGGGAAGGGCCGTTGCCTCAGCTCCGCATCAGGGTCCCTGCAGTGGGAGCGCCGGGCTGGGCTGTTCCTCACTGACGCTGCTTGCGACCCGAGGCCCTTCGCAGAGCAGGTCAGAGCCCTGCGCTCAGCTCTGTGCTGAGACTAAGCCGTTTTTAGCCGCCCAGAAGTACCGCTTTGCTCAGAGCCGTGCTCCCTCCCCCTGCGAGCAGGGAGGCCTTGGCGCGCGCGCGTGGGGCGACTGCTCCCGGGATGCCGCTGCTTTGTGCTGGCTCCTGGCTCTGGCTGTAGCTCTGCCCCGCCTCGGCTCTTCCCAGCTCTCTGGTGCCCGTTGCTGGCTCCGAGGAGACGGAGACGCTCCCCGCCATGGCTGCCGGCTTCCCTGGCCTCTAGCAGCGGCGGCTGGTGAGGGATGAGGCCGTGCGGGCCGATCGCTTGGTGCAGCCGCTGCGGGAGTCCTCGAGCCCGCTCGGCTCGGCTGCTAATCGCGCCCGGGTGCCGCGGGGCCCTGGCCCGTCCTGGCGCTGCGCGGTGCCCTCGCTAATTTTGCTCTCGTTTGGAGCGCTCATTGCCGGGCAGCGTTGGAGCTGGGTCACGGGGTTAACGCCCATTAGCGAGCCGGCCCGCGCCGCGCTCTGCTCAGCAGCTCTTCACAGAGCTCAGTCTTTAAAACATCATCAAAAAATCATCAAGGGGGAGCGAGAGACGAGCTCGTTCGTTTGCACTGCCCACTAATGCTAACGGCGCTGGCGTAATGGACTCCCACCAGCCTGTCGGCAGGCAGCCGCCGGGCCGCGGGGACGGGCCCGAGTCCTGGCCCCGGGGCAGCCCCTGCCCTGCCCGGAGGCAGCTGGGAAGGGCTCCCCGCTCCCGCAGGGGTGACCCCCCCCAGATCTCAGCCCTGTCAAATCCGAGCTCTTCTGTGCACCCCAGCCGCCCGGGAGAAGCCTGTGCCCTGCCCGTGGCTCCGCGCAGGGGCTTTCACCCGCTCCGAAGGCATCGAGGTGGTCCAGCTCCTCCTGCCTGCGTCGTCTGCGCTGTTCCCTGCCCTGCCAGAGACCTGCGCCTCTCCCCAGCCATCTGAGAGCCCCGCGCTGCTCCTAAAGCCGTGACTTGAGGCTGGTTTAGCTTGCGCAGCCCCCGGGAAGCTCAGGAACTTGCCCCGGCCGTCTGGGAACCGTTTGAAGCTGCTCTGAGCCCTCGGTTTCCTTTCCAGCTCTGCCAAACCCTTTGGGTGGATCCCAAGCTGTGATCCTGCAGCTCTCCGCTCTCCTGCCATAGCCATGCTCCTCCGAAGCCTCCGGAGAGGTCTGGCCCTGCAGTGCTGCCCCGAGTTGCCGCAGGGAGAGAAAGGTAGAGACTTTTGCTTGCAAACGAGTCCCCAGTGTGGCAGAAAAGCTGTTGCCCTGTGTGAGCTCTTCCCAGGCTCTGCTGAGAGCAACAGGCCCTTGTTCTGAGCAAAACCGGAATTTGAGAGGCACAAAGGAGGAAGGGGAACGGGAGTCCTGCAGCCTGCAGAGCCAGAGCTGGGGCTTTGCGGGACTGGGAGCACAGCCCGAGCCGGGGCTCTGGGGCGTCCCCGAGCTGAGGTGGGAGCCCCGGGGCTCTGGGGCGTCCCCGAGCTAGGGCAGCACGCCTGCTGCGTGGGGACAGCCGGTCAGCGTGCAGAAGGCTTGTTGCTCCCCTGTGCTGAGGCGTGGGCAGCCGGCAGGGATGCCGGCAGGATCTGGGAGCGGGGCTGCCTGTCCCTCTGCAAGCGTCCCGGGCGGAGGAGCAGGAGACACGCGGTGCCCCGGCCCTGGGGCAGTCGGCCCCGCCGGGCTGGTGCTTGCAGCCCGGTCTCCCTGGGACCCTGCTCACGCGCGGAGGCGTGGGATCCTGCCGGGGTTTCTGCCCGCGTGTTTGGGCCTGGCCCAGAGCGGGGACGTGCACCGAGCAAGCGAGGGAGATGGACGAGGCTGGTGGGGACGTGCGAGCCCGTGGCTGGCATCCGCGCAGTGGCTCGGGGGACTGTGCCAACCTGCTGCTGCAGTTTCGGCGGCAGCAGACCCAGCCTGGCAGCGGGGAGCATCAGCAGCACGTCGCCCCCAGCCCCGCGGCCGGCCTGGGGCTCGGGCTCTGCAGCACACGCTGACAGCAGCCCAGGGGGCTCAAAGCAGGGACAGGAGAGGGTTAAGGAGAAGAGGGCCCTGTCTGTGAAGTTGGGGTGCCCCGGGAGTGGCTTTGTTGGTCACTGCTGCAAGTGTGGCCCTGTCCAGGTTCTCAGCACAGCAAATGTCCCCTCAGGTCCCTGGGCGCTCGCTGGCCCCCAGGAAGAAATGCCACTCTGCCCTTCCTGGCTATTAATGCTTAGCCTCAGGCGACAAACGATTGCAGCAGTCGATCCTGCAGCTGTCGACGGCCCGGATCCTCTCGTGGCTTCCTGCGTGGATGCGGAGGTAGCAGGAGCCGTCACTGGGAACAGCTGGAGCGCTCAGGCCCCCGCACCGCAGCTCCCAGTCACAAGCGGGGATGCTGGGAGAGGCGGCGGCAGCTGAATCGGACCGTGGTGCTCAGCTGCCTGCTTGTGAGCGGCCTGGAGCTGAGCAGGAGCTGGCACGATGCAGCGGACCGCAGGCGTAGGTCCGTGTTGCCTGGCTGCCTGCTGCCAGCGGCGGTTGGGTGCTCCTTGCCCGTGTCCAGCGCCTGGCAGCGCTCGGGAAGAGGAGGGTGCTGTCTGGCCAGGTAGGCAGAGGCTGTTAGCCAGGCTCTTGTCCAGTTACTGTTTCATATCTCCTATTTGGAAGTTATGTCAGCTCTGTATTTTCTGTTTCTTTTTTTTTTTTTGAGCTGGCATTTGGTGTTCTTGGAGCCTCCACAGCAAGCGTGTCGTTAGGGTGGGAGCTGCGTTAGCTGCAGGGAGCTCCCAGGAGGAGCTCGTCCTCTCTCTGGGAGCTGGAGGAAGGGGCGAAGTGCTGGGCAGGCTGGGTTTCCCCTTAGCCAGGTGCATCGCGGAGAGGGCGAGAGTCGCGCTGGAGCCTTGTCCTCCTCCTGGCTTTCCAGAGCGCCCAGTTCCTAGCGGGAGGAGGGGGATTGCAGGCGTCTTTCCCCAGGAGAAGAGTCCCAAGCAGAATCTAGGAAGAAATGAGTGGAGCAGCTTCCCCTTCCTGCCCAGGAAAGACAGGCCGGTTGGCACTTGCACCTGGAGAGCCCTTCATCCTGGAGCCTTTTAATCCCCCTGAGCATCTGCTGGAGCTGGGCAGCAGCTGGCACCAGGCCTTGCGCTCCTGCACCGGTTGGTTTGGTCAGGGCTGTCCAGGCCCTGTGGCTGCTGCGGGCTCTGTGCGGGACGCAGCGAGGAGTGCCCTCAGCCGTGGCCCAGGACGGGCCTCGTTCCAGCCAGGCGTCACTGGAATTTCAAACCCTGGCAAAATGCAGGATCCTGAGCCTGCGGTGTGGAAGCATCTCTCTGCACCGCGGCACGGCAGCGGGAGCGGCGTTTTGCCCCAGGTTGTTGTGGAGTAAGCGGCTGTACGTGATGGAGACGCTGAGCTGGGTGCTGTGCCCGGTGCTTGTTAATGCCGGTGGTGGTACCTCCAGGTGCAGTGAGACCCTGGAAAGGGCGCTGGCGAGAGGGAGGAAGGGCTACGCTCTCCTGCCACTTTCCACCATTGCCTGGGAAGTGTGTGTGGACTGAGCCTTGCTCTGGTCTTTGCCAGGCTGCCCAGAAGCAGCCGGGCTTAACCGAGCCCTCGGTGGGGCGGAATCGGGACCAGACTGGCCGTCTCTGCTCTCCCTGGTTAGCGTGGCGTGGGCTGCAGCCGGCTCCTCCGTCGCTGTCCTCTTGCCGTGTTCCCCCTCAGCAGGGGACTCGGGGGGCCCGCAGCTCGCGGGGTGGTGAGGGTCCCCCCTGCCCCAGCAGACAAGGGCCCTGCCCCGCCGCCGACCAGGCTGGTCCCTGAGGCTCCGTGCTGTCTCTGGAGCTGAGCAGTTGACTCCCTGCTTTTAATAGAGAGCTGGGAAGGCACATTATGGAGATGAGGGTGTTATTTGCATAACGCTAATTAGGTAATTACAAATCATTTTGCTATGAGCTGAAGCGTGTGCTGTGACATAACGTTTATTAGTCATTCCATTCAGGCCCCGCTTAGTTAAGTCATTTGCTGCACTAACTACTGAAGTTGGCAATAAAAGGTAAATGCTGGTGCCTGGGTGCGGAGATGAGGCAGGGCAGCCCGTGTAAATCCGGGGCCTGTGTTCCCCCCAGCCGTGCAGCCCGTGGCGTGGGCTGGCGGGAGCAGAGCCCTGTCCCGGGGGGAACTGCAGCGGTCAGAGCGCCGGGCGATGGTGCAGACCACGGTCGACGTCTCGCTCTTCCACGGGCTCTTGGGGGCTCCGAGGCTGGTGCTGGGCAGAGCTGTGGCGGAGGAGCCGCTTGCCTGGCCCTCCCTCCCGGCTGCTTGGCCCTGCCTGCACGTCCCCTGCGTGTCCCTGTGTCCCTGTGTCCCGCGTCAGCCGTCCCTGGCCGGCTTCCAGGGGCCCCTGGCCAGCAGCCTCCCAGGTCGAGGGAGCTGGGCATCGCCCGCCCGGAAGGGCTCCGAGAGATGAGGCGCGTCGGAGCGGAGCACGGCATCGCCCTCGCCTCTCCGTGACTCCTGCCTGGTCTCTGCAACGCAGTGCGGCTGCATGGCAGAGCAGTGCGCGTGCCCCATTGCGTGGGGGCCGCAGCGTGCCCCGGCGCCGAGGGGTTCCTCAGCAGCGACCCGTCCCGCTGGGCCCCCCGGCCGGCACGGCTCCCTTCTCAACGCGCAGGAGGACTGTGAAGGGCTGCCACCGAGCCCACCTCAGGGACGCTCCTTGCAGCTCCTCCCAGCCCCGCTTGCAGGGCTCTGTCCCCGTAAAGCCACTCTTCGCCAGGCACCGAGTGCTGCGGGGCTCCGGTGATGGGCACACGCTTTGCCGAGGGGCTGGTCCCGCCGCCCCACAGGTCAGCAGCTCTCTCCAGGAGGGACAGTGCAGAGCGTGTCTCGCAGGGCAGAGGCAGCTTCCAGGAGTCCCGACCCGCAGCATCCCCAGGTTTCCCTGTGCGGGCCCGTTGGGAAGCGGGGCTGCGTGCGTCTGTGCAGAAGGGCTCGCCCGTGCTCGGTGGAGGCTGAGCTGTCTGCGCGGGCCGAGCCTCCTGGGACAGGTCGTCGCCGGTGCCGCCACGTGCCGTCACAGCCGCAGCCCGCAGGGACCCGTGGGCCGGCGCACCAGCGTGCGTGCACCCCGCCTTCCCTGTCCCATGCCGTGGCACGCCTTTCCTTTCCAGAACCAGATGAGCCATTCGAGTTCATTATCGTGTCCCTGACGGGCCAGACGTGGCTCTTTGAGGCCTCATCATCGGAGGAGCGAGAGCTTTGGGTCCAGGCCATTGAGAGCCAGATCCTGGCCAGCCTGCAGGGCTGTGAGAGCAGCAAAAACAAGGTAAGAAGCCTTGATTCAGTTCTGCTTTTGTCCTTCTCTAGCATCGACTTTGCTGCATCCCTCTCTGTGCCGCGCTCCCCTCTCTGTCTGCGCTGGATCCTGTCCGGAGTCCTCTGCTCCCAGTGGGGGCTGGATCCTGTCCTGGGAACGCACCGTTCCCTCTCTGTCACCTCTGAATTCCCCGCCTCCCCCCAAGCTGGCTTCAGCCCTACTGAGCCGTCTGCTCCCGGTGGGGGCTGGATCCTGCGCTGTCCTCGTACAGCTCTGCCTTTTGCTCCCTGCCGCCTGGCCCTGCATCCCCCCCGTCCGGAGCCAGCTCCTACTTGTCCCTATCTGTGTCCCCCCCCCGGATCCTGTTCTCGGAGTCCCCCTGCGCTGGGCGCTCCTCCTCCGGCGGTGTCTCTGGGTGCCCATCGGAGCAAGGCGCTGGCAGCTCCCGCGTGGTTTCCCTGGAGCTGGCGATGGGAGGACGCAGGACAGGGTGGCAGCCAGCCTGGAGCAAACGAGCTTCCTGCGCTTCGTTTCAGGCTCGGCTGGGCAGCCAGAGCGACGCGCAGGCCATGCAGGCCGTCCGCACGGCGCGGGGGAACAGCTTCTGCGTGGACTGCGATGCCCCAAGTGAGACGTGCTGCGCGGGGACGGGGCTGCCGCTCGGAAGGGAAGGGAAGGGAAGGGGAGGGAAGGGAAGGGAAAGGAGGGGAAGGGGGAGCCCACCCCAGCGACCCTCCTCGCTCACCCCAAAGGGACCCACCCTGCAGGGCTCTTGTCCTCTCCTGGAGGGACACATTCCTTCGGGATTGGGACGTGCCCGTGGGACCGACCCAGCTGCCGTGCTGCTGCTCGCTGGCCAGCCCCGGGTCCTTGCCTGCCTGTGCTTTCGGAGCCTGGGTTTGGAAGGAAGCTGGTGGGCAGGTCCTTGCAAAGCTGGGCCTCCGGGGTCACGGGAGGGGACTGGTTGGTGAGTCTGCTGGCGTTAACCCCACCCCGCTGATCTCGCCACCCTTAGATCCGGACTGGGCAAGCCTGAACCTGGGCTCCCTCATGTGCATTGAGTGCTCCGGGATCCATCGCAACCTGGGCACCCACCTGTCCCGCGTGCGCTCCTTGGACCTGGACGACTGGCCCGGCGAGCTCCTCATGGTCATGACGGCCATCGGCAACGCCCTTGCCAACGCCGTTTGGGAGGGCGCGGTGGAGGGCTACCCCAAGCCCACCCCGGAGAGCAGCCGGTAAGGGGTGAGGGGGCTGCGGAGACGCTCGTGAGACAGCCGCACCGGGAGGCCGGAGGGCATCGTGGGCGGCTGGGAGCAGCGAGCTGAGCAGGGAGGTGGGTGGGAAACCTCCAGGTCTTCCGGTGTGCAGAGGTTGTGCCTGCTGCCGGGGTGTAAGAGGCCCCGTCCTGGCGGGGACTTGGTGGCCGTGCAGAGGCTGCTGGAGCCAGGGCTGGCTGCGAGGCGGAAGGGGTTAACAGAGATGGCTTGGCAGCGTCTGCGGTCTCAGGGGCGCGTCCCTTTCAGGCCCTTGTCTGTCCCTATCGGAGCGACTCTCCTGTCACTCATCCCAACAAGAGCCCATTCTGCGGCTTATCAGCGGCGCGGCGCGGGTCAGGGGGCGGCGGGAGCGAGCGTGCTCGGCGCGGGGCATTGGTGGCCGCTCGCCAGATGCAGATGGATAGAATGGCAGCAGATAGCGGCGGCACGGCGCGCATCGATCCGCCCGGCCCCGCGGCCCCAGGCGGCTCGGACGCCGCCGCCGCCTTTGTTCGCGCCGGGCGAGACGGCGGCGGCGATAACGTGCCTCCCACGGCACCGGGCTGCCGCGCGCGGCGGCTAACCTTTCCGTGCCGCTGGCCGAGGCCCGCGCGCGAGCCCGGGACGGAGATGCTGCCCCGGCTGCCGAGGAACGGGCAAGGGGGGTGTCGGGAGCGGCGTGCTGCGCAGCGCCCAGCGCCCGCCGCGCGTGCCGGGGGCACGGCCCGGGTCCGGGCGGCAGCAGCAGCGCCGTGCCGCACCGCGTCGCCCGTGCGTGCCGTGCACGCGGGGTGCCGGTGCGCTCGCCCGGTCCGTGGCACGGGGCGGCCTGGCGCAGCCCGCGGCAGCGACCGTGTGCCGTCCGGCAGGGAGGAGAAGGAGCGCTGGATCCGGGCCAAGTACGAGCAGAGGCTCTTCCTGGCCCCGCTGCCGCAGTCGGACATCCCGCTGGGGCAGCAGCTGCTGCGGGCGGTGGTGGAGGACGACCTGCGCCTGGTGGTGACGCTCCTGGCCCACGGCACCAAGGAGGAGGTCAACGAGACCTACGGGGACGGGGACGGGCGCACGGCGCTGCACCTCTCCTGCGCCATGGCCAACGTGGTCTTCACGCAGCTGCTCATCTGGGTAAGGGGGGACCCCGCGGCCCCGCACCCGGTGCTCCCCCCGCGCGGCACCTCCCTGCTCCTGGGTGGCTCCAGGGCCCCCTGCCCCTCGTGCCCCCGGGGTCTCCGCACGTGCCCCCCGTCCTGCCCCACGCTCCCCTCCCCGGCGGCCCCGAGCGCGGTGCCGGGCCGCTGCTGACGGCTCTCTCCCTCCCGCGCAGTACGGGGTGGACGTGAGGAGCCGGGACGCGCGGGGGCTGACGCCGCTGGCCTACGCCCGCCGGGCCGGCAGCCAGGAGTGCGTCGACATCCTGCTGCAGCACGGCTGCCCCGGCGACGGCTCCGGCGCCGCGCTGACGCCCAGCCTGCCCCGCCGCAACGCCAACGCCAACAACAACGCCTGCGCCCCAGCGCCCGCCGAGCCCGGCCCCGGCCCCGGCCCCGGCCCCGTCTAGCTGCCCGGCCGCCGGGAGCCGGGGATGCTGCCGCGTCCCGCGGGCGCGCGGGGGGACCGGTACGCCCCCGCGCAGCGGTGCTACGGTGCCTTGGGAAGCAGGCGTCGCGGCCAGGCGCCCGGTGGTGCCCGGGACCCGGCTGCTCCGTGTGCCCGAGCCCCGAGCCGGGCGCGGGGTCGCCGTCGACCGCGCTGGCCCCGCTGCTGCCGGCGGGGCCGGTCTCCAGCCGGGCGGTGGCCGGGTCTTCGCGGCGTCCGGGCCCGGCGGCACCGAGCGCTGGAGCCCGAGGCTTGGGACGCTGCTGCGGCGAGTCCCCGTCACTTGTGTATAAAATGTACATTGGAAATATTTATATGGACACTCTGTATATACTGTTCCTCTGCCATGAGTTGCCCTGTGTGTGTGACCTGCAGCCCAGGAGATAAAGGCCAATAAAGCAACCCACCTCCTGCCAGCCTGGCTGTCCCTGCGCTGGGGGGTGCCGGGGGGGTGAAGGTGGGCTGGGGGATGCGGGGCAGCCCCAGGAGCAAGGGCCTGGACGGCTCCCCATGGCAGAAAAGCTGAGCGCCCGCGGGGAGCCGCAGCCCCGGCCCTGCCGGGGAGGCTGCACCCGAGCCCAGCGCTGCGCTGCCCCAAGCCGCGGTGCTGCTCACGTCCCGCAGCGATGCCCTCCCTGCCGCTGCGCCCCACACCCACACGCGAGGCCGGGGGGGGGTCCGGCTGGGTCCCCACGGTGCTGCCCCCTGCGCCGGCCCTGTCCCGCCGTCGGGCCGGCAGCTGCAGCTGCCCTGGGGGTGCCGGAGCCGGTCCCAGCGTCTGCCCCACGTTGCCCTGAGCCCTGCTGCGCTCATGGCACGTCACGGCCCCTTGGCGGGCTCACGCAGTGCACATGCATTGTGCACACGCACCGCACACGCACCACACATGCAATGCACACGCACCGCACACACACCGTGCGTGCAATGCACACGCACCACACACACTGCACATGCACACGCACCGCACACGAAATGCACACGCACCGCACACGCACCATGCGTGCACTGCACACCCACCGCATGCACTGCGCACGCACTGCACATGCACCACATGCCCCGCACAGGCCCCGCACATGCACCACACGCACCGCGCATGCCCCGCACAGGCCCCGCACAGGCCCCGCGCCCGCCCCAGCCCGGCGCAGGGTTTGCTTAATTTCCTGGCGACTGCATTAGCGGCAGTGGAAGCCGAGGGACGGCAGCTCCTCTGGGGCCCATTAATCATCCCCCTCAGACAAGCTGCCTTGATTACAAGTGGCAAGAAATTCATTAGGGCTGCGGCTCTGACAACTTTTATCTGCGCGGCTGGATCTGACTCATTAGGCAGCCAAATTAAAGCCATGATGGGCCCTGATGAAATTCACTGCTTGTTTATCTTGTGCGATCTGATACATCTGCCCATACATCATCTCCCGCGCGGGATCCCGCCCGGCCCAGCCCCGGCACCTCCCTTCCCATCCCGGCCCGGCCGGGCCGCGGCGCGGGGCCCCTCGGTGCCGCACGGCCGGACCAGCCGTCCGCGGGGCCGTGCCGGCTTGCAACGCCGAGCCGGGGTGCCGCAGCCCCGTCTGCCCGCGCCGCGCCCGGCTCCACGCTGGGACCGGCCCCGGTGGCAACGGGGGGACGGGGACGGAGGTGCCAGGCTGGGCAGGAGTGGGCTGCCGTCACCCTCCACGCCGAGAGCTCGGCGCCCACCCCGTGGTGCCAGTGCCTGGGAGCTGCGGACGAGGGCGAGGAACGGCACGGAGGCCCCACGGAGGCCGCGAGCCCAAGAGCAGCGCCGGGTCCCAGCTGGGTCAGGCCGCCGTCACCTTGCTGTGCCGTCCCTGTGCCACTGACACGGCCGTGCTGTCCCCGTGTCCTCACCAGCACAACGCTGGGCCAGCGCCGTGCCATCCCTGTCTGTGCCACCTCTGCACAGGTCACCCTGTGATGCCGCAGTGTGGCACGAGGCCGGGGACACTGGGGACGTGGCCGTGGCGGTGCTTGGTCTCTCCGCTGCTGACGGTTCAAGCCCTGGGCAGGTGCTGCGGCCGCCCGGGATGTCCGGGCGCACGAAGGCTGGGGACGGGTGCCCCGGGGACAGCGTGGCTGCCGTGACCGAGGTGCGACGAGGGGGCAGCTGGGACACCCCCCCCCCCGCGCCCCACGGTGCCCCTGTGTGCCATGGGGCAGCCCCACGGCCCAGGCCTGAGCAGCTCCCTGCAGAGCTGGTGCCTCCTTTGCCCCATGACAGCAAACGGGCTGGGGGGGGGGGGGGGCGCGGAGACAGGGAGCGGGGAGGTGACAGACCAGTGCGGGTGACGCTGCTGGGGTGTTTGCTACAGGCCACCTGGTCGGGACGAGGAAGGACATGAGGCTGCCTGCAGACAGCTGGACGCAGCCTCCCGGTCACAGGCCCTGGTTCCTGGGGGGGCTTTAGCCACCCAGTAGCTGCTGCAGGAACAAGCAGTCCGGGCGGTCCCTGGAGAGCATTGGTGACAGCTTCCTGACACAGGTGACGGAGGGGCCAACGAGGAGAGAGGCTCTGCTGGACCTTGTACTGACAAACAGGGAGAGGCTGGCTGGAGGGGGGGGGGGCAGCCTTGGCTGCAGCGGCCGTGAGACGGTGGCATTCGGGATCCTGCGAGGAGGGAGCAGGGCAAAAAGTAGCATCACAACCCTGGACTTCAGGAGAGCGAACTTTGGGCTCTTCAGGACCTGCTTGGAAGAATCCCATGGGACAGGGCCCCAGAAGGAAGAGGGGTCCAAGAGAGCTGGCTGATATTCAAGGATCCCTTTCTCCAAGCTCAAGGATGGTGCATCCCAATGAGCAAAGGGAGCAGGAGACCTGCCTGGATGAGCAAGGAGCTCCTGGCAGAACTCAGACCGGAGAAGGAAGTGTGCAGAAGGTGGAAGCAGGGACAGGCCACTTGGGAGGCATGTAGGGATGACGTCCGAGTATGCAGGGATGGGACTGGGAAGACCGAGGCCCATTTGGAGTTGAATCCGGCAAGGGATGTCGGGGACAGCAAGAAGAGCTGCTTTAAATACATCGGTGACAAAAGGAAGACCAGGGAGAACGTGGCCCCGCTGCTGGATGGGGCAGGGGCCCTGGTGATGACGGATGCAGAAAAGGCAGAGATACCAAGTGCCTTCTTTGCTCCAGTCTTTGCTGCTCAGACCAGCCCTCAGGACTGCCAGGCCCTGGAGATCAGGGAGGAAGGCTGGAGAAAGGAAGACTTTCCCTTGGTCAAGGAGGATCGGGTTAGGAATACCTTAAGCAAACCTGACAGCCGCAAGTCGGTGGGCCCTGATGGGATGCAGCCACGAGTGCTGAGGGAGCTGGAGGACATCGTTGCTGGGCCACTCTCCATCATCTTGGAAAGGCCGTGGAGAGCAGGAAAAGTACCCGAGGGCTGGAAAAAAGCCAGTGTCACTCCAGTCTGCAAAAAGGGCAAGGAGGAGGACCCAGGGAACAACCGGCCAGTCAGCCTCACCTCCATCCCTGGAAAGGTGATGGAGCAGCTCATCGTGAACGCCATCTCTAAGCCTGTGAAGGAGGAGAAGGTGCTCAGGAGTAGTCAGCATGCTTAACCAGCCTGGTAGCCTGCCATGATGGAGCGACTGGCTGGGGAGAGGAGGGGAGAGCAGTGGATGTTGTCTACCTTGGCTTCAGGAAGGCTTTCGGGAAGCTGTCAGACATCTTCCCAGGCAAGCTCAGGGAGTGTAGGCTGGATGAGCAGACAGGAAGGTGGAGTGAGAACTGGCCACATGGCAGAGCTCAGAGGGTTGTGATCAGTCTAGTTGGAGGCCTGGAGCTAGCAGTGTCCCACAGGGTTCAGTGCTGGGTCCAGTCTTGTTCAGCTTATTCCTCAGTGACCTGGATGAGGAGGCAGAGCGCCTGCTCAGCAAGTTTGCCGAGGATACAAAACCGAGAGGGTTGGCTGAAACCCCCGAGGGCTGGGCTGCCGTTCAGAAGGACCTGGACAGGCTGGAGAGATGGGCAGAGAGGAACCTTGTGAAAGTCAGCAAAGGGAAGTGCAGGGTCCTGCACTGGGGAGGAATAACCCCCACAGCCGAGTACAGGCTGGGGTTGACCTGCTGGAGAGCAGCTCTGCGGAGAAGGACCTGGGGTCCTGGTGGACAACAAGTTGACCGTGAGCCAGCAATGTGCCCTCCTGGGCTGCATTAGGAGGAGCATTGCCGGGAGGTGGAGGGAGGAGATCCTGCCCCTCTGCTCAGCCCTGGGGAGGTGCATCTGGAGTGCTGGGTCCAGTGCTGGGCTCCCCAGGACAAGAGACATGCAGCTCCTGGAGCAAGTCCTGGGGGGCTGCTAAGCTGCTGACGGGACTGGAGCACCTCTGCTATGAGGAAAGGCTGGGAGAGCTGGGGCTGTTCAGCCTGGAGGAGAGAAGGCTGAGGGGAGCGGGGAGATCTTGTGCACGTGTATAAGTATCTGCAGGGAGACTGTAAAGAGGATGGGGCCAGATTCTTCTCAGTGGTGCCTAGCGATAGGGTGAAAGGCAACGGGCACAGACTGAAATGCAGGAAAGTCTGACTGCCCATGAGGACGATGTACTTGACTGTGAAGGTGATAGAGCACCAGCACAGGTTGCCCAGAGAGGTTGTGGAGTCTCCATCCCTAGAGATATTCAAAAGCCGCCCAGACAGGGTGCTGGGCAACGTGCTGGAGGTGACCCTGCTTGAGCAGGGGTGGGACTGGGTGACTGTCAGAGGTGCCTTCCACCCTCAGCCGGTCTGTGGTCCTGTGAGATGGCAGGGCTGCAGCAAAGGACGCATCAGAACAAGAGAGGCCCCTTGTTGAAGCTGAAAGTGTGGGACCGGCACAGAGACAGCAGGAAGCCCCTGGTGGGCAGGGGAACAGGGGTGGGTAGGTGGGTGCAGGTCCATGGGCAGCAGAGGTGGGTGCAGGTCCCTGGGCAGCAGAGGTGGGTGTGTGGGTGCACTTACATAGTTAAGTGCAGAGGTGTTTTGCTGTTGATGTCCCTGGGATGTTCCTACTTCTTGTGGCACATTTGCAATGCGTTTTGCCATTGCCTGAAAGCCCCTGAAGCTCTCTAAAAGTTCAGCTGTTTGGGGGCATGTGGACACACCACAAGGTCCCTATGGTGAAGTGTTTGTTTTTCCTTTCCCTCCGTCCTGCTCCACCAGAGCTCAGCTCTGGGACCCAGCACCTGCAGCACGTTTGCAACCTCCATCCCGCTATTCCCACGTGTTCCCCTTCACCGGCAGCTGCAGTTTTCCAGATGCTCCACGTACCTCTCTGTGGACACAAACCGCTGCCCCGTCTCTCCACTTCCAGGGCACTTTCCACCCACTAATGCACACCATGCTCTGCACACACATGTGTGCGCATGCACACCCCCCCCCCACACACACACCCACACACCCACACACCCACACACACCCATACACACCCCCTCATGGCCAGGGTGCTCAGCTGCCTGCAGCTGTGCATCCCCGTGGTCCATCACGGCTGGGGCTTGGGGTCCCTTTGGAGATGCGGGAAGTCTTTGGACAGCTGCTGGATGCTAAAATGGTGTACGACACCCTAAAACTGGCCTTTGACATGCTGAGCTCCATCTCTTGGACTGAGTCTGGCTTTCCATAGCTGCCTCCCTGTCATCCCGGGAGATGCCCTTGGCCATCCCTGCTCCGCGCTGTGTGTCCCTCAGTCTCGGCTCTCTCTGCAAGAGGCGCTGGGGTGCTGCAGTGTCCCCGAGCCACCGCAGGCACCTGCGTCCCGGTTCACTCCCGCCCGGTGTGGCCTGCCCTGGGCCCGGATGCTCAGCAAAGGCCCCTGGAGGCGACGCGGGCACACGCCTGCGTGGGAGCTGTGCTCCTGGCTGACAGGGCAGCATCAGGCGCTGCAGTCCCGTGCCGTGCTTCATCGTACCCTCAGCGCCGGAGCGAGCGGCAGCGTGGACACAGGGCCGTACCCCGGTCTCGGGTCGCTCGACGCTGAAGCAGCTGCCGCCGGGAGTCTGCACGCTGCCGCGGAGGCTGTCAGGAGGCTCGCAGCTCTGCCCGGCGCCCCGCGTGCTGCAGTGGGGGTGGCCAGGGAGCTTGTGACCCTTCCCGGGCACCCGGACAGCGGGACGGGAGGTCACACACACACACACACACACACACACACACACACGCGCGCAGTCAGCACCCGTTTCCCCGCACCATTCGTGGCACTGCAGGACCCCTGCAGCGATGACACGGATGCTCCACGGTGCCATCCACGGGGACGTCCCAGGCAGCGGGGAGCCGGCCCTCCCGCCTGGCTCTGCGCCCTCGCTGCAGGCTGGGCACACGCTCGGCGCTGGCCGTCGCCCCGGCCCTGGCCCGGCATGAGCGGGAGCTGCTCCCGAGGGAGAGCACGGAGCGGCAGGGCCTCCCCACGGTGCAGCGCAGCGCGGAGCAGCACAGCCAGAGCAGCGCGGTGCAGCACAGAGCAGCACAGCACAGCATTCCCCTGCCCTGCCCTGCCCTGCACACAGTAGCAGTCCCCTGCCCTGCCCTGCCCTGCCCACAGTAGCAGTCCCCTGCCCTGCCCCGGCTGCTCCTCGCTGGGGTCAGCGGGCCCGTCACAGCGGCTGCTGCACAGCAGCTCTGCGAGGAAGAGCGTGGCAGGGCCTCCTGGAGAACTTCCCTGGGAGCCGCTGGCAGATCAGCCGGTCCTGGAGAGGCTGGTGAGGAACAGCAGCAGCAGCAGCAGCAGCAGCAGCAGCAGCACCGTATCGCGGCCCCCGAGTCGCCACACAAGCCCACTGCTACGAATGCTGGAACCGTCTTTGCTGCATTGAAAAGCTGCTCGGAAAGGGGACTACTGAGCCAAGCAACACCCTGCGGAGCGCAATCACTGCTCCTTTCCTCGTTCTGTGAGAGCCGTTCTGCAGGTAAATGAGCAGGACAGCTCTGGGCAGGGGGAATTTCCTTGCAAGTGAGGAAACTGCCTTTGTGAGGCCAAATAACACTTGTATGCATGTTTATATATAATGTATGTCTTGTGTGTGTAGATATACATGAAGAGAGATACATATATATAAAAAATATGCATATGCATGTATACATACATATAAACGTGCATGTATACATAAATGCATGTCTATGTATGTGTATACGTATCTCTATATCTGCCTTTTACTGTGTCTGTGTGTGTGTGTCCACATGTGTGTGTAAGTGTGTGTCCACGTGTGTGTGTGTGTGTGTGTGTGTGTGTGTGTGTGTCCACATGTGTGTGTAAGTGTGTGTGTGTGTGTGTGTGTGTGTGTGTGTGTGTGTGTGTGTCCACATGTGTGTGTAAGAGTGTGTGTGTGGGTACCCATGTGACGGTCTTCCCCCCCCCCCGCCCAGGCCCTACTCCAGGTCGTGAGAAAACAGCCAGAAATTCCAACCAGCTACAAGGAAAAAAACTTACCAGGACGACGGTCCAGCAGTGAAACAGGGGCCCGAGGAGGCTGTGGGTTCTCCATCCTCAGCGATACCCAAAGCCAGCTGGACAAGTCCCTGGTCGGAGAGGCCCAGCCTCCAGCGGGCAGTTGGAGCAGCGACCTCCCCAGGTCCCGTCCTGCCGGCTCTGGGCTCTGGCTCTGCTGCCGGTTTCTCGCTGTTGCTCCCTGCTCCCCCCCACCCCAGCTTGTGGGGGCTGCTGCTCCCTCCACCCCGCAGCGCTGGGAGGTCCCGGGGCCGCGTCCTGCAGCGCTGGAGGAGCCGGTCGCTGCGTCCCGCGGCTGCTGCAGGGCTTTGCTCCGTGCAGCCCAGGGGTGTCAAACGCTGCAATGCCCAGGGGCGCGGGGGCAGCTCTGCCCTGCCCAGGGCTGTGTCGCAGCTCTCCCCTACCCTCCCGCACGGGGCCCAGGGCTGCTCACAGCTCTCCCCACCCCTCCCTCTGTCACCTCCAGCAACACCTGACCGGGCAGTTTCTGCCCCGCACCTCTGTGCTGCACCTGCGGTTACGTGAGCACAACTGTTTGTGGCGTTTCCCTGTGTGCTGGTCCTGGGACTGATTCAATGCAAAAAAAAGGTGGGTTTTTTTTTTTTTTTTTTTTGAGATGCCGAAAGCTCCAGCTCTCTGATCCCGTCACAGGCCGTGCGTGAGCAAGCGTGTGGCCGTGGCGGGGTGCTTTGCAGCGGAGCTCAGGGCGGTGCGCGCGGCCGGCGTGGCAGGGGTTAGCGACACGGGAAACCGCTGCCGTCAGCGGTGTGGGACGCACCAAGACCCAGCACCTGACCAGAAATGCCGAGCGGGGATAAGGGGGTTGGACCCTAAACAAAATCTAGCAACTTTGAGTGGCGCTGGCCCCAGCCCCGGCGCTGTGGGCAGTTTCAGAGCACTGCGCTCACTCCTGTACAGCGGAGCTCGGTGCAACACCCGCAGTGGCAGTGGCACAGACCCCTCCTGTGGACACAGCTGTAGCGGCAGAGCTTGGCTCCTCGCCGCACAGCCGCTCCGTCCTGCCTCCCGCCGCCGGCCCGGCTGCACGAGCACCGGCTAATTCATGCGGGCGCTGTCGCAGTGGCCACAAACGGCATCTCGTCCCTCCCCGCGGCAGCCGTGCGGGGCAGATCAGCTGGTGTCTTCTGCCTCAGACCAACCCTGGCCCGGGGAGGAGGAGGAAGGGAGCCCCTGAACGGGGCCCTCGGGCGACGGCAGCTCTGGCACCGCGCGTCCGAGGGGAGCTGCCGGCTCTGCGAGGGCAGCCAGGGCCAGCAGCCGGGGGCACGAGAGCCCCCCCCCCCCCCCCCCCCAGCGCCCCGAGGCTGCCGGGCTCTGCACGAGGCCTCGGCTGCGCAGCCTGAGCATGGGGCCGTGCTGCGGATGGAGAGGCCAAGCTTGCCGGAGGGGAGGCCCGCAGGGAGGGGGGAGCCCTTCCCCAGCAGCGCGAGATGGGCACGTCCTTGCCGTGGTGTCCAGGAGGGCCGGCGCCCGGGACGGTGAAGCCAGCCCTGGCTTTCAGGGGTTTCTCCCGCTCCTCAGGAGCTGCGTCTCCCAGGGAGGGATGCCAAACGCTAACGGGACCCTGCGTGGCCTAGACTCCATACTGAACCTAAGAGCAGTTGGTGTCGGAGCAGCAGCATGTCCCACACGCTAGGACAGAGCCTTTCCCCTGTCTGAGAGCCACAGTCAGGGCTGCACAGATGCATCAGCTCACTGTGCCCATGGGCTGGGCTGGATGCTGTTCCCCAAACCAGCAGCAGAGGCTTTCGTGGCTGCACACCCAGTTAGCAGTGGAGTGACCTGCTCCTCTGCACTGCTGACCCAGGCTGACCTACACCTGCATGCGGTTGTGCCAGTGCAGGACTGGAGCCTCATCACACCCTGGGGTTGGGCAAAGCCATCTCAGATACGCCTTGGCCTCAGAAGCAGCATGTCATGCAACAGGCCTCATGCGTAAAACTGCTCCATCCTGGCTGGCCCACGTGTGACAGCCCCCCATTAGGGAGCCTGTTAACACCCGCATGAGCTGTCAACATGCCCCACATGGTGAGACCCAGCGGCTGCTCCAGGTTGGGGCAGGACACAGTGTCCGTGCCCGGCCATCCCTGCTCGCTGCTGCAGGAGCCCCGTGGCATCACGGCAAGAGGAGCAGCTGCTGGCGCTGGTGCCATCGCATCAGTGAGGTGCCTGAGGGTCCCGAGACAGGGCGAGACGCCAGCCTTCCTCTCCTTCAGCTGCGGGGTGAGGAGCCCAAAGCCGAGTGACAACAAGGAGCCCGCGCTGCAGGCACCTCCATTCACTCCTCATGCAGAAGCGGGGTGCAGGGCTGCTTAGCAGGGGAGGGGGGAGGAAGGGCTTCAGGGCAGGTCTCTTCCAGCAGGGAAAGTGGCCCCGAAGAGCTGCAGGGCATGGCAGGCTCCGGGCTGGGCACGCAGGTGCTGTGGCGCGTGGGGCTGCGTGTGCCCTGGGCTCGGCACGGAGTGCTGGGGTGGGCAGGGGCCAAGGGCAGGGGCCAAGGGCAGGGGCCAGGGGCAGGGGCCAAGGGCAGGGGCCAGGGGCCAAGGGCAGGGGCAGGGGCCAGGGGCCAAGGGCAGGGGCCAGGGTCCAAGGGCAGGGGCCAAGGGCAGGGGCCAGGGGCCAAGGGCAGGGGCCAAGGGCAGGGGCCAAGGGCAGGGGCCAGGGGCCAAGGGCAGGGGCCTCTCCTCTCCCTACGGCTGGTGCAAGGCCAGAGGGACGTGTAGGGCTTGGCCCCAGGGAGCGCGGCTGGGCGGATTTGCGGGGCCAGTCCCACCTCCGGGCCCGGCGGGACGGGGGACACGGGCTGCCCCGGGGCCGGGCGGTGCGGGGGGCACGGCTGTGCCGGGCCCGGGGGCAGGGCAGACGGCCGCCCCGTCCCGGGCGGGTGATGCCGGCAGAGGCTCCGGGGCGGCGGGGCCCGGCGCGGCCCTGCCGGGTCTCCCGGGAGCGGCGGCCGCGAGGCGCTGCGGCAGCGATGGGCGGCCCGGTCCGTCCCCCAGCTCCTCCCCAGTCCCGGTCCCGGTCCCTGCCCCTCCCGTCCCGCAGCACCGGCACCGGCGAGGGGCGGCCGAGCCCGGGCTCCTGCCGCCGCTGCGGGCCGCGCTCCCCCCCCCGCCCCCCCCCCCGCCGCTCCGGTGCCGGGCCGCGGGGGAAGAACCTCGCCTCGCTCCATAGAAAATAATTTATTGAAATCACAGCTATACACGGGCGGGCGGACGGCGGGGCCCGGCGCCCGGCCCCCCCCCCGCCCCGGCCCGGGGCTGCCGGCGGCGCGGACGGGAGGACACAGCGCCGTATGTACAGACTTTACACGGAATAAATAAGGGACACGTACGGGGGAGGGGGGGTAACCCGCCGCCCCCGCCGCCCCCGCCGCCCCCGCCCCTCCTGCCGCCCCCCTGGGTCCGGGAGCCGCGGCGGCGCTCAGGGCCGGGCGCCCTGCTCGATCTGCTGGTGCTGGCTGCGCACGGCGAAGCGGTTGACGTGCACCGGGATGGGCACCACGATCTTGGGGTTGCGGACGGGCTCGCCCGAGCGGTTGCTCACGTTGCCGGCCTTGATGCGTTTCCACTTGGCGCGGCGGTTCTGGAACCAGATCTTCACCTGCACCTCGCTGAGCTTCAGGGCGTGCGCGATCTGCGAGCGCTCCGTGAGGCTCAGGTACTTCTTGCAGTGAAACTCCTTCTCCAGCTCCAGCAGCTGCTCGCTGGTGAAGGCCGTGCGTCGCCGCCGGCTCTTGCCGGCCCCCGAGCCCGGCGGCGCCTGCTCCGCCGCGGGGCCGCCCTTGCCCTTGCCCTTGGCGCCGGCGGCCGCCCCGTCGAGGAAGGGCTCGTCCTCGCTGTCGCCCGCCGAGCTCTCCTCCTCCCGCTCGCTGCACGGCGTCGCCGCCGACTTCACCTCCAGCTTCTCCTCGTCCGAGCTGTACGCCTTCCCCTCTGCGAGGCACACGCCGTCAGCGCCGGCCGCCCCGGCCCGCACCCCCCCGCCCCCCCCGGGGCCCCCGCACCCCGGCTGCGCCGACTCCCGCAGGGGCAGCGGCTGCCCGGACCCCGCTGCGCCGGGCACACGGAGCTCTGGCAGCGCGGAGCAGCCCAGCCGCGCTGCCGACCCAGCCCCGGGGCGGGGGCCCGCACCGCCCGCAGCCCGGGCGGCTCCGCGGCGCAGCACCCCCAGGGTCGGCGCGTCCGCCTGCACCCCGGGGGGAGCCGCCCCGGCGCCCCCGCTGCCCCCCCCTGCAGCACAGCCCTGCCCTCCCAGGGCTCGTCCAGACCTCCGCCCGCTTCTCAGCTCAGCCCTCCCTCCACCCATCCCGCTGCTGCCCATCCAGCGAGGGGAGCCGAAGGACTTCCCTGGAAACCGCAGCAAACCTTGGCGGGGCTCTGCAGGACGTGGGGTGCCCTGCTGCCGGCTCTCCCCCCCCCCCCGACCCCGGGCTGCTCCACGGCGGAGCTGCGCGGCCCGGGAGCAGCGGGCTGAGGCGGCCGATGCCCACGGCTGAGCTCCCTGCGCCGCCTGGGCAGAGGGGCAGCGCGGCTGGGCAGGCTGGAGGCAGCCGGCATCACCCCGGGGACAGGACCTCAGCCCCGGCATCCCGGACGGGAGACGGCACTGGGACCACGGCAGACACCTCTGCTGTGCTGCCTGCGAGGCTACCGACGGGGAATAGAAGAATGACTCTTCCTCTTTCCAGCCTCTTGCATCCCAGACTGGTCTCTAAATGGTTAAACATCCATGGAGCAAGGGAGGAACTGGGAGGGAGAGAGCTGGGAGGAAGGAGGCCTGGAATCCAGTCGCTTTCCTGCAGAAGGGATCCAGCAAAGGTCTCACAGGAGATAAAGCAGGAAGATGCTCTGGGCCACAGCCAGGGGTCAAGGAAGGAGAGGACCCTCAGCCACCCGCAAGCTGATGGAAGAGCTGCTCCATCGTGCTGAGGTGGGAAGACAGCACCAAGTCCTCCAGGTCTGACCCACAGACAGGAACTGCTACTGGAGGGAGCCGGTCCTGAAGCACTGGCAGCTTCAGTGCCACCCTGCACACAGAAGGAGCAACAGCAGCTCTCCAAGCCTCCAAACAGTGTCGGGTGACTGACAGTTGTACCCTGGGCCACTGCGGCCCCAGCCGGCTCGCCGCTGCTCGGGAGGGAAAGCAGCACGGCTCTCGGCTGGCTGAGGGCGCGGGGCTGGAAACACACGAGCGGCACCTGCACGACGCTGCGAAAGCCCAGGAGTCGTTCTTAGGAGCTCGGTCATCGAGGAGCTCCCCCGTCCCCGCTGGTCCTGCAGCAGGTCTGCGGCTTCGGGGGAGTGGGGGGGCGACTTCTGCAACGTGGCATTACGTGCCTGCTCCTCCTGTTTGGTGCCGCAGAAAGAAACATCTCCACCCTTCTGCTGCAGAAGGGCAGGCAGCACCCCTTTCCTCCCGGGGGCCCCTGAAAGAGGCCTGAGAGGGGGGAGCGAGCTCCCATACGCAGAGGAGGTGCAGCAAAGACCCAGAGGATTTGTGCCCATGCTGCTGAGGAAGCTGCAGCAACAGATGTCAGGGGACACTTTGGCTGCCAGCGGTCTCACGCCAGCACTAACTCTGCCCAAGAACAGGAGCGCTTCCTTTTCTGTGTGCCGCCTCTGCCCGGGGAGCGTAAGGCCTGACAGGCTAGAAGAGCTCTTACGGGGACATCCGCACATTCAGCAGCAGCGCTCACGGGCCCTGCCCCGAGCCTGCTCTTCCCTGGGGACGGGGAGGGCCTCCCAGCAGCCGCCCTCTCCCACAGTGCTGATCCGGCACTTGGCTCTCGTGGGCCTAGTCCGTGCCCTGGAGGCTGGAAGGAGGCTGAGCTACCAACCGTAACGTCACCTCACAAAGCGTGTCCTAGCTGAGGATGCACCTCTCTTAACCAGACCACAAATTCTAAACCATCTGTAGCAGATCAGCTTGCCTCCCATTTGTGTCTTATAAAAGGGTTTGCAAGGAACCTGGTGATAGAGTCTAAAACAGAGGTTTTTACAAAGAAAATTGGTACCTCAGTCTGTTAATCTCCTAGTACTTCTCCATCGAGGAAGTAATGGAAGCAGTGGAACCCACCTGCCTGGCGGGAGGGTTTACTGAGGCTTTCAAATGTCTTTGACAAGAAACAAAGTATTCATCATGAAGCAAATTATCGTGAAATTGAAATATCAACAGAAGGCAATGGGTGAAGAATAGGACTGACCCTTCACCTTGCTCTTCACCAAGCCCTAGCTGCTTGGTGATCTCACTGCAGAAATGCTAAGTATGGCGAGCAGAGATGGATGAGTGTCATGGCGACAAAGATACTCAAGCCAAGGTAGAGCAGGACCAGCGGGACCCAGATCAAGACCAAGTGTTGTGGCAGCCAGCAGAGCCCAGGGTTGCAAACACACACGAGCTCTTTGGCATGTTCACGAGGAACAACACAGACCTTCTCTGCCCTCCTCCTGGCTGAACGTGGAGGTACTAAGTCAGTGCAAGAAAGGGTCTGGGCCCAGTGTCTGGGGCTCGGTGGAGACCTCTGTAGCTCCGGAACAAACAGGTCTCAGGAGAGGGGCGGAGGGCTGGAGTATTGCGTGGCTTTATGCTGGATGTCACACACCTTGTTGCAGCTTCGGAAACAAGCCAGCCTCCAGGCTTTTCTCCATCTCACCGGTTCCCTGCATCTCTCTGCATCTCACTGCACGCCTTTCCTCCCTCAAGAAGCGTGTCAACAGCCAGGAGCAGGCTTGAAACCTTTTAGTTGCAGAGAGAGAGGCTAAAATAGGACTTGGGCTCCTTTGGCTGATCCAGCAAGTCACCGGAGCGATCCTGCCTCCACAGACACCGGTATGACGGAGATGCTAACGGAGCCCAGGGAGACACATAGTCATTTCACTTGATGTCAGCAAGACAGAGAGAAGGAGGCAGTTCTTCACGTGATTCTTCTGCAGATAAGAGATCTGTGGAACGCCTTGCCCCAGGATGTGGCTGGTACTGAGTTTGTCTCTCCTTTCTGGTGGTCTCTGGTGGTCTTCCCTGGACATCTGCTTTCGGTCAGTGTCACAGATGGGAGGGACACTGGGTCAAACAGCATTATAGATGGGTTTGGATGACTCCTTTTGGCATGAATCATCTTTTTCTGACTTCCTTGATTGTAAAACAAACCACCTCAGGTGAAAATGAGGATGTTTGGTAAAACAAGCCCTAATGTGCACCTCTGAGAGCTTTGGCAGGTACAGTCAAGGGAAGCGTTAGGTCAAGCAGAAGTGGGCACATCTGCCCTGACACATCCCCTCGGACCCCGGCAGAGCAGCCCACGCAGCGAGGTCCGTACGGGCACGTGCCTGTGCAGGAGCGCAAGCATCACTGATGCACTGCGGGCTCCAGAGCAAGCACAGTGCCGGGAGACAGCTGACAGGCAACAGAGAGCGAACAACGGTAGCAGGATAAATTTCCTTCCATCACCTGAGCCCGTTAGGACAGGGGAGCCCTCGAGGTGGTATTTCTAAACGTCAGCAATGACCGCTTCCCAGAACAGCTCAGCTGAGCCCCACAGGAGTGAGAACGCGTTGGGCTTAGCCGCAGAAGAGCCACGGAGGAAGATCCAGCCCAGCACAGGTCGTTCCCTGCCAGCTGGGGAGATGCAGGGTGACCCACCGCGGGTCCGGCAGGTTTGGGCCGGGGCGGTTCTGTCCCTGAGGACACTCACGGCAGATCTGAGACCGCCGTCGGCTTTCGGCTCAGTACAGGTGCCGGGGGCACCGCAGGAGCGCTGGAGCCTTGGGAACCCACAAAGGCAGCGGGGAGGCAAAAAGCCCCGTTGTCCTGCTAAGGGACCGGTTCGAGGGGTGTCTGGGCAGAGGCAGCAGCCTGCTGAGGAAGGAGCGGGCAGGGAAGGGGAAAGGCCCCAGCCGGCCGGTGCAGGAGCCGGGGGGAGACGCCAAGGGGAGACGCTTGGAGAAGGAACAGCCAAGCGCTGCAAGAGCAGCAGGGACGGATCCGTGCCGGGAAGCCCGTGAGAGAGAGGCGGCTCTCGGGGGCCGCGGGAGGCGGCTCCCCGGACGGGCCGGGTCAGCGGGAGCCCGCGGTCGGTTTGCATCGGTCTCCCCGCAGACAGGAGCCCCGAGCCCGCTGCTGCGGGAGGAGAACGAGCTGGAGCGGGCTGAGAAATGAGGAGCAACAGGTCACCGGGCTGGTGCCCGCACCCCGGGGGGGCGGCCGCGGCTCACAAAGGCGACGGCTCCGCCCCGGCGGCGGGAGCGGCCCCGAGCGGCGTCCCTGGAGCCGCGCCGCCGCCTGCCCGCGCCGTCGGGGCGGCCACCGCGGCCGGGTCCCCGCGGCTCTCCCGGCCCCGGGCAAAGCCGGCGCCGAGGCTGCAGGCGGCCTGAGCCGGGGGGAGCGGGGCCGCCGCCGGGACACGGCGTCCCCCCCCCCCCCCCCCCGCCCCGGTGCCGCCGGCGCTCGGAGCCTCGCCCGCCGCGGCCGCAGAGCGACGTCGCCGGGAGGGGGCGGGACCGGGGCCGCCGCGGGCTACGGGCGAGCGGGGGCCGGGGGGGCCTCCGGGACGCCGCATCCTGCCGGGGCAGCGCGCGGCCCCGCGCCGCTCGCACCCACCGGGACGGGGCCGGGGACGGAACCGGGGCGGCACCGGGACACGCCGCGGCCGGCGCCGAGGCTGCGCGGGGTCCCGCGGACCGGGACGGCGGGGCGGCCGCTGCCTCCGCGCTCGCCGGGCCCGGGACGGGAGCCAGGACCTCGGAGAGCTCCGGCCGCCCCGCGCCGCCCCGGGCCCGGCCCCGCCGGGGCGAACGGCCGCGGCTTGGCGGCTCCCCCGCCCCGCAGCCCGGCCCGGAGGCGGCGGGCGGAGTTTGCCCCGAGCCGGCGAAAGTTGTGGGCGCTGCGGAGCGGCAGAGACGGTCCGGAACCGAGCGGAGCCGGCGCGGTCCCCGCGGCTCGGCCGACGGGGCAGCCCGGGAGCGCAGCCGCCGGCAGATCCCCGGCCCCGCCGCAGCCGGCTGCCGTCTCCCGCCCCGCGGAGCTGCGGAGCGGCGGGCGGAGGGCGGCCGGGGCCGGGCGGGCGGCTCCAGCCGCGGAGGCCCCGGAGGGACGGGCCGGCGCTCGCCGAGGGGGTGAGGGGGGGGGGCCGCGCCGGCCGCGCCGTCCTTACCTGCGAGACCGGGGAAGGGGTCCGGGAAGTGCAGCGGGGGCTCGGGCGGCCCCTTGTCGCGCCCCGCGGGCAGCTCCTCCGCCTCCAGCCCCTCGGCGCCCCGGCGGCAGCCGGCGTCGGGGGCGGCGCGCGGCGGCGGCAGCTCCTGCGGCGGGTAGAAGCCGTCGGGGGGCTCGGAGAAGCTGGGCAGCGCCGTGGTGAGCGCCACCATGGAGGGCACGGCCTGGCCCAGGCTGGCGCAGAAGGTGTTGGTGAGGCGGCCGGCGAAGGAGGCCAGCGGCGCCAGCGGCGGCAGCCCCGACTGCAGCGGCGCGTGGGACAGCGCCTGCGGCAGCACCAGCGGCCGGTACGGCATGAACATGGGGTAGCCGGTGTAGAGCAGGTGCCCGGAGCGCGGCGGCGGCGTCCCGATGAGCGAGTCGATGGAGAAGGCGGTCCCCTGGCCGCCGGGTCTCTGCATGGCGAGCGGGCGCCGCCGGCTCAGCCGGCACCAACTTTCCGGCGAGCTCGGGCCGCCGCCAACTCGCCGCGCCGCCGCGGCCCCGGCCGCCGCCGCCGCCGCGGCCCCGGCCCCGGCCCCGGCCCCGGCCCGCCGCCGCCCGAGGGCTCCGGCGCCCGGCGAGAGCTGCCGCCCGCCCGCTCGCTGGCTCGGCGCGGCGCGGCGGAGTGGAGGCGCGCTCGGAGCCGCCCGCCCGCCCCCCGCCCCGCCGCGGGGGGGCCGGGCCGGGCCGCGAGGGGAGGGGAGGGAGGGGAGGCGGGCGGGGGTGTCGCCCTCTGCTCTCATCCATCTTCCGCACATCACGGTCGAGTTCCTCCTTCAGCGCCCGCGCCGGCGGGGCAGCGCTCCCCGCTCCCCCGGCGCGGCCGGCCCCTGGGAAGGCGCCTCCCCCTCCCGCCTCATCAGCTGTTATTAATGGTGATTGATGATTAGCAATTACGGGGCCAGCACAAGGGCGCTTTTGTGGGGCCCGACGGGACGGGACGGGACGGGACGGGGCAGGACGGGACAGGGCTGCGCCGCCCCGCGCGGCACATCGCTCCTCGGGCCGCCCCTGCGCCCGGGCTGGGGCCGGAACAACGGACGAGCCGGGATGGGCCCGGCCCGCTCCGCTCCGCTCCGCTCCGCTCCGGCCCGACCACCCCCCGGTACCGGCCCGGCCCGGCGCTCCTGACCGCGCCCCGACTGCCGCCGCCGACGGTGACCTGCGCCAGCGCCGCGGCCCGGCCGGGACCAGCGAGCCCGGCGGGGAGCGACCGGGTCCCGGCAGCCGGCGGCCCCGAGCGGCCCGACGGACTGGTCCTGGCCGGGCACCGAGCGCCGCGATCCGGGGCCGGGAGCCGCGCTGCCCCGGGAGCACCGGCCGCCCCCGCCCCCGCCCCCGCCGCGGGCCGCTGTCCGGGTCCGGGCCGCGCCGCTCCGGGCCGCGCAGCCGGCGCCCCGGTGCCCCCGGCGGGTCCGGAGCGGGTCGCAGCGGGGTCTCCGCGGGGGCGGCAGCGGCGCTCTGCGGGCTCGGGCCGGCTCCCGCCCAGGCCGAGGCGGGAACGGGGGGGCTGGAGAGGGCAACGAGGCCCCCGCGGCCCGGTGCTCCGCGGGGCGCTGGGGCAGGGCCAGGCAGGCGGTGCGGGGCCGCAGCCCGGGGTGCCCCGGGTGCCCGGGGAGCAGCCGCTGCCGGGGTGCGGGAGCACCGGGGTGCCCGGGGAGGGCCTGCCCCGGCGGCCACCGCCCGCAGGGACCCTCGGCTGGGGCTCTCACTGACCAGCCCCCGCTGCTCTGCGGCTGCACAAAGCCCCGGGCTCTGCCCTCCCCCCGCTCGCTCGCACAGATGCTTCCCGGGCTGCCAGCGGGGCCAGAGCCGGCCGAAAGCTCCCGAGCGGCAGCTTGAGCTCCGCAGCTCCGCTCTGCCGTTTCTGGCCCGGGAAGCGCGGCCCGAGCCCTGCGGGGAGCCCGCACGCTGAACCTGAGCGGTGCTCCCGCCCGCAGGAGCGGAGTCGCCAGGCACAGAACACCCTAAAGCACTGAGCGAACCACAGCCCTGCTTCAGACAAGCATCAGCATGGCAGTAACCACCTCCAGCGCTCGGAAGCTGAGAAATGCCGGCGTTTAAGTCATTTCCAGACTCACCCAGGCGGCATCTGCAACGGCAGAGCCACGCAGCGGCCTGCCAGCTCCAGGGACGGCCCTTCTCTCGGGAGCGCTGGGTGCCCCCGCCTGCAGGCACACGCCGTCCGGGGGTGCAGTGCCACTGCCAGCTCAGCTCCCTGGCGGCACCGACATCTGTGTGAGTACGTGTATTTCCCCACCGCCCTTCTCACCTGGTCTGTCCCCAGGCAGGTCTGGTGCAACTGGATTCCCTCTGTGGGAAAGAAAAAAAAGACTCCTCTTTCTGCAGCCTTGGATTGTGTGTTTTATGTGGGACATGATGGTCCAGCCACGTAGTGGGCACTTGAATCCTGTGTGGAGCACGTGGATGAGGTCTTGCCGTGCTCACACACTGTCTCTCCACCTAGAACTCGCTGGGCCGACAGCAGAGATGGGGCAGGCTCTCCCCAGAAAGGGCCTGAACTGCCAGCTCCAGGGTGTCCATCAGGCTGACAAAGCGGGTCCTCAGCTTTCCCCCACTAAACAGGCGCCATCTGAGCCCCAAGGGTCCAGCTGTGCCATCAGCGCCGAAGCCTGCTCGGGCTCTCCAAAGCCCTTCACCATGGCACATCCTTGCAGTTCCAAGGAAATATCCCTCTGTGGCAAGGGCTGCCCTACCTCCCGCCGGGGAAACAGAAACATGGAGAAATCCATGTCAAAACAATCATCCAGATTCAAGTATTCCATCATAAAAGTGAGGCATCCCAAGAAGAACCCCTGGCACCACTGATGCAGACCCCTCCCCTGACTGATGGCCCTGGGACCACAGGACGAGAGACGTGCACTTGTCGGGCTCAGGCCATCTGGCCCCTCGTCGAGGGCACGAGCCCAGGCTCCAGGCTGGGAAGGATGCTGGAGCGATTAGCATTTACAGGAAACCCACCTTAGGGACACGCTAAGGGGTACACTCAGGGTCTGCAGGGCAGTTGCTCATCTTTTTTACCTGTCCTTGGCCCATCTCTCCTGCCTCATCCACCAAGCGTCTCTGCAGGAGAGGATCCTTCAGGCTGGAGCCACCTTCACCTGTACAGCTGGTTTCATTCCACTGCTATCAAAACACTTCATCAGGCCACAGAGAAAATGAAAGCATATTTGTGTGTAAGTCACTGGATTTCAAGACCTGTACTCAAAAGCGTCCAATCAAGGTTATCAGGCAACTTCCTAACTCCTGAGCAATTGCAGCCTGATCATTTGTCCAATGACCTTTTCGTACGTCACCTTCGCCCCCACCACACGCCATCACGTCAGCCAGGCGGGTACCTGGGAGCACCGGGGAACGGCTGTGCTCTGCGACCAGCTGACCTGCTGCTCCCGCAAGGAAGGAGGATTGCCTGTGCCAAGGGCCAGGGCCTCCTGTAGCCAGCGATGCTGCTCCCACACTGACTCCCCAAACCCCCTGGCATCCCACGAGCCCCAGGCATGTTCCAGATGCAGGTTCTGCTCAGCGACTCACAACCTTGCTTTAGCTGTAGCCTCTCTTGAAACCCGGCCTCAGGTCACCAGTGTCGGGCGCAGCAAGGACAGGCTGCTCCGGGAGGGAGGCAGCCGGGAGGAGAGCGCTGCAGCAGCGCAGGCAGGCACCGGCCTCACCGGCACGGTGCATCCCGCAGCAGCCAAACGAGGTGAGCAGAGCAGACCCGGTGACGGCAACCAGGGTCACCAACAGTCCAAGGATCACCTAGGAAGAACTAGCGGTGAGGAAACTCCAAGCCAGAAACTCAAGCCAGCGGGTCAGGATCAGTGTCAGGGCATAAGATGCAGTGTAAGATCAGTCAGAGATGCACCTGCAGCGCAGCTCAGTCAGGGACCAAGGGGGAGAACCTGAGCTTAAAGGCAGCTCCCTAGCCCAAAACGGGCAGGCCCCCGCTGTGGCTCCCCGGGATGGACAGCTGCGTTGTCTGTGTTGGCCCTGAGCCCGGAGGAGCCGAACCTCCAGGAGAGGGGCAGCATGCTCCGGGCCCTGACAGCCTACTCTGCTCTGGTCCACTTCGTCTGTGAGACTTTGAAGCAAAGAAAGGCAGAAGTTCATTCACCAGATTGAAAGCAAAGATCCATAGGAGAAAAACTTGAAGGACTAGAAACAAAAGGTTTGCAAGCAAAGCAAAGCATACACTGTAATTTAGCACATATACTGCCCAAGATGCAGTGTGCGAGTTCCCAGGTGCATCCAGCGCCCTTGCAGGACGCCCCGACTGGGGGGACGAGGGTCCAGGTTACATGCGGTGACCCTACACTCCTTAGACTGCCAGGGGCTTCCTCTAGTTCTTGCAGCCTGTATCTCATCTTCCACAGCTTCTCGCTGCCTAGTGCAACTGCAGTTTCCCTGGCTTCCACTTGAGGCTCAGCTCTCTGCAGTTCGGCGTGCTCCCCGGACATCTCTGCTTCCCCACACACCCTCCCTGCGGGCAGCCCCTCTGTGCCGTTTTAGCTGGCTTCTCTCCCCGCTTCTGAGTTATCTCATGTTCCCTTAACGTCCGTGAAGATCCACTGTCCAGCATACCAGGTGCATGAGAAATATTCGTTGCATGTGCATTTTGCAAAGCTCCTGGTCCCCCCGTGCACTCAGCGGTCAGCGGAGACCTCTCCAGACCTTGCTCGACGCGTTATAGGACACTTGAGGTAAAATGTGTCCCAGGAGGAGCCCTGCACCCTCCCTTCAGTTTGGGGGTTTCTGGGTCACAGCTCTGTGTTTATCAGGCACAGCACGCGGCCCTGGATCTCACCTGGCTGGGGCGTGAGTACTGAGTCCAAGCCCAGTCTCTGCGGGCAGTGTCCTTCAGCAGCTACAGAGCAGCCTCTCCCACCTCCCCAGCGTGTCACTGCCTCAGCTGCACCTCCTGCCTCAGTCTGCCCCTGCTTCCCACCGCTGTCCTTGTCTGTTTTTTGCAGTAGAGCTTCTGAGGCTTCGTCCTTCTCTTCCTGTGCGTTTCTCGCTGCAACCACCTAAGTGTAGGAAAGCCAGCGACTGTTTGCCTGCATTTCTGGAGCCGGTAGGTGACACCGGCAAGTCACTGGCCCTTTGGACACAGCGTCTTTGCTGAAGGTGGTGTGTGGCCTGTCCGGTCAGCACACGGGCTCCAGCACGGCTTCCAACTGCTCCGCACAGGCAGAGCTGCCAGCTGTGCAACGTCCTTGCTCGGTACAGGCAAAACGGGGTGCTCCGAGGCTTATAATTTGGGAAAAGTTGGTCACAGGCTGCTGGGCAGACGCAGCATCCACGTGGCTCTCCTTCCCGCGCTGCAAGGTGCTGCTCCGAGGAGGGCACTCTGCAGAACAGCCCTGGTACCTCGGCTACCGGCTATAGAGGCCAAGGGCCAGACGCTTTCCCTAATCTCGCCCTACAGATCATCTGAACTGATTTTTGCTGTAACTGCAGAGAAAAGCTCTTTCTGAGGCGGGCACACAGCATGGCAAACTACAACCGCAACAGTTAAATAAACTGACTAGCAAATGAAAGCGGGTCTTTCTAATGGAAAGTGCCGTGCAACCTTGCCCGTGTGCCTCGACCACTTCCACCTACGGTTTCTGCACAGAGGCTAGCAACACAGGGTGAACCTGCTCACAGCCTCTAGCCGTTCCTGCGATATAACCCCCAAACGCATTAGAAGCAAGGCTAATGTTGTGGAATCCGTTACTCGAAGCTCGAGAAGTCTGGGGAGCGGGCTGGCTGCGGCCGCACCGTGCTCGTGGCAGAAGCTGGGCTCGTGCTGGGCGCAGACTCTGCTCTGGGACCGCACCCACGACGCGGTGCAGCGTGAAACGAGCCCGGCTGGAGCCGGGAGCCGCGCGGGCACACTCGCGGTGCCGGTAGCAGCTGCCACGGCGGTGCTGCCCGAGCAGGAGGTCCAGATGCCAGGAGCACCCAGGCGGTTCCAGCTGCCTCCGCAAACACCGTCCCACAGTTGTCAAGTTGCCCCGTCTCCACTTCCCACTGCAAAACCTGCCTGCAGCAGCTGCCAAGCCGCCCTCGTGCCTGGGCAACAGAGGTTGCAATTAGGGCCCTAGGGACTGTAAGAAGCTGTTTTCCTCATTAATATCAGAAAGAGCATTCCCGGGTGCATAGTTTTGTCACAGGCAAGACCTCAGCGTGTCAGAAAGAGCCTGCTTCCTGGGATCTGGTCCCAGGCGGGGTTTCTGAAACAGAGAAGGTCCGTTTTAGGACTCAAGGCCACATCTAGCCCTTTAGAGCAACGCCACATACTTGTCTTTTTGAAAAGCCTTGCACAAAGTCAGCAGTAGCAGTGGCCTGTCTTGTGCATGAACCTCTGTGAGCCCCATGCTTTAGCAGAGCACCTGAAGCAGCCGCACACACACACACACGCACACACACGCGCACACACACACACACACACACACACACACACACACACACACCCAGCCAGGTCTCCCTGGTCCGCCTGCTTGTTTCCCCAGGCTGACAGGGAAGGGCTCTCTTCCCAGCCGCAGAGGACCCCGGGTAGGAGCTACGGTGTCTGAGCTCCCAAGCGCCTGCCAGGCACCACCTCAGCTGGGAGCTGGAGTGAGCAGCTCAGCCCGCTCCCAGCACACACGAGCGTTCGGCTGGGGGGGTGGCACCGTTACCTGACTTCTCCGGGACTGGGAAAGGGCTCCCATTTCCATCTCTCCACTGCTGGGCAAGGTGGGAACATCCACACATCTCTGGAGATTGCTCCGGGGAGCACTAACACCTCCCAGATCTTGACTTTTCCTGCTCTGGGAGAGTGGTGTTAGCCCAACACTTCGGATACTTTCCTGGACTCCTGAGGGACAGGGCTGGCCTTTACTGGCATGGTCATGGTACTGGCTCATTTCTGTGCTGGTGTGATGAAAGCTTTCATCAGCACTTGGTTTCTTGCAGACCAAAACCGGGCACTCTTGGCAACATTTCCAAAGCAACGTCTGTGCTTGGGTTGCGAGGTGGTTTTCGCTTCCTGCGTGGATAAGCTCTCCTAGGAGGGTCAACACTTCCGCTCCATCCAGGACAGCTCCTCGCCGGCAGCGTGGCTGTTCCCCACGGAGACCAGGAACACTGCTCAGGAAACACGACAGGCATCACAGAGAGCGGGAAAGAGAGACCCAAGCAAAGGTGTGAGCTCTCCAGAGGGAGTCCATCACCAGAAAGTCACCACTTTCATGGAAAGGAAACTGCTCGAGGCAGCGCGGCGCCTTTGACAGGCAGGAGGGAGCCTGGCTCGTAGGACGGGGCACCCGGAGCACGGCAGCCCCGGGCTGCGGGGGGGCTGGGTGCATCGCTGCATCGCTGCATCGCTGCATTGCTGCATCGCTGCACCAGGCTGGGGGGACGAGGCGCCCGTCCGAGCGGGCAGGGCCGGAGGGCAGGCGAGCCCCGGCGCTGTGGTTGTGCGTGGTGGCTTCAAGCAATGTGGGTCTAGTTGGCCCATGAGCAGACGGTCCCTCGCAGGAGCTGGGACTGACACCTCTTGCAGTCGTAGCCTAGGAGAAGCTCTTTCTGAGCACACTGCGCTGACCGAGCGGTTATGTGACCACGGCTCTGCAGCTGCTTTCATTTCGACGGCTACGTGATGTCTGTCACCTGCGGGTCACTGTATGAACAGACCGTCCGCAGCCATCCTTCAGCAGCTAAGGGCCTGGACAAAAGGAGATGTTCCCTGGCAAGGCTGCAGGGGTGAGAGCAGAGCGTGTTGCGCTGCACGAGCCACAGTGCGGGCTGGTACCCGAATCGTGCTGAAATGCCTGTCTTCAGGCAGGAGTGCGGTACTGACCTACCACAAGAGGAAGCGGCCCTAACTCCTACACCGCTGGGATCCGGTACGGCCCCTGGAGCGTCGGAGCAGTCCTGCTAGTGCTGGGCGCTGCGTGATGAAGAAGAGGCCTCTTCCTTCAGTCGTGGGTGGCCTTCAGCAGGCTGCAGCTCGGTAGGAGAAGGCCACCCACGGCCTCACGCTGTGATTTAAAGACACCTCTCGGGGATTTCACAAGTGCTTCTGGCGGCCGCTGCACAGGGGCAGAACTCAGGGAGGACCCTGGGGAGGCCACGTCGTGCATCCCCATCCCAAGGAAAGGCAAACGTTACCTCTGTCCCTCCCCGCAGGTGCTCGTCCACCCTTCTTATACCCAGAAACAGTGAACACATTCCTCCGTGGACAAAGTTTCCTTACAGCCGCTGTCCTTCAGGTCACAGGAAACATTTTTGCTGGGACTAAACCGACATATCCCTGCCTGCACTTTAACTCCCTGCCATCAGTGTTTACCATGAAAGTGAAGAACAGTGTATTCTCTTCTTCTTTATAGGTGATTTTTTGAAGTTTAGAGACTATTATTGTGTTGTCACTCACTTCTCCTTTCTTCAGCATATACACGTCCAGTTCCTCAAAGACCTTTTTGTGGGTCATTTCCTTGACTTCTCACCATTCCTGATGTCCTCTGGTCCCTCTGCAGTGTGTCCACTCTGCTGCGGTCACCGCGCTGCCGGAAGAGCAGACCAGCGTCGCATGCCGTAGGGACCGGCCCTGACCTGCAGCCCAGCGTCGCATGCCGTAGGGACCGGCCCTGACCTGCAGCCCAGCGTCGCATGCCATAGGGACCGGCCCTGACCTGCAGCCCAGCGTCGCATGCCGTAGGGACCGGCCCTGACCTGCAGACCAGCGTCGCACGCCGTAGGGACCGGCCCTGACCTGCAGCCCAGCGTCGCACGCCGTAGGGACCGGCCCTGACCTGCAGCCCAGCGTCGCATGCCGTAGGGACCGGCCCTGACCTGCAGCCCAGCGTCGCATGCCGTAGGGACCGGCCCTGACCTGCAGCCCAGCGTCGCATGCCGTAGGGACCGGCCCTGACCTGCAGCCCAGCGTCGCATGCCGTAGGGACCGGCCCTGACCTGCAGCCCAGCGTCGCATGCCGTAGGGACCGGCCCTGACCTGCAGCCCAGCGTCGCATGCCGTAGGGACCGGCCCTGACCTGCAGCCCAGCGTCGCATGCCGTAGGGACCGGCCCCGACCTGCAGCCCAGCGTCGCATGCCGTAGGGACCGGCCCTGACCTGCAGCCCAGCGTCGCATGCCGTAGGGACCGGCCCTGACCTGCAGCCCAGCGTCGCATGCCGTAGGGACCGGCCCTGACCTGCAGCCCAGCGTCGCATGCCGTAGGGACCGGCCCTGACCTGCAGCCCAGCGTCGCATGCCGTAGGGACCGGCCCTGACCTGCAGCCCAGCGTCGCATGCCGTAGGGACCGGCCCCGACCTGCAGCCCAGCGTCGCATGCCGTAGGGACCGGCCCTGACCTGCAGCCCAGCGTCGCACGCCGTAGGGACCGGCCCTGACCTGCAGCCCAGCGTCGCATGCCGTAGGGACCGGCCCTGACCTGCAGCCCAGCGTCGCATGCCGTAGGGACCGGCCCCGACCTGCAGCCCAGCGTCGCATGCCGTAGGGACCGGCCCTGACCTCCGCGTGCCGCGATGGCGGGCTGGTGGCAGCCAGCAGCGCGTGGCTGGTGATGGGCAGCACGTGCTGTCATTGACCCTCAGGTCAGAGCCCGCACCGCTCCTGGTGGGTCGGGCCTCACCTCGGCTTTTGGAGCTGGGCTCTGCTGGGCCTCCGGAAGAACCTGCCGTGCGTCCGGGCTGAGCTGCGGCTGCGGCTGCGGTTGTGGCCCGCACAGCGTCTTCTGCAGCGTACGTGAGCATGGTCTGCTCCTTCAAGCAAGTCTTCAACAACCACGGCACGGTGCCAGGGGCAGGACACACCTCCAGGCAACCCCTCCCGTGTGCTACTGGAGTTCGAGTACTGTTAGTAGCTCTGAGCGTGGTTTTCTGACCAGCCGCGCTTTCACCTAGTAATGATTTACTCTGTACTGTCCCACCTTGACTTCATTTTGAGAACATCATGTGAGACTGTGGAATTAAAAAACGGAGGATACCTGACATTTGCTGCTTCTACCCCTTTTCCACGGATCTTTTATCCTGATGTAAAAAGGAGCAGCCTTGGTCTGACCAACTCCGAATCTTGGCTAAGCTCCTCGCTATCTTCCAGGCACGCAGGAATCGTGCAGCTACTTGCCACGGTACTTTTCCAGGTATCAGAGCGAGGTTGGCCGGGCACAGGACCCAATTGCAGAGGTCGCAGGCTGTTGTCGTGCAGCTGCCTGGGTACGGCCCGGGCCCGCGCGGCCAAGGAGCCCGAGGGAGGGTCCCGGCGGGAGCCGGGCGCGGGGCGGCAGGCGGGACGGGACGGGACGGGGCGGACGTGGACGCGGACGCGGAGCGGCGTTGCGGGCGTCTGGCGATGAGCCGGGGGCACAGGGCGGGGGCTGCTGGCCGGCAGCGCCCCGCAGGCGAGCGGGTGCCCCGTCTGCACGTGCCCCGCGGGACACGGCGCCTGCGGCGGGGCGCCCGGCCGGAGCAGCGGGGCAGGAGGGGCAGGAAGGGCACGGAGCCGCGCTCCCGGTGGGGCGGCACCGGCACCGGAGGCCCCCGGCACGCGGGAGAGCTGCTGCAGGGCCAAGGCAGCGGGGAAAGCCCAGCAAAGAGCTCCGCGCGGGCTCTTCTGGTTGGGCTGAGGCAGCTTTTCTGGTGAGTTTTAGAAGTGCCAGAGATGGAGAATCTACCCCCACCGTGCTAAGTTATTCTAAGAGGTAATTAACTATTACATTAATTGCCCTTGCTATTAAAAATGAGCCTCTTCCAATCTGTGTTTGTCCAGCTTCAGCTTCCAGCCGGGACCTGGCTGCACCTCGGGTACCGGTCAGGAGAACCGGCGATGCTGGACGACTCTCCCGCACGACCCCCCCACCCCCCGCGGGAAGCTGGTGACATCCGACGGGGGCCGGTGACAGACGGCAGCACGGCAACGCGGCTGCACGGTGGCGGCAGGGGCTGCCAGCCTGTCCCACCCGCACCGCCGGGGCCAACGGGCAGGAGCCTCGGCCGCGCCCAGGCCTCGGGGTCCCAGCCACGCGGCCCCCCCGCTGCGCCCTCCGCTGCCGGGCATCGCTCCGCCGCCCCGCAATCCACCACCTGCTCTGCGGCCCTGCTCCGAACCTGCCGCAGCCACCAGCGCTTCCGAGACGTGGACCCAGAGCAGGACGCCCCAGCAGCAGAGCCCAGCGGTGGCAGCATCTGCGCACCGGTCCCCGGCGCCTGTCTGGAAACACACGCACACACGCACACACACACACATGCACACACACATGCACACACACACGCACACACACACGCACACACACACACACACATGCACACACACACACACACACACACGCACACACACACACACACATGCACACACACACACACACGCACACACATATGCACACACGCACACATGCACACGCACACACAAAGCAGAAGACCTCAATAAATATTTCTGCTCTGTATTTGAAACAACAACGGATAATATTTATATTTCACAGTGGCAATGCAATACCACTTCTTATTCCATCAGTAACTAAGGAAGATGCTAAAGACAAACTGTTAAAGCAACAATTTTTACCATCTGCAGGAAGATAACTTGCATCTAAGAGTATTTAATTGGCTAATGAGTTCACTGAACCATTGATTTGTTTTTTCTTTCCAACAAATCATGGCACACTGGGGAAGTTAAGGTAACTGAGGGGGAAAAAAATCTAATGTCTTACCAGTATTTAAATATGATCACATGGATCCCCAGGAAACTATGGAGCAGTTAGTTCAACACGGATCCAAAGCAATCATAGATGAGCAGCCAAGGGATGTTCTGGGCAGATTAGTAAAAGCTCGATCCCAAATTAATGTCAACTAACATTTTAAATTAAATGACGTGATTTCAAACAATTTGTTAGCATCTTTCGGAAAACCTACAAGTTTAGAGAAATACTTTTGTGAAATGAAATTTCCTGAAATATGACTCTGTGACGACCAAGGAGTCTGTGCAGATCTCACATCCACGCTGCAACGAATGAGTTGCACGTAACGACAGCAGCTTCCAGGCGGGGAGCGACACCACCGACAAACTGCAGCCTGAGCGAGGCGAGGAACGAGGGCCACCTGCAACACCATGAACACCGCGGTGGGGAGGAACAGGCTGGAGCTGCTCGCAGATTCTTTGAACACAAGTGTTAAGGGGCATTAAATGAAACTGGAAGGTGACTGCACAAAAACAAATGAAAGCAGGCGATCGACACAACATGCAAGTAAGTTAGGAACTGCTTGCCGCAAGGATACGGTAATGCTCAAGCATCCATGGGTTCAAAAAATGACTGGTAAATTGAGGGACCCTGGGGTACGGGTGCAATCGGGGCCTCCTGCACGTGGCTGTTTCTGGTCTGGTTTCCGAGCCGTGGTTTGGTGACGGCACATCAGAGCCGGGTGCCCTGTGCTAACAGCGTCCCACGCGGGGACTGCGGCCTCGCACCGGGGCAGCCGAACTGCCCTCGCCCAGCTCCTGTCCCGGGAAGGGCATTTGATCCCACACCAGAAACTTCCCTTTGAAAAGCCTGAGAAAACGTTAGCAAGCTTGTTATACGGTCAATATGTGCTCAGGAGCATCGAAGCTTTTTAATCTTGTCTTGTAAATGTTTCTAAAAATCAACTGCTAATTGATCAGCATAACCGAGTTAAACTGAGAGCCTCCCTCTCAATCCGTGCTTAGCTTGAAATTTTCTAATTGTTTCAGCCTGAAGAAAAGCTCGAGTGCCCAAAGATTTTCCTTTTTTTTTTCCAGGTAAGTTAATCAATCTGCAGAAGATACTCCTCTTCCTCTGAGGCTCACATTGCTTGAAAACGGTTACTCAATGTTAGCCTTACGCACAGTGAAATCCCTCCTTTCTAGTTTCGGCAGGGACATAGAGGAAAAGCAGCCCATCAAGACCTGCATCCGGTGACCGGTCCCTTCTCTGAGCATCCGCCTGGCCGCAGCCCGCGTGCTCCGGGATCCCCTGCCCCCCGGCCGGCCGTGCCAGCCCGGCCCCGGAGATCCATCGGCCGAAGCAGGGAGCAGCGGTGCCCGGCGTCGCCCGCCGCGTGCGTGACATGGCCTGTCCCGTGTCCCCAGGGGCAGCACGCCGCGGTCACCCCCTGCGCCGCCTCTTCACGTCGCGCAGGGCAGGACCCCAGCGCGGGCAGGAGTAACTAGGGAGACCGGAGGCCAGGCTTTCAGCCAAACGGCAGCAGGAAACACCGATTACAAAATAAACACTTAAATGCAGCCCTGTCCTATCCGTGCGAACACGGCACCATCTTCATGGCTGCGCACACGTCACTGAGCGCGCGTCGCCGCAGGCACCTGGGCAGCGCTGGGAAGGGGAAGCACCGGGAAGCCAGAGCCCTCGCGTGCCCTCGCCGGGCTGCTCTCGCACCAAGGACGTACGCCCAGCTTGGGGCGAGCCAAGTCTGTGCTGCCACCCAAAGGGCACCCTCCTTGCTTTGCCCCTCCCTGCAGTCACAGGCATGATGTGGCTAAAAATTAACACTACAGAGAAGTGAACAGAAATGGGGAGTTAGATACAGGATCCGCTCCCATAAACAGGCCACTCTGAAAGGCCAAGCGGGCACGGCGGCTGGAAGGAGGCGGCATCAGGCTGGCTTTCCGCTGCTGGTTCAAGGCAAACGCGGTACTGACGTGTGAGAGAAGGGGAGGGAGCATTACCCTGAGTATTGAAAAGGTTTATCTCCCCCGCTGCCCTCATCCCTGCCTTGCAGACGGTCTTGGTACGTAGTTACCTCAAGCCAACACCTCCCTCCCTGCCACAGATGCCATAAGACGCACTGCTAAACCTGCTCCAGCTGTGCCAGCTCCTCAAAAATACCACAGAAGTATTACCCGGACACCCGGCCTCCAAGAGCAGCTTCCTCTAGGGACACACCGTGCTGCTGACACCCTTTGCAAGCTTTAACGCGGTGATCCTGCCAGGTGGGTGTTCACGGCGTGGTGCACCAAGGGCGAGGCCCCGCGGGAGGTGCCACGCGGGACCTCGCCTCGTCAAACCAAGCCTGCTGCTTCAGAGCCGCATGGACAGTGGTGCGGGGTGGTGACGATCCGGGGAGCAGAGCTACACGCGGTGCCCAGACAGAGGCAGAAGACGGAGCTTCTGGGCCTGCCACACTGTTCCGCCTCAGAGCTGTGTCCCAGGGCCCCGGCTCTGACGCAGCCGTTAACGGAGGCCTTGGAAGAGCATGCACCAAGAGCAGTGAAGTGCAGTGCTGCCTCAGCGCATCTTCCCCCAGCCCGCAGCACTTCAGGCACTCCTCGAGCCGGAAGCAGCTTCCAGCCCACCCTGGTTAATGGCCACCAATGACTCCATCTTCTAGGATTTTGCCTAATCCTTTTTTTTGAACATTAGTGGGTCTTTGGCCTTTGCAACATCCTGTACCAAAGAGCCTCACAGTATAATTACATGTTGCATGAAAAAAGGTTTTGTTTTGCTTGTTACTCCTTTGGAAGACCCTAAATCTAATACCCTCTCTGCCTTTACACCTGCCTCAAGACCTGTAGAAACAGTCCCAGATGACTGAAGTTGGCGAGTGGCTTTAATGCCCTACAGCCATCACCCTGCACTGCATGAACAGCACAAGCCCTGGCGGCAGTGAGCGGAGAGCAACAGGGACCGTGTGCGTGGGGGAACTGGTTCCCCTCCCAGTGTGGCACCACACTCCTCTTGCCAAGCCATGGACCAGGTCGCAGTGGTGCCCTGCCACGCCATGGCGGGGTAGGTGCCCATCTCGCACGGCCGCATGACTGGCACCATCAAATCCGGAAAACTTCTGCACAGCCCCCTGTGCCCTGCCCCAAAGCAGTGCCCTCCAGAGGCCATGCACTTCCCAAACTGCTTGGCAGTGGAATACCCTGGGGCTGGAGAGATGCAGCTCCGTCGTGTGCCAAAGCACTCAGCCCTTCCTGCCGACACCTCCGGCCCGCGGTGCTGACGTGGCAGCAGGGAAGCAGCGAAAGGCCACTAATCCTTGCGCCCTGACAGCACCAGGACTGGGAGCCAGCACGAGGAGCGTGAGCACCTGCGAACCGAGAGCCCTGTCCGCGGCAGAGCTGCAGACCACAAGACTTCAGCAGAGGAAGCTGTCTTCAACAAAATGCCTACACTCGCCCAACACCAACGTCATCCCCCCATGACAGGCCCTGCTGTCCACGACACAGTCTCACCCTCAGGCTAAGGATTTGCATGGCAGGGTTACCTTCTCCATCTCCCACTTCATACATCCAGTGTCAGTGAAGAAATAAAGCCAAGTTCCCGGGTTGAGCTCAGAAATGGAGCCAAACTGTTCCCCATCCTTCTGCGCCAACTTCCATCCCAGTCACGACCTCATTGGTGTGATGGTCTTGCCACAGAAACCCCAAATCCTGACGCAAAGGTAAAGCACTGGTACATGCCACGTGCCGAGTCAGCTTCTTTTCTGGGCTATTAATATAACATCCATCAGAAATGATGCAGGAACAGTGCAGTACATAATACACTGGATGAGCATTAGCAAGAATCCGTAGAACACATTCCTGATGCAAGTCGTGCCCTCCAAGAAAAGAGAAAGCTAAAGAAGGTTTATAATGTGTTGTTTCCTAAGCGTTACCACGCAAGTTCATGGATGAAATGCAACGGATTGTCTAAGAGAAAAAGTAAACAGGGGTCTAAGAATCTAGATTTAGAAATTATTAATTTTGCACCACTAGGGGCAAACCCACTGCATAAACAGCTCCTCTGCCTTGGGGAAAATAGGGGTTTTCAGACCCGCTCTGACATTTCGCAGGTGGCCGTGAGCGCCCTGAGCACACTTGCTGCTTCTTCTGTCGCGCTCTGTGGCTGCACCTGCAGAGCTGCCGTGGGCAGCGACCTGCGCAGGGTCAGTCCACGGAGCCTGACGCTGTCACCAGCCTCAGCCCAGGGCAGCCTGCGAAGACACCAGCGCCTGAGCCCACAGCTGGGAACGGGGCGAGCTTCCAGCAAGCCATTTCAGGGTGGCTGATGCTTTAATCTCTTTATAACCTTGTCTCTAAAGCAAACGCCACCCTTCAGCTCGTCCGCCGTGCGGTGCAGCCCAGGCAGCAGGCGCAGGCCTGCACTGTGCTGCGGTGGATGCTGGCTGGGCCGTCACGGGGCCGGCTGCTCCGTGCCCGGGGCACCAGCGCTCTCCGAGCATGCCACGCCTGTCCTCCCGCAGAGGTCCCCAGCACAGGCACGGGCACTGCTGTCGGGCTCCGAGCTGCAAGGCCAGGCGACCCAGACGTTGTACCTGCATAAATAGTGCTTGTTTGGAGGGCCCCAGCCCCCCACCCCCCACGCCTTCCTCCGTGCCCTCTGAAGGGCAGACAAATGCGCACACATCTCAGCGCGCATGTGCCTGTCACATGCCGCTATGCATGGCATGTCACATGCATGGGCCGTATTAGGGGCAGCCTTCAAGGCAAGGCAGAAGTTGTGCTCTGGTCGTCATAAACAAAGACCAGGTTTTATTCCAAACACCCTTGGCTACAAACTGCAAATGCCTTCCTAAAAGGCAGCGTCCCAACAAATGCCCAGGGCACCAGAGCGGCTTGGCTTGGGCTCGAGTTTGCAGATTTGGGATAGGGCGATTTGGTAGTCTGCAACTAACGCTGCGATCAGTGCAGAACACTTGCTCCTGGTCCCACAAAATGCCCTAATCCCCATCTCGTTTTTCTCAGTGAATGTGGAGTTTGCCCCCGTCAGCAAGGGAGAACAGCGGGCTCCGAAGCAGGTGCACGAGGCAGAGCCGGCAGGGACCAGCGGGCAGGCAGGCGGTGGCAGGACTGCGGCCGGGGCAGGGGAGGGTAACTTGGCCGGGCGGGAGGTGGGAAGGGGTTAGTCGGGCTGGCGCAGAGCGCACGGGCAGGGACCGAACGCAGGCACAGAGACGCAGTCGAGCCCCGTCCCTCAGTAGAGCACGTCCTCGAAGCCAAGCAGCAGGAACTGGTGCAAGGCCCTGGGCAGGCGCAGCTGCGACAGGACCCGAAGCAGCCGGCCCTCCAGGAAGGTCCTGAGCGCGCAGCGAGCCAGGTGCTGCAAGGAGCGAGGACTCTGCTCCAGGGAGAAGAGCGACTGGTAGAAACGTGGGTATTTCTGCAGGGAGAGAAGAGAGGATCAGAGCCAGATAAAGCCACAGATATCCTGCAGGCAGAGAGGTAGAGCCAAAGCCGGTTACCCCTTTGCCTGAATCGCGGCGGTGCATCCACCCCTGCTCCCCAGCCGCCCCACCCTCCGCCCTGCCAGCCCCCACCCCGACCCAGCGGCACCCTGCCCGGGGCAGCTCGGCTGCGCCCCTTGCCTCACCTGCACCACCTCGGCTGGGACAGCCTCCACCCAGTCCTCAGAGACGCGCACGTGCTCGTAGCTGTTCATCAGGGCCTCGATGGCGCGCGGGCACGCGTGGCAGTACCGCAGCACCTGGGCCGGGGAGAGCGCGCGTGAGCACAGCAAGCGGTCAGGGCCCTGCAGATCCCACCACCTGCACGTACCAAAAAAGCTGCATATATTGAAAAACGACCAGGGAACGACTGCCCTTCCCTCGTCCTGTCCTGGGAATCGAACCCATCGAGGGCGGGCAGACTCGGAGCACCACTGCACCTCTCCGTGTCCCGCAGGGACGGGGACGGAGCCGACACTCAGCACGTGCAGCACAGCCGCATTCGGCACAGCCGGGTCCCCGCAGCCGCTGCCCGGGTGCAGGGAGGGAGGGAGGGAGGTGTGCAGCGGAGGTGCAGACCCCTTTCCTCTGCCTCACCACCACACGTGGCTCCTAAGCAGCCACCTCTCCGCCTCATGCCAGGCCCCTTCCTTCACGTTCGTCTGGTTAGAACATGAGCTGCTTGGGGCAGGGACTGGCACCTATTCTGTGTGAGGGACGAAAGCACAGAGCGCTTCTGCCGAGCGCTGCACGGCCCTCGGGGAGGCCGCGCGCCCGCGCCCGCGCCCAGGGAGGCTGCCGACATCCCGTATCTGCTGCGGGCGAGGCGGGCCCACGAAGTGCTGCGCCCATTTCGGCTGCTACGGAGCCCCAGGAAGGTATCGCACGCGCTCCGTGCTACACAGCATGGCTGGTGCGTGCCACGCCTGTGTTTCGCAGCCCAGGTGGGTGCAAGGGACACGCCGCGCCTGCGCCTCTCCTGCCACCAGCACGGCCTCCAGAGCAGGGCCCAGCCCCGGGGGTTCCCTCCCCGGCTCCCCCCCCCATGGCCCGGGCCACCACTAGCTGTCAGAGCCGATTCCGGCTGTACGAGTGATCCTCATTATCTGGCGTTAATAGGAGATTAATTAGTGTTAATTGTTGATTTTCCTGTATTTTCCCAAAGGGGAGAGCAATCTGCTGATCTCCGGGCTGGGTAATTATTGCACTGCTCAGGAATTAAGACAAGCAATTAACCCTTTGTTTCCTGGTGTCTTGCAGAGACGGCACGAGTCGGAGGGCACGTCCCAGAGATGAAGCACCCCACCCGAGAGGAAAGGGCCCAGTATCTTCTGGGCCAAAGGACTAGGGAGATCATGGGTAGGGACTGCTCACAGACGGTGTTAACAGAGGCAGGAGAGTCCCAGAGCAGAACAAGGCCCAGGAGAAAGCTCCAGGGAATCCCCTCACAACTCCCCTCCTCCAAGCACTGGGAAGACACGGGCGGGACAGAGCCAGCCGGGCGGCAGAGAACAAGCCCTGCCGCGGCAGGGACAGCCCTGCTCTCACAGGGGCCTTGGTGGCACTGCCTTCCTGTCCCGCCCCGCTCCCGGGCGAGCGGCGGGTCCTGCACCTTGAGCAGGGAGCCAGGCCAGACGCGGATGGCGCCGTAGTTGAGCAGGGCTCGGACCACAAGCTCGGGCTGGTGCTCCAGCTTGTAGGCAGCAGCTTGGAGGATGTTGTGCAGCGCCGTGTTGCCGCTGTAGTTCATGACGTTGACGTTGGCACCCCGGGCCAGCAGTAATTCCACCACTGGAGCATTGGCGTTCTTGCAGGCCAGGTGAAGCGGGTGCTGGCGGTCCCTGTCCGCAGCGTTGATGCTGGCACCGCTCTCCACCAGAAGCTGGCAGACCCGGTAGTAGCGCTCCATGTCCTGGGGTTGATGGGGCTGAGCGCAGGCAGCGTTCAGCGGGGTCTGTCCCTCCTCATTCGTCGCTTCCAGCTCTGCCCCGTAGCGCAGCAGCAGCCGGACGTGGTCTGCCAGGCCGTGCCGTGCCGCCACGTGCAGAGCTGTGTCCTCTTCCTCCTCTGTCCGCCTGTTCACGTTGGCACCGTGCTGCAGCAGCTGCTGGACACACCTGTGTGGCCCAGAGTGACTTAGTGACAGACTAGCTCCTGTCCTACCTGTCCCCTTCCCCCCCAGCTGTGCCAACTCATGGCTTTCACTTTTCCCGAGCACTCAAAGCCCCCACCCCCCTGCCCTGGAGTAGTGGCTTTAAGCCACTGGTGAGCAGACCTGCTGCCACCCTAACTGTAGCCAGCTCTCCGCGGAGCTGTACTAAGTGTCACCACGTGCACGGTCACCTCCCGCACCGAGGGCCGTCAGCACAGCGCGTGGCCCCAGCTCCACGGCACGACCACCGGCCCCGCACCGCTGGTGGAAGCAAGGCAGCAGCGCCGGGCTCAGCGGCACCGGCTCCGAGGACTGATCTTGGAGGCAGTGGGGGACTTGGGAGGTGGCACCTGCTCCAGGAACGCACCGCAAGGCCACCCCGTGCAGCAGCCGCTGCCGCAGCCACCGTCGCAGCTGCAGGCGGGAGCAGCAGCCCTCCCGCACGAGCTGGCGCCTGGGGAAGGGGTCCAGCACGGCCCCTCAGGCAGAACTCACTCAAAGGAGCCCGGGCTCTTGCAGAGGTGCAGCGGCGTGTAGCCGTCCTCAGAGACGGCCTCGGGGTCGGCTCCGAAGCTGAGCAGCAGCCGTGCGCAGTCCGCGCTGGCCGCGGCGCAAGCCTCGTGCAGGGCAGTCTTGCCCCCCGGCGCGAAGTCGACGGCAGCGCCCCTGCGCAGCAGGAACCGCAGGCAGTCCGCGTAGCCCCGGCCGGCCGTGATGTGCAGCGGCGTGGTGAGCTCCTGCTCGTAGGCCAGAGACCACAGCCCTGCAGGGAAAGGGGCGTCAGGGATGCGCGTCCAGCGCACGGAAGCACCGGGCCCTGACCTGCCCCCTCCCTCGTGCTGCTCGCCCTTCCTCCCCTCCAAGAAGCAGCCTTCTCCTCGAGGGCTGCCGGCCTCTTCCCCCCGAGGCCGCTGCCTTCCGACCGGCCTGTAAAAGGCACCGGTCAGAGGGTCTCTTCAGGCTACGTGGTCCCATCGCCGAGGGGGCCTTGGGGTGGAGGCTGTTCCGGGGGAGCGGACTTCTCCCTGCGGCTCAGTCGAGCAGCACCGGGTTTCCATCGGCAGGAGCAGAGCAGAGGAAGGACCCGGGGGCGCAGGCAGGGCTGGAAGCAGCGAGGCGGCCGGGAAGAGCACCATGCACGAAGCACACGCACAGGGAACCAGGCAGTGAGACAAGGAGATACGGGAGCAGGCTGCCAGGGCACGCACGTAGGAGACTCAGGCCGCGAGCACGACGTGGATAAGCAAGGCTGGGCAGAGGTGGGCAGCCGGGGCCTAGGACAGAGCCGGGAGCTGAAACCCGCCAGCTCTCCAAGACTCTGACCCGGCTGGAGCCATTGCGGAGCTGGTGTGGTCTGCTGACAAACAGCCTGCAGCGGCTGCAGCCCACGTCATGCTGACAGTCCCTCTGTCATGCTCCTTGCAGCCCCTCCCGGCTGGGCTGGGGGACCGCGTCCGCGACTGCACGACAGGCTCAACGCTGCATCCCCCTCACCTCTCTCGAAGCAGTGCGGCATGAACTGCGTCTGGTGGGGAAGGCCAGGCAGCCTCCCCGGCTAGGAGAGCCAGGTACCCGGGGACACAGCCTGCACTACAAGAGCCAGGCACAGCCTCCCACAAGCAGCACGGGGGCCCCAGCCATTCCCCGTGCTCTCGCTCCTACCCCCGCTGCCCCGTGGCTCACAGTGCCCACGGCACCCACCAGCCACAGCGACGCCCTGCCGCATAGGCGGGAGGATCTGAGCCCCCGTCCAGCCGGCACGCTGCCGGCCCCCTGCCCCTGCATACTCAGCCGGTGGAAGTTGAACCGGTAGTTTTTCCACTCTTCCAGGTCGCTGGTGTCAAACACCGAGCTGGGACTCAGGCTATGCCGGGAGCTGCTGAGGATCTCTGCCACGGCCCCCCGGTCCCCCGCCAGCAGGGCCTGCCAGTAGGCCTGGGCAGGGCCCTCCACCTTCCGCGTGCAGATGGGCTCCCGGCTCTCGTCCCCTCTGCCCGGGACGCTGCCCATGACCCCGCGCCAGACCGCAGGCAGGAGCCAGGCTTGGATCTGCAGCTGCCCCCTCGGCAGGCCCCGAGCCCGGGGCACGGCCCCACCGGCGCCCCGCGCTCCGTACGGACGGGCCGTCCGCGCGCTCTGCGGAGAGCGGGGATGTGCCACGTCGCGGCTCGGCCCGGCCCGGGCACGGCTCAGGTCTCAGCTGTTCTATTCTGGGGAACCGCGTGACCGAACGTTTGGCCAAGAGGCAGAAAAGGGCACTTCTCTCGGGCAGCAACACCTCTGCAGCGGCCGGCTGCGGAGGGAGAGGTCCCATACAAGGCAGGGCGGGAGAGCGGCCGGCAGGGCAGAGGAGGAGACGGGGCAGCACGGGGAGGTCTCGCACCCAGCCACTCCATCGCAGCACCCGTCTTGCTTTCTGGTCTCCGTCTGACACCTCGACTACCACCGCCCGACTGCTGCCCAGGCCACAACAGCCTGGCCCGGCTGCCTCCATACACCAACAGTGTGTTGTCCAGTCCTTGCCTCCTTATCTCCAGCACTGCGATCCCATCTGCTGCTCCAACCCAAGCCCATGGCACTAGACAGGTTTTTGAACAAATCAGGAGAGTTCTTTTTATCAACGCTTAAAGCCAAAGGACAGGTAGAAATGGGTGCAAGGATGGGAAACGGTCCATTACAAGTGAAGTAAAAACATAGAAGAAATTATCCTCTGGGACCCCTTCTGCTTTTCCTTGAAATTCAGTCTCGCAGAGAGGTCCTGCACAGTGTTAGCACTGCCTTCTCCCATCCTCCGACAGTCCCCTCCGTTCGGGTCCTCAGTGCTGCCCTTCGCCCTGAGAGTCCCCTTCCTCCTGCCCCGGCTTGGCTGCACAAGCCCATCCTGCCCCTGCTTTGGCTACGCACCATTAGCACCACCCAGCACAGCAGGAAAGCAGAGCTGGCTCTCTGCTCACAGCTCCCGTCCGCATTGCACGTATTCTGCCCTAAAGACGACACCAAACTGAACGGGACGGTTGTATTTGGTTAATCGTGCCAGGGAGCTGCTCGGATCATGCAGCTATAAACCAAGTTAATTGGCTCCAACAGACCACCAGACAACGATCATCTGGTGGATCAGAGAAGGAGGCCAAGACAAGGAACTCGACCCTCCTCCGCAGGGAAAACAAGTGACCAAGCCGTATATCTGCTCACATTCTCCAGCATCCTCTGTCTGTGCAGGTTTCACCACCAACCAGTGTAGCTACAACGTGGTGCATGAAAGGGTAAAATGAGGGAAGTCTTTGCAGACTGCCTCTCCGGCTGGGATCCTCGGTTTCCCCAAAGCTATAAATAGGCATCCAGCCACAGCCAGAGCTCCCGGCTCACAGGAGCGTTGCCAGAGGGACAAAGGGCTGCGCGAGATAGTGTCAGCAACACTGTTCGACTTGGACCTCCTCTGGGCTCCTTCAGATATCAGCTGGGATATTCAAATATCAGTTCCCGGCCTCAGGAAAGGCCATGTCATTGGAACCTACCTTTAGCGTTGCTCACCGGATAGGTTTTGGGGAAGAGCCCCTGCAAGTCAGGGACCAAAGCCTCGGGTGGCATGTAGGTTTGCGTTTGCTTTTTTGTTCTGTGTCCCTACTTGATAAATATTGCAGCACATTTGTGGTCTGTGCTGGATGGATTGCTTGGTTTTTCACATGTCGTTACTTTGGTGATAAGAGCAATTTCTGGGTGAAGTTGTTCTACATAAGCTGTTCTGCTTTCTCTGGGGCAGAAATTTAAAGGGTCAGCCCAGCACAAGACAGGAACACTTCAGAGTTAAAAAAGTGCAATTAATATTTTTCTGACTAGTGGTCTTAACTACACAAAAAGAATAAATTCTTTTTGTCTTTTTCTTCCTACATAGACTACAAAAATTCAAAACCTTGGGTATACAGATCTTGGCACTCAGTAAATAACCTTCAGCACCCAAAAGCATCAACACTTGCTTCTCCAAGCCTACCCTCTTTGTCTCTTGCTAGCTCAGACCCCCACAAGACAGTCAGGGTCAAGCTCTATCAGTATCCTCCATAGCTCGGTTCTGGGACGCTATAAGGAACCTACGCCTCTGGAAAAGCAGCCTTCACCAACAGCCCTGCTATTCTGACACAGCGAGGCTTTCCCCACCAGCATCATCGATGGAAACAGAGAGCAGCGCAAACGCTCCCAGCAACTCCCCTTCCACACTTGACACTCCTCGTCTTAAGCTCTGCACGCCGGCAGCGCGCTGCTAGCAGACAGGCAGCAGCAAGGACACGTGGCCTGCCGCGTTCCCGGGCACACCTCTTCCCTTGCCGCAGCCTACTCCAGTTATGTCATTTGCTGCAGGACTGAAGTTCATGGATGACACTGATGAGAACCTAATCAGAAGGGACCAGAGAGCACGGAGGCATGTGTAGTGCACACGAGACATACCCGGGGGCGAGGTACAGCGAGGTGGGTGGATGGGAAGAAGCACCGGGGGTGACCAGCTTCCATCTCCTGTCACTCAGGACAGGCTTGCTGCTATCATCTCTAGCGGACCAGATTCCTGCCCCCCTCACCCAGTTGTCTCCCAGAATAAAACAGCTTGCAGGGCGCAAACCCCATTTGTGAAGGAAAGCAAAACTAAGCCCGGTCTGAATGCTTCTGTCCTGGAGCAAAAGCCCCTCATGCAGTCACTGCTAACGCTCCCACACCAACTCCCCCACGGTCGGTGTTTGAAACAGGGATCTCAGTGGCTCTGCCTGACGCTGGGATGTCACCACGGAGTGACCATGGCTCGGTTCCCAAGCGGCTGCCCACAGCCCTGAAGGGCACCGCTAAGAGCCCTCTGCCACACCCAGAGGGTGCCACAGACTCCAGTTTTTGGTGGACTGGAACAACAGACCCAGCGAGGCACGAGGCATGAAGAGCATCCCCGTGCTACTCAATGCCTCCTCGCTCCCCCTCCACCTCACGCATACCTCATACCCATCCCAGCGGTCTCTGGGAGGACAGGACTGGTATTCTTCCTCCCTGTGCCTCCTCCCAAACACCCTGTTCTCATCACTTGGCAGCAGACCTGCTCCTGGTCATCTTCAACAACCCTGGTAGTTTGTTCTGCAGCTCTGTTCTCCAGCTCCTTCCTTGTCCAAAACCTCTCTTCCCTCGCGTCCCTCTTCCATCACCCTGTCTCCATGACTGGGGCTTCGTCCCAGCACTTCTCCCGGATGCCTCTGCTCTTCCCCTGCTCCCCACTCTGGGAACTTCCCAGCCACAGATGTCCCAGCCCTGCAAACTCACCAAATTTCTTGCTAGTCCAGCGCAGCTCATCACCCTTGGTCTCAATGATGAGGTTGACAGCTGCACCCTTGGTGAAGTACTTCCGAAGCATCTCCAGGTCCCCAGTGAAGAGCGCGTTCTGGACCAGCAGGTCCCGACACTCCAGCGGCTCTGCGCGGCTATTCCGGCATCCTCGGCCCGCTGGGTGTAGGCTGCCCTCGCTGTGTCTCGGCCCTGCCTGCCGAGAGTACTTGCACTGATCCAGCTTCTCCTCGTCCGGCTGCAGCGAGCACAGCGGGGCAGAGCTGAAGGAAAAGGCGCAGTCCATCAGTGGGTACGCATGGGGCAAGCTGAGCCTTACAGCACCACGCAAACTGCTGCAGCCCAGAGCTTCTTGTTCAAGGCTGTGTCCTTTGCAGGTTGCTTCTGGGTTCCAGCACTCCAGCGTCTGGCTGGATTCAGCACAGGCCTGACTCAGACAGTATAAATAGTTGCACTTGGCAGCTCCCCTCCACCACCTCCTCCCCTCTCTGCGACAGTCATCATCAGCTGTTGGAGCTGGTCTCCAAGGCAGACTGGGCACAGGCGGGGGGGAGCAGGCAGCCCTGACACCTTCCCCCCGTGCTGGCTAGTCTGCTCGGCAGAGTCTCTGCTCTGCTCTGCTCTGCGCCGCCACTTGAGGAAGAAACAGAACAGAAGCGGGAGGGAAAAACGTCCAGGCTAGGGGTGCCCGGTAACGGCCTGCGGCAGAAGCAGCAGTGAAAGTCACAAGGGACCGTATACAGGCGCCTTCCCTCTGGACAACTCCAGCTTTCGGGAACCTGGCGTTCCCCCGAGGCCATCGAGGCCGGCTGCCTACACACAGACCGGCAGAGTAAGAGACGTGCGGGCACACCCCGGGAAGAGCGTCTTGAATGAAACGGAGCAAGTTTCCCAGGAACAGAGGAGACAGACTCCTGTGAGAGCACCAGGAGCTTGGCAAGTGCCTTCAGGCTTCTGAGCCGGGTGACTGCTGTGCCACCCACCACTCCAGCCATATCGGGTCACGTTTGGAGGGGGCAAGATCCCACTGAAGTCCCCTGTCCTGCCTCAGTCATTGCAGGTCACTCTTTGGGATGGAGGTGGATCCCATTAGCTAGGATGTTGTGGCAGTTGGACACAGGCTTGGGAGTGGTTAAGCTTTGCTTACCCTCAAATTACTCCCCTGTAACTAAGCTGTTAATCACCGTGTCACTGCCAACATGTGGAGACCTTCCAGATGGGCAGGTTGTGAGCACCAGCAGTGGCACCACCCAGTGATGACGGGATCAGGCACCACAGGAATTCGAGCTAGTTAGAATCAGGTATTCTCTGCCCAGTCCTACAACCGATGATGCTGGGGGTCACTGGGGAGGTTTGGAGGAGACCCCGTCGGAGGCAGCAGGAGTGCCTGAGAGCTAATGGCAGGGACCCCATGGCACCACAGCTGGACTGCACCACACAGCTGGAAGCACCTTTCTCCTGGACCACGCCATCCTCTCTGCTGGACAGGGAGGCTGTATTAGGAACCCTTCTGTTGACTTGCCTGGCTTCCCTCCTGGGCTGCACCAGCTATCCCATGGAACAGAGAAGTTGTGTTACTCAGTAACGTCATTATCCTGCAACTAAAAGCAGGTAAATCTTTTTCTGCCTCCTTTCTTTCCTATGCCTTGATCAGCTCCTGGTCATACTGCTGCTCCAGAGTGCTGGATCCATCCTGATTCCCCCAAAGAGCTGCAAAGACGGGGCAGCTGGACTTCACCGGAGGGACCCTTCCAGCTCCTTTCTGCCCTCACTCCTGCAGGCATCAGGAGTCCTACCCGAAGCCTCCCCTGTATCCACACCACATCCTTCAGCAGAAGCATCTCAGCACATCTCTTACCACCTCACTCACCATGTCAAACCCCTCGCCCCCGTGTTTCAGCCCACTGCCACCACCAGGGAAGCACCGCTGCCTTCCCAACGGCAGAGCCCATCCCGCTCCCGTCAGCGCCTCTGAGCCATCCCCTGGCAGGGTGGCTGCACAGGAGCTGACACACAAACCTGCGACAGCCTGGCTCGGATCGGCTGAACCAAGGAGCACATGAAGAATAAAGCTCAGCATACAGAGCAGCCAGGTGCCCCCCCCCCCCCCCCCCGGGGCATCAGACGACACTCAGGGTCTCAGCGAGTGAAGCCAAGCACCCAGTGCAGGTGCTACTCTAGACGCCTGCATTTGGGATTTCCCCCCGTTCACTCTGGAAGGTGCTAACAGGCGAGGAACTGGCAGCCCAAGATGGGTTTATGCCTCTTGCACCACAGCTGTAGCTGGTCAGGGAGATAGAAGTGCCAAACGGACAGCCACTGCCCAAAGCCCCATGTACTGAAAACAGCTTAATGCCCCGAAGAATAAACCCACCACAGACAACTCTAGTCTTTGAGAGCAAGGCAGAGGTTTCGGCTGGAGCCTCCCTACTCGCATACACATGCGGAGGGAAGGAACAGCCAGGGGATGTACCACATTGAACTGCCTGCAAACACACGCACATAAACTGTGCAAGCCACCAACCACTATCACTTTCTGGCTTCTTGATCTGTGCTGCACTTAGAGCAGCTCCAGTCCCCTCCCAACCACAGTACGTAGTCCCCGTTACCTGGGTACTCTGCGAATGCTTTGCTGATTGCTGGCAGGAACTTGCATGAAGCCAGGATCAAACCTTCATCACCTTCCTGGGAAGAGACCCCAGACCCAGTGAGTTACTCTCATGAACTAGGACAGGGAGCAGGGCACAGCTCCCAAATACACAGGAAAGGAAAGGTCCTGCACCCCCTGTTTCTGATTGCTGCCATCCCCCAACTGCACCACCCTGCCTTTCTTTCCCAGCCTTCTCCCTCACGCTCTTCTCAAGCCCTGGCCTTAATCTTGTCTCTAACCTTTCCTGGTCTTCTTGGCAGCCAAGATCTCACCAATTTCATGTCCTTTTCTTTTCTCCCTGCTTTCTCATCTTTCCCTTTCTTTTTTTTTTTCTTTCTTCTCCTTTTTCCCTTTTTTACCTTCTATTTGATCCAGCTCATCCCTGACCTGCAAAAGCCCCATGCACAGAGCTACTTCCCATACAATCCTAGCTGCTGTGCACAGGGGGGAGCAACCAGGGAAAGGGTCCCTAACACTCAGGGATAGCGTGCCTGGTCCTGCCAGGCCTGGCAGCACATCCAGGCTCAGTACCAAGCACTGTCTTGCCTCAGATCACATCAGAGCTCGCATGCCTCCAGCATAAGGCTGAGAGACCCAGTCCCTCCAACCTGAGACCATCCCACCACACGTGTTTCCAGCACCCTAGAAATTCAGCAGCCTCGAGGGGGGAAAATTCATCCCACCTCCTGAGACCATTTGTCACCTCAACCCCAGAGAGGCTGCATATTTGATATCCTGCCCCCACTCCTCTACTCTAACAGCCTCTGCTCCCACTGCAGCTCTGCTTCTGCCCCTGCCCCTGCCCGGAGGTCTGCTCTGAGAAGAGGATGCTGGAGCCACCTACTTCCTCATCAGGAAAATCAGGGAAGCAGCCAGGGAGGTGCCTGTGCAGGGGACATGGATGGCAGAACACAGCTTGCCCTTGGGTACAGCTGCAGGGCCGTGGGGGTGGGAGGGGAGTCATCTCCACCCCACTGACTCTGGTCACAAGACGGCACCAGGCAGCATCGCAGCCAGGACCTTGGTTAGGAGTGGCCAAGTATGATCAGAAAGGAGAGGACAACGGGAGAAGAGTGAACACAGCTCATGTCTCCGGGACCCCAACAGTACAAGGACAAGACGATACTGGGAGCCTTGTACTACAGCATAGGATTTTGACGTTTTACAGGTTTGGAGGACAGCTATGGGGTGTCCACGTAGCAGGCAGGGAGGAACGGGGATGCAGGGATAGCAGCAGGGCTGCCCCATTCAGCCACTCACCAGCGCTCAGCGAACCACTGCTGAAGCTGCTGCTCCATCTGCTCCTTACGCCCAGCCCCTCCAGCTCACGCAGCTTCTCGTGGACGTTCACCAGAGCCTGCTGGTACTCAGCTCCACAGTCATCCGAGTGCAGATGCTGCAGCTCTTTCCCCATCTGCGCCCATAGCACAGCAGCTGAGAACCCCAGGGCTGTGGGGTCTGGATCCTGCAAGAACAGAAGTGCAAGGGCTTGTCAGAAAGCAGCTACCGTGAGGGACAGCCCCACCAGCAAGCACGGCCCCCAAGCCCCATTTCCAAGGCCAGCACCCCTCTGCCCCGGGCAGGCTCCTCGCTTCTTCTGCCGTAGGTGACACCAGGCCTGCCTTATCAAGCAAGTGTCTCTTGTGCCAAGCAGAAGCAGCCATGGCGGGGAAGAGACATCACAACCATCAGAAAGAGGTTGTGTGGGGAGCAAGCAGCGTGCGTGTAAACGAGTCTGTAACGAGTTTGTAATATGCATGTGTGGCGCGCCCCGCGCAGCGTCATCACAATGGCACAGGCACTTTCCCGCCTCATTGCCTCCCAAATGGATTTTAAATATCATTCCGAGGACACAATTATTTAAAACGCTGAACTAAACACTCGCTAATGGGAAAACGGCGTGTGGCCTGCAGCAGCCATTCCTCATGGGGCCACTCTGCCCATGTCACCCCCGTCTCCAACCCCACACCCTGCATGGGGCCCCATGGAAGCATCCTCCTCCCTCTCCCCCACTCAGAGAGCACGGAGGGTACCACCGGGCATCTCTCCGGAGCCCATCCCAGCACACACTGTTTACGGGAGAACACCCTTTCCCCTCTCCTCCCATTCCTGTTCCCAGGCCCCAGGGAAGCGCTCTGCCCTGTCCCAAACTCCACAGCCTCACGGGCATGGAGAGGCAGGCTTGCGGCAAGTGCTGAGGCTCTGAGCAGTCCCCGGCTGCAGCTACACGTGCAAGCATCACCAAGTGCCTTACCAGAGAGCTGGACTTCCAGTCTGCCCCCATCTTTGGCAGCAGGTAATACAGAGCAAGGAGAGGGCATTAGAATAAGGATGCCTTCTGACACCCACCCTGGCCCTGGATATTATGGATATCAAATAAGACTCATTTTTTCACATAATTACTGATAAATAGTGCTCCCACCCTCACTCCATGACACCAGGCAGGGGAGAGGAGAAAGGCAGCATCACCATGGGCTACACCGAGGACTCCAGAGTGAACAGAGCCTGAAGAGAAAGAACAAACAAGAAAAACTACTTGCAATGATCCTTGCTGGGTAGCACATAGATAGAGAATAGCTCCAGGGACAGCACAGACCCTGAGTCTCACTAGTGCTGACAGCATCAGGGATACCAAACGCTCAGGCAGCCAGGTGTTTGTTCATGGGGGAGCACGAGAGACTTCCGGGCACCATTCAACTGATGTTCTCCAGACAGGGACCCCAGGCCACCATGAGTTAGCGAGTCACCAACATTTAGGGACAGCAGCCTGTCTCAGACCAAACTGGAAAAGGGAAGGGACAAAGACCAGCTGAGCACAGAGAGGACAAGAGTCATTCTACCCCTTGCTGCAGGCACCACAGCCCTGGCTGCACTTCATCAGAGGTTCATATTTTAATGGCTTTGGCATCACCAGAGCTATCCATCACCAGCTCATTTTCCTCCGAGTGCTGAACCGCTCCTGCCGGTGCTATTTGGAACAGTCTCTAATGATGCACCAGAGCAGCCACCTGGCAGCACGGCTGCACAGAGACCCAGCAACACGGGAAGAGAGATGCACACAGGTCTGCGTACTGGTACAAACCTCCATTGCCCAAAATGCTCCCTCTCTCCAAACCTGCACCATCCATCACAGACCAGGGGTGCTCTGTCCCACGGTCCCCCATGGGACAACAAGAGCAGAGACACTTAAGTCATTGTTGTCTTGCAGAAAGAAAAGTAAGGAATACAGATACTACTGATATTTTCATGAACACTTGATTCAGTTTGCCACACTATAGCGTTCTTTCTCTGGGCTTGAAGAGTGGACCAATGCAAAAGTGGTTGTTGCTGATCCATGGACACGTATAGCTTCCTAAGATCAAAGCAGGTGGACACAGATGTGGGGCCAGGGACATGGGACACCACAGCACTGCAACCTTACAGTATTAAAAACTCACTGGCACTCTTGCAAGGACACAGGCAGACCCGGTAAAAGACAGGCCCTCACAGAGAGAGGCAGTCCCAAGATACTTTGGAAGAGCACCTGCATGGGGTCCAAATTCAGTTTTGCTTTCTACTGCTACCTGAGTGCCTCTGTATCATTCTCACAGCGGCCAGTTTCCTGCGAGTCCCTGCTGGGTGTCACAGCTCACCCCCTCCTTCCCAAGACAACTCCACCGAGCTTAAACTTCACCTGATCGTGGCACGAAGAGGGCATGGAGTCACAGGCCCAGTCTGGAAGGAGCCGAGCTGTGGAGATGTCCTCACAGAAAGCTCCCGTCAGGGCTAAACACGCAAAGTGGTCCCTCAGGAGAGAGGGACCATCTGTGACATCTAGGGCAGGTGTATCAGGACAGCCCTACGCAAATGAACTGTGGGAAGCGAGTGACATGATCCCTGTGTAATGACGGGTGCCCCTGCCCCCACATGGGAAAAGCAGAAAAAACAACTGGGCAGGATCTGTGCAAACTCACCATCCCAGGACAGACCATCTCCTCCTGCCTCCTCAGCTCAGTGCAGCTCCAGTGCAGGCTGCTCTTCCAGATCTGCAAGGAAACAGAGGGATGCAAAAGGGATATGGAGCAAATTACCACCTCGATGCTTCTCAGCCTGGGGCGGGGGGCACGCACGAAGCAGGAGTGCGATCTTCAGACTTCAGTATTGGGCAATCAAGTACCTGCACCACTAAAGCCTTCCTCCTTCTGGGCTCACCCAGGGCGAGATGCTCTACCAGACACTCGCAGCAGACGGCCACACTGCCCTCCCAGTATGTCAGCATCTTACCCACACACGGGGCCAGCTACAACTGCTGAGGGAGCCGGAGCGCCACAGAGCAAAGCCACCTGGTCCCCAAGCAGTCTGCGTGGAGCTGGGCAGCACCGGGCTCTCATTCCTCCACGCTGCAGATCAGGACACGCTTGACATCAGGCGGTCGGAGAGAACCACCTCCAGGGCAGCGGCAGAACTGCAGTCCCCGGCTACTCGGGAGCACTCGGCATCGCACCAAAACCGAAGTGCCCGCGCTGGGCCCAGGGAAGTGGGAGCACGCCCCGACACACCGCTCTGACCTGGGGAGCGATGGAGCAGCTTGGGCAGGAAGATGAAGGGCCGAACTTCTGCATGCAAACAGCAGCCTGCTCACAGTCCAGCTCCTTGGCCCGGCTCCCTCAGGCCTGCTTTTGATGCTGCTCATTACACCAGATCTCTGCCGTGAACGTGGCTCACGGGCAGCCCCGGCACACCTGCTCTCCCGCCCGCGCGGCCTCTTCCTGCAGCACGACTGGCCTCAAGGGCTGGAGGGGAAGAAAGGAGGAGCGCAGCCCTGTCGGGGGAGATGCTGCTGTGACGCCTGCGCTCAGGAGCGGTTCTAGGTTGCGGGCAGGACACCAGGAAGAAGAGAGCACTCTCCAGTGCTGTCTTACAGCCGAAAGGAAACAGAGCATCCTGCACACCCTCTTCCCCCTCGTCTTCCCCCCCTCTCCCCCAGCCAGCCCCACACTACAGCAACAGGGCTGGAAGAAAGGGTCACATCAGACTTATCGTCACCTCACAAGCAAGCCCTGAAAGCTCCAGTATTGTCCCACACACTGTCACCTGGGCTCTGCCACAGCTCTGGTCGCTCCTGGCATTCCTGCCCTCATTTTTGCTGGAACAGACCACCGGAACAGACCTTGGGACTGCGCAGTCCCACCATCAGGCTGGCAAAGCACATCCATCTCGCATCGACCCAGAACGCAGCCCAGTGCTCCCCTTTGCTCCACCACAGACTAGGGCAGCCCTGCACATCTTCTCACTGACAGGGCACTGCATCCATCAAAAGGGAGCCAGGCTGACCCGCCACAGCCCAGGTGGTCACACTCACCCGTTCGCTTGGGCACAGCGCTCACCCTCACCCCTCGGCATCACACCAGAATCTCTGGCAGCATCTGCAATGCTCCCCTCAGGGCCTTGGCTCGCTCCCGTAGGAAGTACCTGGGGTGGGAAGCTCCCTGGGAACCTGAGGAAAACGGACAGGGCTCTAGTCCTGAACGTGACAATCCAAGGCAAAGCAGAGGCCCCTCAGTCCCAGCCCAGCTGGCCAAGCTGCCTCTTCCACGGGAAGTGAGAAAAGGGACAAGGCCCACAGGGTCTAGGAAGAAAATCCCCTTGGTGTCCCCAGTCGGTCCAGCTCCTTTTTGCTCTGTCTCCTCCCCCCATACCCGAAAGGGAGGATTTTCCACCAGGAGGAAACAAGGGAATTTTTTTTATGTTTATAAACTGCTTACAAAACTCCATCCCCTGCAAACTGTGTCCCACTGATACCAGGGGATTTGGTCTCTGATCCGCCAGGTACAGCGACATGGATAAGCAGTGTGCCAATACCTGGGCTTGTGCAAGGAGGCCCAACACGGCAGGGAAGCATCCACTTGAGGAAGAACAGTAGGAACCTCAAAGACAAGAGAAGCTTTTAATAATCAAGAACCTGAAAGCCGAGAAAAGAAGTGTGAAGAACTGGGGAGGAAGCCATCCTGCTTCCGAGGAGAACCCCAGCTTTCTGCAGGGATGCCCTGCAGTCTCTGCCCCTGGTTGTACTTGGCTGTTTTCAAACAGCAGCTGCTCATCCAGTGCAAACAAACACCACAGCTGACCACGGGTCACCAGATTGCCTCACGATTTACAGTGCAAACATGAAGGACATCCTCGGCGGCTTTATAAGTTTATTTGCAGACAGCCAACAGGAGATTTCGCTTTTTTAATTGATCAGACTGAATATCAATTCCTGTAGGACTCCATAAGAAAAGAAGATCTTCAGCGGAGGTTTCCTAACAACTTGCTGAGAACTGGTAGCTCAGAGATATCAGCCTACTATTGGGTACCCTATAGATGCTATATAGAACTAATTAAAGCCAAAAGCCAAAGTGCATCTTTTTTAATTTTTAAAAAGGACAAATTATGACATTACCAACAAAGTTTGTTATTTGATAAAATAAGATGTACTCTCCACAAACCACTTTAATTAGTTATGTTCCAATCCTTTAACTTCTTATCAAATAAGTCTTAGAGCAGTTTTTGCTTTATTATGCCTGGATTAATACTAGGCTAACTGACCCACCTCTGCCTATGGTATTCTCCTTTCCCAGGGTGGAACATGATTGTTTCCCAGTTCTATTTAAAGTCTTCTGCTACCCCAATATTTTTCAAATAAATGCCAGTGGGCTAAAGAGTTCCCTGGCCTACTTTTTTAGAGCCAGGTAAAAGTTACCTGGGCACACTGACCTTCAAGTGATTGGGTCATCCAACTGCTTTTAACAGCACTCTCATCTCTAAGTGGACCAGAAAGTACTTTTTTTTTTTTTTTAATCAAAAAAATTTTTTGTCAATTAGTAAGAGTTTATTGTAGACAGCTGATATTTCTGTACTTAACCTGCTCCATACCATTCTAGGACTCTGTCATTTTTGTGCCTTATATGAAGACTCTTGTATTCATTATCTAGTCATTACCCATGCTTTTAACTTTTCATGCTGACAGCCAGCAAGGACTTTCCACACGCCATCTAAGTTACTGTTTTATTCCAGCACCTTCCAACACCCCAAGTGCTGCTTTCTCTGAACCAGGTTTGATTTCCAGTTCAAAGCACTCCTTTATCAACAATCCCAATCCTATAAACCCCTGACAAACTTTTAGAAAACTTAAGATTTTAAGTTTTCCTCCTCCTCTTTGAAACTAATGTCATAGAACACTTTACTTACTATTTTCCTCCTTTGAAGTGTCATTAACATGACGGCTCTCCATTGCTCGTCATACTTACCACGAGGGCAAGACCCCGAGGAGCCACCAGCTTCCAGGCCCAGGGGCTGGTTCCTTCTCGTCCTTCGTAAGGGGCAAAACCGCAGGTAACGCGCTGGGGCTGGGAAGGGCCGTACTGGAGAACGCGGCAGCACGCTCAGGCACCGCAGCAACCTCGTGTGTTTGCACCAAGCTCCCCTGCAGCCTCCAGCCCTCACGAGGCGGCACGCGGAGGGTGATTCTCTAAGGAGCTGTGACACGCTGGTGCTCAACCCCCCTTTTGCATCTAGTGGTTAAAACCGATCCGGTGTGCACTCAGCTGTACGAGGCTCCAGGCTGTAAGTCGCTAAAGCAGCTAGCGGCAGCCCAAAGGCAAAGCGTGCTTTTCTTTCCGAACACTTCCATCCTTCCTGCGCAGATCCGGACCAGCGATTTTCGCACCCACCCCAGGAAAGGCCCCACAGGGTCCCGGGGGAGGGGCGGACCAGATTCCCCCTCCCTGGAAAACTCCCAGCTCCTCGTGCTCCTTACTCAGACCCCTCCCACTGGCAACACGCCACCAGCGAAGGGAAAAAGGAAAAAAAAAAAAAAAAAAAGTGTATTTTCTGCTCTTCTCGCTGTGCCTGCAGCAGCCGCCAGGGCCTCCCCTCCGGCCGGGGCCAGGCCCCCCCCACGCCACGGGCAGCGGCACCGGATGACGGCGGGGAAACAACCGACGGCCCCGCAGCGAGGCCGCAGCCCCCGTGGGCCCCGCGCCTGCCCCCGGGCCTCCAGCAGGCCGGGCCCGGGCGGAGCAACCCGTTACCCGCCCCCCCCCCCCCGGGGGGACCCTGCGCGGCCCGCGGCCAGGCCGCAGCTCGGCGGCGGAGCCCCTTTCCCGTCCCCCGCATCCCCCGGGCCCCCCCGACACCGGGCCTCCCCCCGCGCCGCCTCTCACCGGCGGCCATAGCTGCCGCGCGGCCGCGTCGCCACAGCAACCGGCGCCGGTCCCCATGGCGACAGCCAACGCCCCCCCCCCCCCGGCCCAGCGGCGCCATGACAGCGGGCGGCGGGCGCTGCGGCAGGGCTTTATTGGGCGGGTCACTTGCTGCTGGTGTACTTGGTGACGGCCTTGGTGCCCTCGGAGACGGCGTGCTTGGCCAGCTCGCCCGGCAGCAGCAGCCGCACGGCCGTCTGCACCTCGCGGCTGGTGATGGTGGAGCGGTGGTTGTAGTGGGCCAGGCGGGACGCCTCCGACGCCAGCCGCTCGAAGATGTCGTTGACGAAGGAGTTCATGATGCTCATGGCCTTGGAGGAGATGCCGGTGTCGGGGTGCACCTGTGGGGCGGGAGGGAGCGCCGGCTCGCGTACCCACCATCGCAGGGCGGCGAGGCCTGGTGCCCTCCCCGGAGCCATGGGCCTCCTGCCCGGCAGAGCCAGCGGCGAGGGGTGGGAGCGCCCACCCGCCTTAGGGCCGTGCTGGCAGCCCAGGCCTAGGGAACTCACAGCCACCTCCATAAGCTCTTTTCTCATCTCCCCAACATAAATCACAGGGTCTCATAACCTCCAGGAATAGGAAGGATCTTAATGCTCAGCTTATTAGGCCAAGGGCAGCTGCTCCTGCCCTACTGACTTTCTCTCAGTGATTTCTTGAGGGCTGTCCCATGGCCAGGAGCACATCCACCCACTCTGGAGGGCCCTAGAGCCACCTTTTCTCTCTTGCCCCAAATTGTGTTGCTCCCCCCCACCCTCTTCTCCCTTTCTCCAGGGACTCAGCCAAGGGTCCCCTCTACCCAGTCACTCTCTTTTTCATCTCACTAAAAAGTAGCTTTTCCTCCCTTCCTATTTGTAGGGTTGATGGGCAAGACAACTTTACACTTGAACCAGTTCTTAGCTGTAGAGAAGGATTTCCTCACCTGCTTCAGTACTTTGTAGATGTAGACTGAATAGGTTTCCTTCCTCTTAGGCTTCCTTTTAGACTTCTTGTCTCCAGCAGTGGGAGCATGGCCACGCTTCTTCCCAGCCTCTGCACTCATCCCAGCCTCTCCCAGAGCAAGCTCTAACAGAGCAATCGCTGCCTGACGTAGGGCTGGTTATATAGCAGAGGCAGCAGGTCCCTCACCGGCCACAGGTGCAGCCCCTGAGGAGCAGGAGGGAAACATCCGTCACTCCACTTTGGGCTAAGTGATGGGCCAGCTGGCCCAGGGAGCAGCTTCCAAGTAGCTGATGCAATGAGACTTTCAGACCTGACAAAGAGCTGCAGGGTAATGGGGCAAAGACGCGGGTAAGGACGGCAGTGTCCCATTCACATGGAGGAGCTCTTCCCAGGGCAGGTCCATCCAGGGATGGTAATTGTGATGCAGAAGTTAAGATAAGCTATGAAAAGAAAAGTGAAGCAACACAGTAGAGAAGTGAACAAAATAGCAACATTTTCTATCCTTTGCTCTAGATACAAGAGCAAAGGGAGCCTTTCCCTCAGCAGGCACCACAACAGACACCTCATGAGAGGGTAATCCGTAATGTCTGGTGGAGGGGACACCGGCAGCGATGTGCTGCCGTGCACTCCCCCTGCTCGGAGCACACCTCGTGCTGCTCCCATGGCCCATCCTCAGCAGATCATGTCTTCCCAAGGACTCGGTGTGGTAGACCTGCTGTGTGGGTTACGCTGCCAGCACCTCTACAGCCAATAGCATTTCTTTGAATTTAGCTTTATTCCAGGCCTGTCCTCACGGGGAGGCATCCGAGTGCCTACTCCTGATGCAAATGGACATCACAGTGAAAAGCTGGGTCCGAGTGTTGCGGAGGGGCCACTTCTTCCACCCAAGAACTGAAACACGAGTGACCACGTGGAGCAGGCTGGAATGGTCACGCCAGTGTGTTTATTAAGGATGAGTGGGCTCGGGCACAGAAGATAGGCGGAAAGGACTATTCTTCTGGGAACGGGAGCAGCTTATTTGGTGATGTCTGTCAGTGTCAGGAGCTGTTGGTGGGATGACTCGACCTGGGAGGAAGGAACCGGCAGCAGCATCACCTCCGTTCCGTAAGAGGCTGTGTATGACCAGGGGCAGCACAGGGCTTCCCCCTCCGGTGTGCCCTGCACTCACCTGCTGATCTATGGAGCTTGAATAGCCGAGGTCCTTGTGGTCGGGGAGGCTGTTCACTGGCCACAGAGGGAGTGATTTGTGCCGGGAACTATTCTGCCTTTTCCACTGGTCGTGGTAGGCAGAGGCTCTCAAAGGGTGAAGGAGCTGTAGCTGTTACAAATGGTATTTCTCCTCAGCTGCAGCAGTGCCTGGCATTGGCAGTTATAAACACATGGGTTATGCTTTTTCTGACAAAATGTTTAGTTACGAGAAAGCACTTTGGTGGATGAGGAGCAGTGATGGGGCACTCAGCATTAAGCGCAGGTAGTCATTACATAGCAGGGACAGAGGCTCATCCACTGAACAGCATAGTCAAATTTGTATTCCTAGATTTGGGGAACTACCATCTTGTTCACACTTTTGCACAGAGCTGCTTCAATAGATTGCGGGAGCCGGAGGCTGTCTGTTCTGGAAGCGGGGTGCTTAGCTTCACTTGTACTATTTTCACAGCATATGGGTCGACTCGCAGCACAACACAGGGAATCCCACAGCCCTGCGCTGAACACAGCATCTGCTGCTTTTGGCCGTAGCTCACTTTCAGACTACAGGCAACAGTAACAGTGTAGAGGCTCTAACCTGCCTCTTCCACAGAACTAACCCGCCTAGGAGCTAAGGAGAAATTTTGATCATGATTTGTCTAGCTCTAGCTCTGGTTTTGTGTGTGATCAGATGAGCCCTAGCTGAGACAGTGTAAGATGTTGCTGCTCCAGCTGGCAGCTGCCTTTCCCGCAGCATCAGTAACTCGGGACATGTGCCTGCCCTCACTGCTGCAGCGCAGTCTAACAGACTGTCACCACAGATTAGGTTTAAATCAAGGCTGAAATACTCTCCGCTTAAGCATGCATGCATGCAAATCCTGGAATACTAATTGCTATCTCTAGTGCAGAGGGCTAACGGCTTAAGCAGTAACAGCCCCTTTTGCTTTGGACAGGAACATGGAAACAACTCCCACTGTGATATTTGTCCTGTGGATTTCTGTAACAGCAGTCCACAACTTAGATGGTTCCCTTGGAAAAAACAAGAAAGTATTCTGCTCGAAAAGTCAGAGCCACAGACGGTCGGCACCTGAGAGTACTCCAGGAAAGCACAGCTACATGTGTCCCGCCCTTCTACTCTTCCGTAAACATGGGCTGTTGGAACAGGTTATTGGGCTACATGAAATTTTGCATGACCAGTGTTGCCATTTTCACATGTTAGAAGTAATTAAAATGATAAACCATGATCACAAGTATTTTGGTTTCGCTTTTTTTTTTAGTAACTTTTCATTGTTAAAAAATACATGAAAAATGTATTTTGTTCAAGAAATTATTCAAGTTTCAAGCTTCTGTGGCACAAGGTGAGGTTTAAGCACGAACTTTTATAAAAATTTGGTATTAAGAACAAAAATAAATATTAAAATAACTTCGTTCCTGATCAGTCAAACCTGCAAGGATCAAGTAACTATTTCATAGTCCAAAAATCCTTAATTATTAAAAGTCTCACATTAGACCCATATAATCTGAGGTGAAGGAAAAAGCATACACCTAAGCTGCCCTGTTGCCGAGAATACACTGATATTTTATAGCTCTACTTTCTAACTTTGAATCCTCAGAAGCATTTAGAGCTGTATCTGCTTTAAAAAATAAAAAAAACTGCAAGTGTGGCTTGGTCCCTTTTGTCACCAGCTGGAAAAAACAGGGTTCACTCTGTGAATGAGCAGAGGCTCCCTAGGTGGAGGAATCCTGCTCGCTGCTCCATTCCCCCAGAGCTCAGTTCTCACCCCTTCATTTACTCCACCAGTTCTCTGCCTACAACGAGAGAACTACAGTGCTGAAGAACTGAACATTCACCCCAAAAGAGGGCCCTACATCCTTACCCCAAAAGCCCAGCACTGCCTGATTTGCCCACCATGCCCCAAGAACTAGTGCAGCTCACAAAACAAGAGGAGACTGTTCTTCCCTCTTTATTGACTGATGGATTCTCAGGCAGATCTGTTAATTACACTGTTAAATAATAGTTAAAAACAAACCAAGGCCAGAAGAGTTTGAAGTGAAGTATCTAAACTGAAGCAGAAATTGGGAAGGAGGCGGCGGGAGAAGCTGGCCCGGGGTCTCCACTTCTGCGTCACTGCAATCCAGACACCCTAACTGCCAGTGCCAAGACCCCAGGCCATCAGATTCCAAGGCCTGGCTCTAGGTGGGACATCATCTAAATACGGAAACGATTGCCCAAACGTAGCCAGATCAGGAGAGAAGAGGAGATCCGTCCAGATATGGAGGCGCAAGGCAAGTCAAGGGGAAGCAGTATTGCAGCAATCCTAGAACACAGCCACAGAGATAGCAGCAGAGTCCCGTTCCGGTCGGCAGGCGGGAGAGTCACATTGGCCACTGTCAGTCTCCACCGAGAGCACCTCGCCGACGGCTCTAGAGCTCACACATTGTGGGTCTTTTTGGTGAGCTGCGGATCCTCATCCACCAGCTTTGACTTCAGATGCTCCTTGTAGGCGAGGATGTCGCCTTGCCACTTTGTGATTGTCTGCTTCTCACAGACCCAGATCTCCTGTGCAACCTGAAAGCACACAGGGAGAGGGAGAAGTCTATAGTGCAGCATTTTATAATGTTATCAACGTTATAAAATTAATCAACATCTACCCTCTACAGGCTGGTAAGGAAAGAGTTTAATAACTTCCATGCATTAAACTGTCAAATAAAAATATCTGTAGTGAAATATCTTACACAGTGTTTTCTGAATATTTTGTACTTCGAGATTTTAGAACTAACAATCTTTGACCCCTCAACATTTCCTTTTAATTCATGGACTAAGAAAAAAATCCTTTCCTTCTAAATTGGGAATTGAAAAGATAGTTCTTGACCTGAACTGCTTGTATAGGCTGCACAGAAAAATAAAATTCTATCTGAACTTGCAGAAGAAGCCATAGCTGCTAAACCAGCATCTGACATTTCCACCTATGGGGAACCAAGAACGACTTTCCTCACCTCTGCAGACTGAGACAAAAAACTCTGGTAGAACTAATCCAGTACCATTTAAAAAAATCTAATTAAGATCTCCACAGTGTCATGGTTTCTATTTGACTTATTCTTAGCTTTTTAGTTTATTTTTAAATGCTTGAGGTTTTTCCAGACTACATAATCACTCATCACAAACATCGCAAGGGAACCATATCCAGTGACTTTTGCACCCACACATCATTTTGGGATGAATTAGAGCCAATCAGTTGAAAACACCTCATTTCAATGACTCTGCTCAAAAGGTGCTGGAAAGGTGCTTTGCCAAAATTCACTACCCTCCTTACCTGCTGGATGAGTCTGAAATCATGGCTGACGAGCATCATTCCTCCTTCAAATTCATTGATGGCATCTGCCAGAGCATCTATTGTTTCTATGTCCAAATGGTTGGTGGGCTCATCCAGGAAAAGCATGTGAGGGTTCTGCCAGGCCAGCCACGCAAAGCACACACGACACTTCTGCCCATCGGAGAGGTTCCGGATGGGGCTCACCTGACAAACAGACACTGTTCACAGCTCTGCAGGTACACTCATAGCACCAGTCCCTGGATTACAGCACTGACCACAAAATACTCAGATCTCAACTTGTTTTCAGCAGCTACATGACACAAGGGGACAACTGCATCAGGCTTATACCTAGATTAAACTTCCTTCACCAGCAGAACAAAGGAATTCCAGGGGCTTCTGAAGGAGTGTCCATAACAAGATCCAGCTTGTGTTAAGAGGTGCCAAGGGACAACCTTACTACAGCCTAACACAAGCCTAAACTTACTTTCAAGTTCTGGAATGACCAATGGAGAAGGACAGTATAAAAATCAAGGCTGAACTGCAGTGGTGAGGACAACCCCCGTCACATATGTGATGTGTGGGAGCATGTCATGCCTTGACATACAGCATCACTGGAGAACCTGTCCTCTTGTCTGAACCAGGCAGTCCCCTCTCCCAGTCAAAAATCTGTTCTAACATTTCTGCCTGGTATTCATCTCAGAAATAGAGATAAGCAAACTCGTTCAAGTTGTAATTGAAACAGACTTGGGTCTAGCACTATGCCACAATCTGTCTCCTCTTCACCCAGGTTCTGAGGAAGTCCCCCATTCCAGCCCCCACATTGGTGCAACACAAGGAAAGTTCCTACAAACCATGATTTGTTTTCTCTCTAGTTTTAAACGCAGAGATGAAGCAAGCATTTAGAAGTTGTGGTGCACAGTGCCGCATACTGCG